>NC_041383.1:238927377-239005343 GCF_002162155.2 Triticum dicoccoides
CCCCAACGGTGCTGATGAGCTCGATGATGCGGGTGAGCCACTCGTTGTAGAGGTCATCGACGGGATGGTAGTGCAGGAGTTCCCGCGCCAGGAGCAGCGCGGCATGCACGTCCGCAGGAGCGCGACGGGCGTGGGACGAGGAACCGGCTGGAGTCAGCGACAGGGTGGCGGTGCGGCCTTCTCGCTGCATCGAAGGATGCAGAGACAACGCCTGCTGCTCGTTTCCCACCGGGCCGGTGGCGGCGTTGACGGCGGGCGACGTGGAACGGCGGCGGCACCTGCCGACGGTGGCCGTCTGGGCGACATGAGTAGCAAGGGCGGCCGTGCGCTCGGCGCGGGCTCGACGAGCGTCTGACATGGATGCGAGGGCAGCGAAAAACAGGGCGGTGGAAGGCGGATTCCGGTGAACCCCTACCTGGCGCACCAAATGTCGGATTTCGGGTTCCGGCAGACCCACTAGGTTCGAACCCTCGGGTGCACGCGGAGATCACACCTCCTACCTACCCATGTCTCGTCGCCTCGCAAAGATCTAAACGACACGAAGAACAACACAAGGGACACGAGGTTTATACTAGTTCGGGCCACCATTGTGGTGTAATACCCTACTCTAGTTTGTGGTGTGCTGGATTGCCTCAGGGGCCGATGATGAACAATACAAGGAAGAACTGCCTCGCGAGGGGAGGGGTTCTTGTGGTGGTGGATATCTAGATGCCGCTGGACTGATTCCTCTCCCCTACTCTCGTGGTGGCTAGTCTTATTTATAGAGCAAGGCCCTGGTCCTCTTCCCAAATATTGAGCAGGAAGGGCGCCAACAATTGGCCATTTTGAAGGGGAACATCTAGTACACTTATCCTGACTAAAGTCGGTCCTTGTCTGCCAAAGACTCTGACGATGATGCTGGCTTGGGCTCCATGACGACCTCCATCCTGTCGTTCTGCTGGTCTTGGTCTTGTTGCACCGAAATGGTTGCCTTTGCTTGATACTCTTGCTTGCGCTTGCTCCCTTTGCACCAAAGAGGAAACAAGGACTCTTCGCAGGCCGGCGCCCGCCTGGCTTTGGTCGTCATGGCTTGCATCACGGGCACCTCGTGAGGTACCCCGCCTTGATCTCTCTGCCTCCTCGCGAGCCAGCCTGACGAGGCCGTGTCTGAGGAAGCTTCCCGTTGTCCACCCCACGAGGCTTGGCCCCTCGCGAGGGTCTTGAGCTTGTGTTGATGAAGATAGGCCGTACTGGGCCACTCCTTGAGCCACGCCACAGGCTGCAGGCAGGCAAGTCTGGGTACCCCCGTTCCCAGAACGCCGACATTGACAATTGGACTGGTACCTTGTGTTGGTGAAGGACGAGGTGTACTTTGTGAATCTTGAACTGGGGTAGCTGGTTGGGGGCGATCATCCCATGAGGCATCCTGTGTGATTGGCATCAAAGGACGACCAATGCTGATGGGTTCGCTGTTCGTGTGAACAGGCGATGGTACTGTGGGGCGCTAGATCTGAGGAAGGACTTCATCATCTTCTACATTGTCGTGAGGACCAATGTCTTCAGTCGCGATGGGGTCAACGACTGGAACTTCCTGAGCTTCAGGAGCCTTTGTGGAAGCAGGCTCATGAACAATCAACTGACGCTCTTGATTTTCAGATGGAGGGGGAGCAAAGGCAATGGGTTCGACAACAAGGGGCTCTTTGGGAGCAGCCCGATCTCTCTTCTTGGTCTTCCTCTTCTTGAGGGGTGGTGCATCATCTGTGGTGTTCTTGGTTTTGCGCTTTCTAGCTTCGGCTTCAGCTACCTTGGTTTTCTTCTATTCTGAAGTTGCTCTGGGGGCCTTAGGCTTCGAGCCTGTCATGCTGGCTGGGAAGACAATGCGAGGTTCTTCCCGCCATGGAGCTTCAGTTGGGGCCACAATAGACTTCTTCTTGGCAGCCATCTTGGGGTCAATGCCTGGACGCCCAAGAGCCTTGCGCTTTTCTGCTTCATTGTACGCTTGAACACACTTGGTAGCAAGATTCTTCATGCATTCTCTTGAGCCTTTGGCTTCTTCATGCTTCTTGCGAAAAGCTTCCTTGAGGTCATTCAGCATGAGTTTGAATTTCTGAACATCAGCCACACTGAGCTTGGCCACATGCTTCTTGAACTGCTCCTTCTCAAAATCAATTTTGTTTTTGAGTTCGACAATCTTTTGAGCCAGAGCCAGCTCAGGAGCAATGTCGCCTTGGAAGGCGACGCTGATGCCAATCGGAAGCTGAAGATCATCAAAGCTGAGTTCTGGGTTGTCAAACCATTCATCAATGAAGTTGTCCAGGACTGTTACGTTGAAGAGGGGCAGATCATTAAAGATCTCCGCCTCTTGCTTGCTCTTTATCAGCTATTCAAGAGCATCCTCACCAAATTCGTCATCAGAAGACAGATCAATAGCTTCAGATTCGTTCCTTAGAACGGCAGCTGGTGTCAATGCTTGACTTGCCCTCTGAGTAGTTTTCTTCTGAGGCTTCTCGGTCCGTTTGGAGACACGAGATTGATCTTCAGAGGTGTTACTTGGAGCAGGAGGGGCAGTTGCCAATGGCTTCACTCGATAAGACTTTGGTGTAGCAGTTGGTTTGGAAGCCTTAGCTTTCTTCTGCTTCTGCGACTGAGGAGGAGCTGGTGCATCATCGGTGTCAGCATCATCATCAGTATGATCCACGTTCGCACCTTGAACGGTGATGTGCGCGAGGAGGCCTTCGAAGTTGTAGAAGGGGCCAATCCTGTTTTCATTAGCTTCACGGGTGCCATCTTCCCGTGGAGAGGACGGACCAGGGTTGAAGTCAAGTCCGAATGCCTTCTTGTTCTTCACAGCAGAATCTTTGGCGAACTAGTAGTTGTGCTTGAATAGATTGTCTTCGCGACACCACAACAGAGAGGAGGGGTCAGCATTCTCTGGCTGCGGTCCGCAAACCATGCACGGATAGAAGCCTTGCTCAATGGCTTCAGTCTGGGACCTGGGTTGAAGATTCTTGTACAGTATATCTCCCCAGGGTCGCTTGATGGCATTCTTCTCAGCATATTCTTGAGTGACAAAACGGTACTTGAACCATTCCTCAGTCCAGTATCTTCGAATCCATTGGATTCGATTCTTGCATTCAGTATAGGTTTCCTCTGGGTCTGTTTTGTACAACTCATGCAAATCGGGAGGCAAATCCTTGGAAGTGTTCCCACGATGCTTTCTGCCACCCTTTCTTGCTGGTTTCTCAGTAGCCATGAAGCTTAACCTGAAAGGCTTCAGAACTTGCAAAGGCTTCTTACGGCTCGTCAGACAAGAACTTGCTTCTGGAGAATTTATATGATTCTGTAAGAACTTTGCAAATGAATGCAGACTATGAGAACCAAGGGATTCTCCCACGGACATGTACCTGTGACAGCATTAGAGGTGCGAGGGAAGGGGAAGAGGTCATATGCATTCTCAGAAGATTTTTGAAGATAAATCAGTTTGAAGACATTGACCTCATAATGCAAAGACATTCACTTATTTGATGAGAGTTGGTTCCAGATTTGTACGAATCCAAGAATAAGTACAAGCGAGGAATCTAACTTGTAAAGAAGCATAAGTGAACAGACTAGGCATAGTATGAGATGCAGAAAGAGATAGATTCAACTTTGGAGATCTAAAAACTACTTTCTGTAAAGAAGGATGAATCTATCAGATCGAAAAGATGGTAAAAAGCGAATTTTAATTACCACACGAGGAGCTGCTAGACGGAGCGAAGTTAGAGGTCGAGCAGCTCGATCTTCCGTGCCCTAACTTGGCGACGGAGGACACCTACGGCGACGGCGAAGAGTACGAGGTCCGCGGCCGGCGTGAGGACGGCGTCGGAGAAGTCATGGCAGCTAAGCGCTTCGTCACCGGCGTCGTCGAGAGCTAGCGGTGGCGCTAGGGTTTTCGGGAGGTGGCGAGGTGGAAGAAGAATTTTTGACCGAGATGAGATGGGTATATATATAAGGAAAGAGACGGCACAGTGCAATTACGTAGGTGCCCCTCATGATTCGCATCTGAAGGGTACGTGGCAATCATGCAACACCTTGGTAGTTGTTCCATGTTCCCACACACTCCTGGATTGTCGGGGTGGTCGTTCCAAATTCTCCGGTTTTCACGCAAAAGGATATGACATTAAAAACAGATATAAATGTTTGTCTGATTGACTTCAGCTGACAAGGTTCAGTGAAGACAATTGACTGTTTTCAATAGAATGCATATGATTTGGATAGATAGAGTTGAGGTAGAAGCATAGATAGGTTAGGGTCCGATCAGATTCACTTAGATCAAAAGATTCAACAAGAAGTCATAGCTATAAGTGAATGCTGTAGAGGACAGAACACAAGTAGTATATAATTAGTTTAAGGCCAAATCAACCAGATGAAGATAAACTTGAATACAGGCCAGGGATGAAGACAAATCAATTATGAAGACTTTGCAAACATAACGCCAAGAGAAACACTTCAAACAAAAGTTTGGTGGTGGAGTTACCCACCGTATAGAAAGTATTAGACCCAGACACGGCGCACAATTATCGTGGTGCCCCGAAGTCAAATTCCGCATTAATTATTCACACTTAGAGTGTATGTCTTCATTGATTGAAGATATACGTTACTTTGTGTGTTGCACATCTAAGTCATCAAAATGCATACGTGTTAAGTTGTGTGTCCCATTCACAGTACATTTGAGGATTCCAAGATATTTAGCTCACACCGCAACTTGCAAAACCTTTTCTCATCCAAGGGCTTTGTGAAGATATCAGCCAATTGATCTTCAGTGTTGACGTGAATGATATCAATATCTTCCTTCATAACATGATATCTGAGAAAGTGATGACGAATCTCAATGTGCTTTGTCTTCGAATGCTGAACTGGGTTGTTGGCAATCTTGATGGAACTCTCATTATTGCAGTAGAGAGGCACATTCTCCAGGTGTATACCATAGTCCTTGAGAGTTTGCTTCATCCAGAGAAGCTGAGCACAGCAAGATCCAACAACAATGTATTCGGATTCAGCAGTGGAGAGAGATACATAGTTCTGCTTCTTTGAAGACTAACAGACAAGTGATTGTCCCAGAAAGTGACATGTGCCTGATGTGGACTTGCGATCAACCTTGTGCACCATCATAATCAGCATCTGAGAATCCAACTAGATCAAACTCTGAGCCCTTTGGATACCATAATCCTAGTGTTGGGGTGTAAGCCAAGTATCGAAGAATTCTCTTCACAGCTAAGTGATGCGATTCCTTTGGTACCGCTTGGAATCGGGCACACATGCAAACACTAAGCATTATATCTGGCCTAGATGCACATAAATAAAGCAAAGAACCAATCATGGAGCGGTATACCTTTTGGTCGAACTCTTTACCATTGTCGTCGGGACCCAGATGACTTTTGGTTGGCATTGGCGTCGTGTATCCTTTGCAGTGTTGCATTCCAAACTTCTTCAGACAATCTTTGAGATATTTTTCTTGATATATGAAGATACCATTGCATTGTTGACGAATTTGGAGACCCAGAAAGAACTCCAGTTCACCCATCATGGACATATGATATTTCTCTTGCATCATGTGACCAAACTCATCACTGTATTTCTTGTTGGTGCAGCCGAAGATAATGTCATCCACATAGATTTGGCACACAAACAGTTCACCGTCATATGTCTTCGTGAAGAGAGTAGGATCTAGTGAACCAGGTTTGAAGCATTTGCTCTTCAGGAAGTCTTTGAGCGTGTCATACCAAGCACGAGGGGCTTGTTTGAGGCCATACAGTGCCTTGTTGAGCTTGTATACCATATCAGGATTTTTTGGATCTTCAAAGCCAGGAGGTTGTGCAACATATACTTCTTCTTCTATCTTTCCATTGAGAAAAGCACTCTTCACATCCATTTGATACAGAAGGATGTTGTGATGATTTGCATAGGCAAGCAGTATGCGAATGGCTTCAAGCCTTGCCACAGGAGCAAATGTTTCATCGAAGTCAATTCCTTCCACTTGAGTGTAACCTTGTGCAACAAGATGAGCTTTGTTTCTGACTACTTGACCATGCTCATCTTGCTTGTTGCGATATATCCATTTGGTGCCAATGATATTATGCTTCTGAGGATCAGTACGCTTGACTAATTCCCACACATTATTCAGCTCAAATTGTTGAAGTTCTTCTTGCATAGCTTGAATCCATTCAGGTTCCATGAAGGCTTCGGTGAATTTATTGGGTTCTGAGATTGAGATGAATGCAAAATGTCCACAGAAATTGGTGAGTTGTGTTGCTCTTTGTGTGGCTCTTGAACGAGTGAGTGGACCAGGTGCATTGAGGCTATCGATCATTTTCTCAATCTGTACTTCGTTTGCAACCCGAGGATGAGCAGGACAAAGATTTTGCTCATTTTGATCAATGTCATCATTTGGAGGATTGTCTTCAGGTTGAGCATTGTCTTTAGGTTGAGTGGATGCAGAAATGATCAGTTCTTCTTCAGTCTGATTCTCAGAGGGTATGATTTCTCCAGTTCCCATTTGCTTGATTGACTCGCTAGGGGATAACTCATCTAACATATTTGGCAGGTGCTCTCTTTGCGAGTCATTAGTCTCATCGAACCGCACATCTACAGTTTTAACCACTTTATAGTGAAAGAGGTTGAAGACTCTGTAGGAGTGCGAATCCTTTACGTAACCAAGCATAAAACCTTCAAGTGCTTTCGGTGCAAATTTGGAAGTGTGATGTGGATCCTTGATCCAGCACTTAGCACCAAATACTCCGAGGTAACTTACGTTTGGCTTCTTACCAGTTAGGAGCTCATAGGAGGTTTTCTTGAGAAGCTTGTGAAGATAAACGCAGTTGATGGCGTGGCATGCAGTGTCAATGGCTTCAGGCTAGAACTTCCATGGAGTCTTGTACTCATCAAGCATCATTCGTGCCATCTCAATAAGAGTTCTGTTCTTGCGCTCCACGATGCCATTCTGCTGAGGTGTGTAAGGAGCAGAGAACTCATGAGTGATACCCATGGTATCCAGGTAGAGGTCGAGGCCGGTGTTCTTGAACTCAGTGCCGTTGTCGCTTCTGATGTGCTTGATCTTGATGCCATAGTTCGTCATGGCACGATTGGCAAAGCGTCTGAAGACATCCTGCACTTCAGTTTTGTAGAGGATTATATGCACCCAAGTGTATCGAGAGTAATCATCAACAATGACGTAGCCATAGAGGCAAGCAATAGCACTGAGAGTGGAGTAGTGAGTAGGGCCAAATAAGTCCATGTGCAGTAGCTCGAAGGGTTGAGATGTAGTCATAATTTTCTTCGAGGGATGCTTGGCTCTTGTCATCTTTCCGGCTTCGTAGGCACCACACAGATGATCCTTCTTGAACTTGACGCCTTCGATGCCCACTACATGCTTCTTCTTCGCGAGAGTGTGCAAGTTCCTCATGCCAGCATGCCCTAGCCTTCGATGCCAAAGCCAGCATTCTGAAGCTTTTGCTAGAAGACATATGGCCATCTGTGGTCCTGCTGAGAAATCTACCATATACAGATCATATTTTCGAGATCCTTCAAAGACTAGAGACTTGTCAGATTCCATCAGTACAAGGCAGCGATATTTTCCAAATAGCACAATCATGTTTAAGTCACAGAGCATTGAGACAGACATTAAGTTGAAACCAAGGGATTCAACAAGCATCACTTTATCCATGTGCTGATCCCTTGATATTGCAACTCTACCTAGACCCAATACCTTGCTTTTACCAGTGTCAGCAAATGTGATGTGGTTCTTGTCTGATGGACGTAGCGTTGAATCCATCAGAAGACTTCGATCGCCAGCCATGTGATTAGTGCATCCACTGTCCATAATCCATTCTGAAGAACGAGGTGTCGTAGCCTATAGTGCAGTTTAGGGGATAGGCTTCACCAAGCTAGTTGTGAAGCAGAAACATTTGACGAACAAGTGGAATATGGAAATTCAGGTCTTGGTTAGGATAGTTAGGATGAGTGTCAAGGAAATCTGGAGTGAAATACATAGTAAGACCATTTGGGCATTTATCTTGCGCCCTACAAGGTTTTTAAGGTCTCTAGCATTAGCTTCAGATGCTTTTCATTTCCGGCTGGAGACCTTTCCCTACAAAAGAGCGTTAAGTTTTCTTAACCACCCACATATTCAGGGGTATCTTAGAAGCAATGAGTCTAAGTGCAGCATCTGAGAATTTTGGCTTCGGAGCCCTAGTAAATAGCCTTGCAGGGGTTGAATAATACTCATATGAATAAGCAGAAAAGTTCTTGGTTCTATGAACATGGCGGTTTAATGAAACACGCACATATTCATGGGTCTGAGTATGATTTTCCTGCAAAACATTGACGTTAGGGTGACTCAGATGAGTCCTCGGTCTGTATGAAGCTTTTGGTACATATGAAGCCTTTGGTATGGGGTTTGTCATCTTCACGGGTGGTGTCATGATGACATTCACGGGAAGATTCTCAAGACAACTTTTGGGTACCCATATCTTCTTCATAGGTGATCCATTCCTGCAGTTAGTACCAATATACATGGCAAACACTTCGCCATTCTGATTCTTAAACAGTTTATAGTTTGCATCAAAGGATTCATTAATGATAATAGGGTTAGCACAAGTGAAGCCAGATAAGGTGGATGGATCTACTAGAGGTTCCTTTGCAGCAACCCAGGTGGTTTGGGGGTACTGCTCAGGCTTCCAGTAAGACCCATCAACATTCATTTTTCTTTCGAACCCAACACCCTCTTTTCTAGGGTTTCGATTCAGAATCTGCTTTTTGAGGACATCACATAATGTTTGATACCCTTTGAGGCTTTTGTACATCCCTGTCTCAAGCAGTGTCTTCAACCTGGCATTCTCATCAACAATAATAGTGGTATCCTCAACAGAGGGGTTAGTTACCACATCAGCAGTTGAAGATATTGCAACAGGAGTAGCAGTAGAACATTCAGCAACAAAGGCAGCTTTATCACGCTCAATGCATTTTAGACATGGTGGTTCAAATCCTTCCTGAGCGGGACTGATCTATTGAGCGCGGAGTGACTCGTTTTCCTTTTGAAGATCTTCATGATCCGATCTCAATTTCTCAAGTTCCTGCTTCCTTTGAAGATAATCATAGGAGAGCTTTTCATGAGATGTTGAGAGCGTTTCATGGCGACCTTCAAGTTCCTGGTACTTAACATGAAGATTTTTTATGTCTTCAATTAAGGACTGAGTCTTAGTCATTTCTGCGTCCAACAGGTCATCGCTTTTGTCTAACAATTTTTGAATATGTCCCATAGCTTTCTGTTGTTCAGTTGCAATTTTAGCAAGTTTTTTCTAGCTAGGTTTGGATTCACCATCAGAGTCATCTTCACTTGATGTTTGAAAGTAAGCATCACGAGAGTTTACCTTGGCACCATGTTCCATGAAGCAGTAGGTGGGAGTCGAGTCGTTCTCGTCATCAGCGTTGGTGACGGAGTCATTGTCTTTAGTGTTGAAGATGGACTTGGCGACGTAAGCTTTAGCTAGAGCCAGACTTGTGACACAAGAGTCGGACTCCTCCTTAGACTCCACCACCTCCTCCGAAGCAGACTCCTCCTCTGAATCCATTTCCTTGCCAACAAAAGCACGTGCCTTGCCTGATGAGCTCTTCTTGTGTGATGAAGACTTGGAGAAAGATTTGGAAGAAGACTTTGAGGATTTCTTCTTCTTCTTGTCATCAGAATCATATTCTTTGCTCTTCTTCTTCTTCTTCTTCTTCTTCTTCTTCTTCTCATTGTCCCACTGTGGACATTCAGAGATGTAGTGGCCAGGTTTCTTGCACTTGTGACAGGTTCTTTTCTTGCTGTCATAGGTGGGAGATTCATCATCCCTTGAGCTGGATCGTGAAGACTTTCTGAAGCTTTTCTTCCTAGTGAATTTCTGGAACTTCTTCACAAGCATAGCAAGCTCCTTTCCAATATCTTCAGGATCACCGGAGCTATAGTCAGATTCTTCTCGAGATGAGGAAGCAGCAGCCTTTGCCTTCAAAGCTTGAGTTCGGCCATAGTTGGGGCCATAGATATCTCATTTCTCAGATAGCTGGTACTCATGTGTGTTGAGCCTCTCAAGTATGTCAGACGGATCAAGTGTCTTGAAATCAGGGCGTTCTTGTATCATCAGGGCTAGGGTGTCAAATGAGCTGTCAAGAGATCTCATAAGTGTCTTCACTATTTCATGCCTCGTAATGTCAGTTGCACCGAGCACACAGAGCTCATTTGTGATATCAGTGAGGCGATCAAACGTGAGCTGGAAGTTCTCGTTGTCGTGTCTTTTGAAGCGGTTGAAGAGGTTGCAGAGAGTATTGATTCGTTGATCACACTGAGTTGAGACGCCTTCATTGACGTTGGAGAGCCAGTCCCAGACTAGCTTCGATGTTTAGAGAGCGCTCACACGGCCATACTGCCCTTTGGTCAGATGACCACAGATGATGTTCTTGGCCGTAGAGTCCAGTTGAATGAACTTCTTGACATCAGCAGGGGTGACATTCACCAGTCTCGGGAACGCCATTCTTGACGACATACGACAGATCGACATCAATGGCTTCAAGATTCATGCGCATCCTATTCTTCCAGTAGGGATACTCAGTGCCATCAAAGATGGGGCACGCGGCGGAGACTTTGATTATCCCTGCAGTCGACATAGCTAAAACTCCAGGTGGTTAAACCGAATCACACAGAACAAGGGAGTACCTTGCTCTGATACCAATTGAAAGTGCTAGTTATCAACTAGAAGGGAGGTGAATAGGCGATTTTTTTGAAAGTCTTCAATACATGGGTGTTTCGAAGACAAACAAGAGAAACAACACTATTCGTATGCAGCGGAAGGTAGACTACACTAGACAAGCCATAGTCAAGTATTCAATGAAGTGAAAGCACGAAGACTATTAGCAGCTAGGTAGTAAGGATCAGGGTGGAAGATAGTATGAAGCCAATCAAGACAAGTAGTCAAACAGTGAAGTCAAACAGATTATGCAAACAGGTAATGACTTCACGAAGACAAACTAGAAGTAAAGAGAAGTGAGAGATAGAACCAGTAGCTTCAGGAAGACAGTGGTTTGTTCGACCAGTTCCAGTTCCTGTGACAACTGTATGTCTGGTTAGGGAGGCTCTGGGTGGTTTGGCTTTGTCCTCGCAAGGATTCTCTCTCAAAAGGCTTCAGAGGTGGGTTGCTCTCAAACGACAAAAGCCGTATCTAACTCTGAGCAGCCACCAATTTATGGTGTAGGGGGATGGTCTATTTATAACCACTGGCAACCCGACCTGATTTGTCCGAAATGACCCTGGGTCACTAAGGAACTGACACGTGTCGCAACGGTTAGATTTCAAACACACGCGGTAGCTTGACTTAGGCTACAAGTAAAGCTGACTTATCCAACTCTGGATAAGATTTGCTCTCATTGTCTTCGCTCGAAGCCATAGGATTTGGTTGAGCATCACTTTAGTCACTCTGACTTTGTTCACTTGGACCCCACTTAACAGTGCGGTGGTTCCCATGACTCAACAAAGAAGAAGAGAAACAACGAAACAACTAAGTCTTCGCGCTCCATAGTCTTCAGACATTGTCTTCACGTGTCATAGTCTTCAATGTGATTAGCTTCAGAAACCACCATTGGCTTCAATGTCTTCACACATTTTTAGGGGTCATATCCGGTAGTGAAACCAAATCAATGAGGGATTACTACCTGTGTTATCCTGCAATTCTCACAAACACATTAGTCCCTCAACCAGGTTTGTCGTCAATACTCCAAAACCAACTAGGGGTGGCACTAGATGCACTTACACAACTTGAACGGACGAGAAGGGCTGGGCCAAAGGCATGAAGTGAGCATACCTTGTCAACTTGTCCACAACCACTAAAATGCAGGAATAACCCTTCGAGACTGGCAGCCCTTCCACAAAGTCGAAGGTGACAGTATGCCATGGATGTGGTGGAACTTCTAGAGGCTCCAGCAGTCCAGGCGTACGCACATGCTCTGGTTTTGCTTGTTTGCAAACATCACAACTGGATACAAAATTGGTCACTGCCATCTTCATGCCAGGCCAAGCAAAAAGCCTTTTCAACCGATCATAAGTCACATGGATACCAGAATGCCCCCCCTGACGGACTAGAATGCATCTGACTCAAAATGAGATCTTGAGCTGCCTTGTTAGAACCTAGCCACACGCGTCCTTTGTATTTGATCACTCCATCATGCACTGTATAAGCAGCCGTAGGATCTGTTGCCCCAGTGTATTTCTGCAGCAGCTCACAAGCATGCAGGTCAGACTGGTACCCCTTCGTGATCTCATTCAGCCAAGTGGGCAAAGCCACAGAGATAGCCAACAGTGCTCCATGCCGGCGAGACAAGGCATCTGCTGCTCGATTCTCCACGCCTTTCTTATAGACAATCTTGTATTGAAGCCCAAGGAGTTTTGTGAGAGCACGCCGTTGCTAGGGAGTTGTCAGTCGCTGATCATCAAGATGGGCGAGGCTGTGTTGATCAGTACGTATAATGAACTCTCCCGACTGTAAATATGGACGCCAATGATCCACCGCCATTAACACTGCCATGAATTCTTTCTCATATGCCGAAAGGCCTTGATTGCACGGTCTGAGAGACTTACTGAAGAAGGCCAACGGGTTTCCATCTTGCATCAGCACCGCGCCAATCCCTGTGTTAGAGGCATCAGTTTCCACCTCGAAGGTGCGATCAAACCGTGGCAGGGCCAACACAGGCGCAGTGATAAGGGCCATTTTCAGGTGTTGAAAAGCAGCTTCTGCCTCGTCACTCCAAACAAATATTGCCCCCTTTTTGAGTAGGTTTGTCAAAGATCTACTAACCACACCAAAATTGCACACAAACCATCTATAGTAGTCGGCCAACCCAAGAAACCCGCGAACCTCTCTGGCTGAGGTGGGAGTTGGCCAATCTCGGACTGCTGCAATGTTCTTGTCATCAGTTGAGACCCCATCAGCGCTGATGACATGGCCCAGATAAGTGAGACGTGGTTGGGCGGACTTGCATTTAGCTTGGTTGAGGTAGAACTGATGCTTGCATAAAAACTGAAACACTTGCCGAAGAAGCTCCTTGTGTTTCTCCAAGGTGGCACTATGGACCAGGATATTGTCAATGAATACAAGCACGCCCTTGCGCAACAGAGGCGACAAGACAATGTTCATAGTGCCTTGAAAGGTAGAGGGACCAACAGTAACACCATTGGGCATGACCTTTAACTCATAATGCCTGCGATGTGTTTTTAAAGCCATTTGAACTCTTCCCCCGCTTTCATCCGGATTTGGTGATAACTCGCTCTCAAATCAAGACTGGTAAACCAAACTGACCCTGCAAGCTCGTCCAATAGCTCCTCAATGACTGGCAATGGATATTTGTTCTTGATAGTGATGGCATTTAACCTGCGAAAATTGATGCAAAATCTCCAACTTAAGTCCTTTTTCTGAACCAACAGAACTGGAGCAGGAAATGGACTACAACTATGCTGTATGATGCCTTGCTTGATCATTTCGGCCACTTGGCGCTCAATCTCATCTTTCTGAGCTGGAGTGTAGCGGTAAGGCCTCAAATTGACTGGCTGTGTCCCTGGGATCAGAGGGATGGTGTGATCAAAATCTCGTTCTGGAGGTAGAGTGGATGGTGTATCAAATAGATGAGCAAATTCTTGCAACAGAGTTGATATCACCGAAGGAACCTGTTCCTCTCCTTTTGACACATCAATCGCACAGAGTTGAATCACCTGATGCACATCATTACAGTCAAACAAGGCATGCAATTGGGCCGATGATAACTGATAAAAGTGCTGCACACTCGGTTGCACTCCTTCCAACAATATTTGCTTGCCATTGTACAAGAACTGCAACTTTTTGAGTCCCCAATGAATATCCATGGGACTATGCTCCTCCAACCAATGCATACCCACAATCATATCATAGCAGCCAAGTGGTAACACTTTAAGGGTAGAGCAAAATTTGTTGTCTTGAACCCACCACTCACGGTTAGGCACCTCCTAGGCACAAGAGATATGTCCCCCATCAGCAATGCGCACTCGCAAAGGGTGATCCGAAGCCACCAGACTAGTCAACCGTGCGGCTAAAGTGGTACTGATGAAGCTGTGAGAACTCCCTAAATCAATTAACATCAACACCTTCTTATTCTGAATGAGCCCTTGCAACCGAACAGTTTGCGGTGTTACAGTACCCTCCAACGCTGCCCTAGAAATAGTATGACATTCAGTGCCTGTGTCCGAATGCTCTGACTGCATATCAAAACCTGGAATGCCCAACACATCAAACAATTCCTGGACAACATGTAACTGAACTGTGGTGGCACATTTGTGATCTCGAGACCATTTCTCGCCGCACAAGTAACAGAGGCCTCATGCGCAATGATAAGCACGCAGTGTGGTCAATCTCTCATTAGTTGATGGAGATGGTTGCGCCATAGCATTGGGCGCTGGTCGACGATCTGCATCTGTGTCTACAGGAGCGGGAGGTGGCCGGCCTGGAGGTGGAGGCAGTGGCATTGCCCATCTCAGATGCGACTGAACCGCTGATCCAGTATCAGGTCGACGCGGTTCGCGTCGTTTAGGAATCTCCAGCGCCTCTTCCTGCAGATAAGCCAAGGAAATAGCAGTATCCAGGTCGTGAGGATTATGCACAAGGACAACAACAAGAATTTCATCCTTAAGACCATCTACGAAGCAAGAGGGGAAAAGGGCCGGATCCCACGAACTGCTATGTGCCAAAAGGGAGTGCATAAGCTCATTAAATTGAGTAACATAAGCTAACACAGAATCTATCTGGCATAAGTGGAAGAGCTGGCGCAACAGAGAGGAGAACTCATTGCGCTCAAATTGGTCACAGACCAATGAACAGAAAGATTCCCAAGTCAGGTTACACAAGGTAAACCCTCCATTCTCGATCCAAATCATCGTCGGACCCGAAAAATGCATAGCAGCAGCATCTACCCAAAGCTCCGGATCAAGGTGAAACACACAGAAATAGGACTCACAATTCCTTTTCCAACTGCGGGGCCGCTCTCCCCAAAATGGTGGAAAATCAAGTTTGGGACGGGGAATGGAAGGGGAACAAAAACGATGTGGATAGTCCGAACGGGAGGCATTCCGCTGATGTGAGAACTCCCCAGACAATGGCGGCGTCTTGATAGGATGGACTAGAGATCGTGAACGGGAATCCTTGAGAGTGTACGTACCCATGGCCGGAGGTGGAACGGGGGTAGTAACTACCCCAGATCCAGACCCCCGAGTCGAATTGTCGTCGTGGCAGCCATCGGGCCTGTGCGTGTCCTTGCTCGCCTCTAAAGTCGTTCCACCACCCGCTCGTGGAATCAGGGGTGGCAGATCCGTCGGCTTGAGGGCGAGGGCGGGGTTGCAGATGATGGTGTCCAAGTCGCGGTGGACGCTGCCGATCTCGGTGCGCAGGTCGTCGACCGACTGCTCGAGCGCTGATCGCCACTCTGCGAGACCCTTCACAGACGGCTTGGTCTCCTCGAAGAGGGCCGTCGATGTCGCCACCGCCTCTTGGATGGAGGCATTCTGCTCCTGGATGCGCTTGAGCATCGCTGCAAGCTCGTCGATGCGTTGCTCCATTTCGAGGGTGTGGCGTTGATTGCGCATGGAGAAGGTGGGCTTCTGAAGATAATCAAGCAAATCTGATACCATATGTTACGTCCCTCAACTCGATTAACTCTAGTTCATAGTGGCAAAGGAGGAATTGGAGTTGAGAGAGAGGTAGGGTTCGAGGAGGAAGAAAGGGGATCGGGATGAGAGTACAAGTCCAGATGATTCTCGATACCCTTCCACCTAACACACTCCAACTCTTATCCACCCAGTTCCCAGGTTGCTGGGTCAAACTTGTGACTGGGCCGCTTCTTCCTCTTGGGCCGGCCTTCCCCAGGGTTGTGGGCTGTAGAGGTACTTGGGTCCGTGATAGGATGGCCGCGTGCCAAGCATCCGTCGTCTCCCCGCATGGATAAGGTCGTCCCCGACCCCCTGCAAACCCTAGTCCCCGTCTCCTCTCCTTCCCTCGCCCCCTCTCCTCTCCTCGCACCAAACCAACGTGCACCCGAGCGCTACCGCCGCCGCACCTTAGTGCTCGATCCTCCGTCGTCCAGCCTCCTCGACCCTCCCTCTCGAGCTCGCCAGAGAACGCAGTGAGCTTTGCCTTTGACCCCCTCTTACCTTCACGTGGATCCACCACCGTCCGGCCTCATGCGAGCTCGTTTTCACCACAGTTGGCCCGTGCCCCGGGGCTCCTCTGTCATGCCCAAGGGCACGCCCGACGTTGCCTCCTGCTCCCCCGCGCGCGCCCGCGTGCACACAGCCGCGCCCCCAGAGCACCCAGCCGCGGTGCTCTCTGCCTGCTGCTCCACCCTTGCTGCCTACTTCCTTTGCCGCAGCTGCCTGCGTCCACCCACCACTGGCCGCCGCGTCCGCCTCCCCCCACTCGCCGCTGCCACCAATGCCCTGGCTTTGTTGCTCCCCACGCCGCTACGCCCATTGTCATTTGTAGCCGCGCCGCGGCCTAGCTCCTTTGTCTGGTCGACTCCGGTGAGCCTTTGACCTCCTGCGAGCTACCCCGGATGCGGCGCTTCGCGCTGGTGCGGTAGTTGCTACTCGCCGCTCCTTTTGGTCACTGGGCGACCCGCCACCGCACCGTGCCTCGCCGCCGACCTGTCCCAGGCGCGCTCGCGTTAAAATGCCCCAGCTGACCCGCTAACAGGTGGGACCTGGCCGGCCTATTTATCCAATAACCAACGCCCCTAACCGTCATGACATGTGGGCCCGGTTATTAAACAAACTAAGTGATTTCCCCGTGCGTTGCTGCGGGATTTGAAGATTAATTTTGGATAAATTTTGTATGAATAAAATAATCTAAATCGGAAGCTATTATTTTCAGAAGTAATTGTGTTTTTCCAAAGAGTATGCATGTATGCTAGACAATTGCAGATGGAATAATTAAACTGGAGTATGCATGTGCTACAAAATAGTTTTATTGGATAATGACGTGGCACATTTGATGATGTGGAGGGTTGCATTTTAAGAGAATTAGATTTAGTGGGGATCAACTGTTTAGGTATTATAGACATGAGGGGTCTAAATGATACCCTGTGCCTTGCTGTGAATTTTTTTGGTCCTATGCACATCATAATACGCAAGTCAAATTGGTTTGTTTGCAGCGTTGATGTAACGCCCCGGATACAACTTTCCATATTCGTAACTCCAACTCTTGCCTTTTCCGGAGATGCGATATGTTATTTCCTCCGTGGTTGGGTTTTTGTTTTTTTTTTGTTTTGCATTTTGTTCATGTCTTGCATTTCATCTCATGTCATCATTTGCATTGCATCGGCACTTGTTGCCGTCATTGTTTTCATAAAACTTGCATTCGCTCGTAGTTGCCGCTTCTTCCTTGTCCTGTTGACCCCTTTCAGATCAACCGGACCGCTCTCTTCTCTCTCTTTTCTGAGCCCATCAAAACCCCTTGTCTCCATGGCGTTTTGCCAAACCCCTCGCACGCGTCCGAGACTGCCCCGTACCCGAACTGCTCAATCATCACCGTTGCATTCAGATCATCCCCAAACATCTATAAAACAACATCGTTTTATTTATTGGACTCCCTAGCATATTTATTCTCATCCGTCGGATTTCGATCGAATGATCCAAACTCCCCTCCTTTCCATTTATAGTCCACCCCCTAGTCCATTTTGTCAAACCCTAGAAATCCTCTCCTTTGTCCCCCTAGCCGCCGCCACCTAAAGCCTCCTCCCACCTCAGGATCCATCTCCACCCAATCCAACCACCGCCTCCATTTCCGTGCCCGACCAACCTCCTCTAGCCGCAGCCTTGCGTCTCCACGCTCGTGCCCGAGCAGGAGCTCCTCGAGACGGAGCTCATCCACAGCAGGCCCCTTGCCTCCCTCGATCCACATCGTCCCCGTGCTAATCCGCCAGGCCAGCCACGCTCGCGCCTCTCTTTCCTTTCCCTTTCTTCTCCTGGTTTCTTTCTCTCTCATGCTCCCTCTCTCTGCAGGAACCGAACAGCAGCCGCCACCCCCTCTCTTCCCGAGGCCCGAGCAGGAGCACTCGGCCTCGTCTTCTCGCGCGGCCAGCCGCCTCGACGGCAACCTCCAGGATCACCACCGCGCCCTGCTTCTTCTTCCTGCTCGAGGAGATGCCCCTCGCCTCGAGCACAAACGCTCCAAGGCCGTCTTCTGCAGTTTCGTCGCCGGAGCTCCCCACCACCAGCAGGTCGCCGCACCTCTCCTGCGTCCTCCTTCCTATCGATCTCTCTCACCCGACCCCCTCTGTCTATTTGTTCGAGCAGGATCCCCACGACATCGCCATGGATAGCTGCAGTCCGAGCTCGCGTCCGTCACCATGGATCCCTGCCTTGCCGGATCCGAGGTGGATCCATCCATCCCCGCCGTTTCCCGCGACCCTTCCTGGCCGGATCCCACCGCCGCGCTGCTGTTCCTCGCCCCGTGCCGTCGACCTGCTGCCCCAACGCCCTGCTCGCCTCCTCTGCTTCGTTCGAGCAGGGACGACGGCGAGCGCTCGACCCAGCCCCGTTGACCGCGTCCCTGTTTGTCTGGAACGCCAGTAGCCCAGGTGCCGAGCGCCTTCCCAAGGCCCAGCCTGCGCCCCGCGGCCTGCCTCCACCTCCACACCGACGGGCTGAAGCCCATGGTGAGCTCCCCAGCCCAGAGCCCAAATTCAGCCCGATTGTCTTTTTTTCCTCTTCAGCGAATTTGTCTATTATTCCAGTGATTTACAGATTTGCAGAAAAACCCATAGCCTCCATGCATATAATATCTCATGAACCGTGCATCATATGTAAATAATTTATATATGTAAAATGCTTAGAATTTCATCTAGTTTCATAATATGCCACTTTCATCCATGTTTGGAATGTTTAAAATGCTGTTTGTTTAAATTTGCATAAATCACATGCTAAAATGATTTATTTCATAACTAATTAACCGTAGCTCCGAATTTAATAAACTTTATATGTAAATGGGGTGAAAAATGCATAGTTTAACATGGTGGCATTACTTTGCATGTTTAACAACAATAAAATATATTTTAGGGCAGAACGGTACCAAAACTAAAACATGGACATGAGGATTTTCCGGAATTGTTGTTTGTTGTTTCGGCCTCATTTAAACTTGCCTAGATAGGTACTTTTTCATATGCTTCACCTCTTGCCATGTTTAACAACATTTAATATTGTTGAGTACCTAAACGAGAGAGAACTAAATAACTTGAATGTGGTGTTTTGTCAATATGCAACGAGTTGCATATTGAGCTTAACTTAACTTATAGTGTTGCTTGTTGCATTTTGCCATGCCATGCCATGCTATTTAGACCGGACATGCATCATACTTGGTTGTGCATCATGCCATGTTTATGCTTGTGCATTTATCATGTTGTTTGTTTCTTTCCGGTGTTGCTTCTTAGTTCCGGTAATGTTCCGATTGTGAGGATTCGTTCGACTACTCCCGTTCGTCTTCGTCATGGACTTGTTCTTCTTCCTAGCGGGATTTCAGGCAAGATGACCGCTACCCTCGATCTCACTACTATCATTGCTATGCTAGTTGCTTCGTTCTATCGCTATGCTGCGCTACCTATCACTTGCTCTTCAAGCCTCCCAAATTGCCATGAAACTCTAACCTTTGTCACCCTTCCTAGCAAACCATTGCTTGGCTATGTTACCGCTTTTTCTCAGCCCCTCTTATAGCGTTGTTAGTTGCAGGTGAAGTTGAAGATTGCTCCATGGTGGACAGGATTATGTTAGGATGTCACAATATCTCTTATTTTAATTAATGCATCTATATACTTGGTAAAGGGTGGAAGACTCGGCCTTATGCCTGGTGTTTTGTTCCACTCTTGCCACCCTAGTTTCCGTCATACCGGTGTTATGTTCCTGGATTTTGCATTCCTTACGCGGTTGGGTGATTTACGGGACCCCCTTGACAGTTCGCTTTGAATAAAACTCCTCCAGCAAGGCCCAACCTTGGTTTTACCATTTGCCTGACCTAGCCCTTTTTCTATTGGGTTTCCGGAGCCCGAGGGTCATCTTTATTATAGCCCCCCCGGGCCAGTGCTCCTTCGAGTGTTGGTCCGAAACGGGCAGACTGCGGGGCCACCTCAGGGCAACTCGAGGGCTGGTTTTACTCGTAGGCTGACCTATCCGGTGTGCCCTGAGAACGAGATATGTGCAGCTCCTATCGGGATTTGTCGGCACATCAGGCGGCTTTGCTGGTCTTGTTTTACCATTGTCGAAATGTCTTGTAAACCGGGATTCCGAGTCTGATCGGGTCTTCCTGGGAGAAGGTATATCCTTCATTGATCGCGAGAGCTTGTGATGGGCTAAGTTGGGACAACCCTGCGGGGTATTATGTTTTGAAAGCCGTCCCCGCATATGTGGCAGATGGGAATTTGTTAATGTCCAGTTGTAGATAACTTGACACCAGATACGAATTAAAATGCATCAACCGCGTGTGTAGCCGTGATGGTCTCTTTTCGGCGGAGTCCGGGAAGTGAACATGGTTTTTAGTTATGTTTGACATAAGTAGGAGTTCAGGATCACTTCTTGATCATTGCTAGCTTCACGACTGTTCCGCTTGTTCTCTTCTCGCTCTTATTTCGTATGTTAGCCACCATATCATGGTTAGTCGCTGCTGCAACCTCATCACTTTACCCCTTCCTTTCCCATTAAGCTTTGCTAGTCTTGATACCCATGGTAATGGGATTGCTGAGTCCTCGTGGCTCACAGATTACTACAACAACAGTTGCAGGTATAGGTTATGCGATGATCATGATGCGAGAGCCATGTTTGCTTGTTTTGGAGTTCTTCTTCTGCTTCTTCTTCGATCAGGGGATAGGTTCCAGGTTGGCAGCCTGGGCTAGCAGGGTGGATGTTGTTTGAGTTTCTGTTTGTGTTTCATCCGTAGTCGGATGGTGCTCTGATGTATTATGATGTTGTATTCGTGTGGCATTGTATGCCTTTTGTATGTATCCCTATCTATTATGTAATGTTGATGTAATGATATCCACCTTGCAAAAGTGTTTCAATATGCGGGTCTATCCTTGGTGGGACCTTCGAGTTCCTTTTGGATAGGGTTGCATATTGGGCGTGACAAGTTGGTAATCAGAGCCTCGACCGACCATAGGAGCCCCCTTGATTGTTGGCCGTTGTTAAGTCTAGAAAAAAACTATTTTGAGTCTTTGGATTATATATCAGAGAGTAGGATTCTTTTTTACTCCTGTGTCCCTTCGTCGCTCTGGTGAGGCCTCCTGACGTAGATGTTTTGTCTCTCCTCTCCTCAAATTTCACTAATTTTTTTAGGATCACGCGGGTATCTTGGAATTGTTCCGATGGTTTTGTGTCGAGAACATTGTTCTTGGTGCCTCCTGTCTTTTATGTGGCAGTGACCCGGGGAGTTGAGCTCCGAGGTGTTGTCGTCATAATTTTATCGTTGTAGTTCTAGAATACCTGAGTTTTGCCGACATCAAAAATCTCTTTTATGCAGTTGTTGGTGAGATAACCTCGACGCCACCCAGTACTGGGGCGGGAGTTCGGGAGTATTGCCATAACTTGTATAACGGATGCTTTTCGAAGGTTGAGGTACACGATTTCCAGAGGGTTTCTTGGTTATGTGTTGACGGATGGATACAACTTGGATGTAGGTATTGTTAGTTTGGGTGAGATATATTGGTTCCCCTGTATCCCCAACACCAGATTGCATAACCAGAAAGTTTCGGGAGTTTATAGGTGGGAATTCAAGTAGCTCCTAGAATATCTTTCCAACAGATGCATGATATGGGATTGGGTAAATCTCTATCATATGTATTTGTTCCGGCTTATTTCTGCAAGCCAATCCTTTGTTTTGTTTTGAGTTGTGGTATTTGAGTTGCTTCATTGTCAAGTGTTGATTCCATACCTTTCAAGTGGTGTTCTCATATTTCTATGGGAGTGCTAATCCTTCTTGATCATTGAGGTTGTCATGTCAATTCTTTTCCAACCGGCGTGCTTCTCTTCAAGTGGATCCGATCATTTTCAACATCCGCAAGATCAACTCTAAGTTTTCTCACCGGTGTTTGTTTCATCC
This sequence comes from Triticum dicoccoides, assembly GCF_002162155.2. Classification (NCBI taxonomy): domain Eukaryota; kingdom Viridiplantae; phylum Streptophyta; class Magnoliopsida; order Poales; family Poaceae; genus Triticum; species Triticum dicoccoides. The sequence goes on from NC_041383.1 coordinate 238,949,520, forward strand.
ATCCCAAGTTGCCTTTGTTTTCCCGCCCTCCCACCCTTTTTTTTCTTCAAGGACTCGGATTTCTTAATCAAGTATCCTTTTATTGATGGGAAGTCTCTCCATTTTTCTTCCGTCAATGTTCTTATCCGGTGATTCTCACGAAGATACTAACGGAGCTTCAAGTTCATTATTCTTCGTCTCTTTTCTTCTCCGGTGGATTAATTTAAAGTTTCGGTGTTGATCATATCTCTTCCTTTCGTTTCACATATCTTCCCATGTGAATTTCTTATCCAAGGCTCTCTTATTTATTCGCCTCTCCCAGTTCATATCCGGAGTGTTGAAGATATCTCGAAAGATTCGTGTTTCCATTCAAGCCATTTAATTCAACCGGTGCAATCCCCCCTTTCAATCTTGTTCAACGGTGTTTTCTTTTAGTGGGCCCTAACCCACAGGTCTTTTCCCAGGATCTTACCTGGCTCTTCTAATTTTCCTCGAGCCATTCCCAAATTCTTTTCCAAGTTTGACGTAAGAATGAATTCTCATTAGTCATATTCCTTCTCCAAAATCGCTTTCAAATCATTTTCATTGTTGGCTCAACCTCTTTGTTTTTCATTCTCCCGGAGCATCTCAACAATTCATGGTGGTGTTTCTCATCGTCATTCTCGAATTTGGAAGACCGAAGAAGAGTTTTCCTCTAAATTTTGCCCGTTCTCTTGAAGATTCGTGGTTCTAGCTTCATGTTTTCAGTCTCGAATTATTCCATTCGTCAGATATTCTTTTCTTAACCATCCGGACTATGTCAGGCGTTGTTTTTCCATTTGTTTTCACCAGAGGCCATCATTCCAGAAGAATTCTTCGTCCTCACATTTCAGCTATCGTTCTCTATTTATCCCGGCGCTTTGTTCAAATGTTCTTTAATCAGTTCGAGTTCTTCCCGTTCTCTTGTATTTAAATCCCCTCAAGTATATTCATTCGTTTTCCAATTATTCCCGTTGAATTGTGCCTTTGCAATGTTCATTTTCAGTTCTTACGGTGGTTTGTTCAAGACTTCACTTCCTTTGTTATCATATAAATTCATTCGATGTTTCCAATCCTACCGGTGTTTCCATCAAGACCTTCTCAAGTCTGCGCTATATCTCTTTTAATCCTTTCTATGAGAATAAGTAGTATGCCAAATCCGTTGCTTGTCATCAATTTAAATTGATGAAGGATACGCATACCGTAATTCTTATTCTTGTTTCATCCAAGTGATTAATTCCTCTTCCGGAGTTCCAAGTTTTCCGCATTATCTCGTCGCGAAGCTCCATCTAAATCATCGCAAGGCTTCACCTTGTGTTTTCAACCTCTCTTTCTTTCTATCATCCTTTTATTACCGGAGTTATGGACGCTCTACATGATGGTTCGTCAAGGATTTAATTCCTTCTCGAAGTTTTCATCGAGATTCTTTTCAGAGGAGCTCAAGCATTCTTCATCTTGCATTCCGAAGTGCAATTCTCTCTATCTTATCTTTTGAGATGGTGTTATGTCACTCTTGACAATTTCCTTCACGTTTCATGATTCATATGTTGTCAAGAATGAGGTATTTTAAATCCATTAATCTCTTTGTTGGAGTTATCTTGGTATAGGTTTCACCTAAAGCCTTCCCTAAGGAATGTTGCTATTGTGGTGCTTATCTAAGATCCAAGTTTTCCTCCCATCCTCTCGATGAAAGAAGTTTTCATCTCTTCTTTGCTCTCAAACAAGCAATTGTTTTTCGTTAGTGGCAGAATTTCACTTCAAGCGTTGAGATGTTTCCATAAGCCCACTACAAGTTTATTCGTTTCGTTGTTGGTTTTCCAACAACTACGTTCTATTCTTCTTTGCAAGGATGCTTTCCAAGTTCATTTGTGGCAGAAGATTTCATTTTCTTCTCCATCCCTTTATCCCAACAATCTAACTTCTATTCTTTCGTCCCGAAGGCATTGTGATGTTGCTCTCTTCACTCATCATCTCGATTTGAGGATCGTGCTCTTTTCGTGCTTATCCATTTAACCAGAGTGTTGTGTTCTCATTCAAGCTCTTTCATCTTATCAAGTTTTGCTTCTCTTTTCAACCGGAGTGCTGTCTGAAATCCTTCTTACCCATTATGTCATTCTTTCAATAGTTCCAGAGGCAGTGTGTTGTTGATTTCATCAAGTATCATCCCATCTTCTCAAGTTCATATTCTATTCCTCCCAATTCCAACCGGAGTGATGTCTTAATTGATCTTTGTCATTCCTTGTACATCTCGTTTCAACCAGAGTGCTTGCATGTACTTCTTGTCCATTGTAACCCTTTTCTTATGTCTTTCAACCTCCAAGGTTCATATGGTGTTCCTTATTTCTATTTGTTCTACCGCGGTGCTCTCAATTGTGTTCAACTCTGTTGTGTTCTTTCTTTCAACTTTTCAACCTCTCAAGGTTCTTTGGTTTCACTCGTTTGTCGAAGAAGCAATTTAGTTTACCTCTTATCTTCCTCTTCCGTTTTCCCTCCGGTGCCATCCTAGATCTCGGGACAAGATCCTCTCGTAGTGGTGGAGTGTTGTAACGCCCCGGATACAACTTTCCATATTCGTAACTCCAACTCTTGCCTTTTCCGGAGATGCGATATGTTATTTCCTCCGTGGTTGGTTTTTTGTTTTTTTTCTTGTTTTGCATTTTGTTCATGTCTTGCATTTCATCTCATGTCATCATTTGCATTGCATCGGCACTTGTTGCCGTCATTGTTTTCATAAAACTTGCGTTCGCTCGTAGTTGCCGCTTCCTCCTTGTCCTGTTGACCCCTCTCAGATCAACCGGACCACTCTCTTCTCTCTCTTTTCTGAGCCCATCAAAACCCCTTGTCTCCATGGCGTTTTGCCAAACCCCTCGCGCGCGTCCGAGACTGCCCCGAACCTGAACCGCTCAATCATCACCGTTGCATTCAGATCATCCCCAAACATCTATAAAACATCATCGTTTTATTTATTGGGCTCCCTAGCATATTTATTCTCGTCCGTCGGATTTCGATCGAATGATCCAAACTCCCCTCCTTTCCATTTATAGTCCACCCCTAGTCCATTTTGTCAAACCCTAGAAATCCTCTCCTTTGTCCCCCTAGCCGCCGCCACCTACAACCTCCTCCCACCTCGGGATCCATCTCCACCCAATCCAACCACCGCCTCCATTTCTGTGCCCGACCACCTCCTCTGGCCGCAGCCTCACGTCTCCACGCTCGTGCCCGAGCAGGAGCTCCTCGAGATGGAGCTCATCCACAGCAGGCCCCTTGCCTCCCTCGATCCACATCGTCCCCGTGCTAATCTGCCAGGCTAGCCATGCTCGTGCCTCTCCTTCCTTTCCCTTTCTTCTCCTGGTTTCTTTCCCTCTCATGCTCCCTCTCTCTACAGGAACCGAACAGCAGCCACCACCCCCTCTCTTCCCGAGGCCCGAGCAGGAGCGCTCGGCCTCGTCTTCTCGCGAGGCCAACCGCCTCGACGGCGACCTCCAGGATCACCACCACGCCCTGCTTCTTCTTCCTGCTCGAGGAGATGCCCCTCGCCTCGAGCACAAATGCTCCAAGGCCGTCTTCTGCAGTTTCGTCGCTAGAGCTCCCCACCACCAGCAGGTCACCGCACCTCTCCTGCGTCCTCCTTCCTATCGATCTCTCTCACCCGACCCCCTCTGTCTATCTGTTCGAGCAGGATCCCCACGACATCGCCATGGATGGCTGCAGTCCGAGCTCGCATCCGTCACCATGGATCCCTGCCTCGCCGGATCCGAGGTGGATCCATCCATCCCCGCCGTTTCCCGCGACCTTCCTGGCCGGATCCCGCCGCCGCGCTGCCGTTCCTCGCCCCGAGCCGTTGACCTACTGCCCCAACGCCCTGCTCGCCTCCTCTGCTTCATTCGAGCAGGGAGGACGACGAGCGCTCGACCCAGCCCCGTTGACCGCGTCCCTGTTCGTCTGGAACGCCAGCAGCCCAGCTGCCCAGCGCCTCCCCAAGGCCCAGCCTGCGCCCCGCGGCCTGCCTTCACCTCCACACCGACGGGCTGAAGCCCATGGTGAGCTCCCCAGCCTAGAGCCCAAATTCAGCCCGATTGTGTTTTTTTCCTCTTCAGCGAATTTGTCTATTATTCCAGTGATTTACAGATTTGCAGAAAAACCCCTAGCCTCCATGCATATAATATCTCATGAACCGTGCATCATATGTAAATAATTTATATATGTAAAATGCTTAGAATTTCATCTAGTTTCATAATATGCCACTTTCATCCATGTTTGGGATGTTTAAAATGCTGTTTGTTTAAATTTGCATAAATCACATGCTAAAATGATTTATTTCATAACTAATTAACCGTAGCTCCGAATTTAATAAACTTTATATGTAAACGGGGTGGAAAAATGCATAGTTTAACATGGTGGCATTCCTTTGCATGTTTAACAACAATAAAATATATTTTAGGGCAGAACAGTACCAAAACTAAAACATGGACATGAGGATTTTCCGGAATTGTTGTTTGTTGTTTCGGCCTCATTTAAACTTGCCTAGATAGGTAGTTTTTCATATGCTTCACCTCTTGCCATGTTTAACAACATTTAATATTTTTGAGTACCTAAAGGAGAGCAAACTAAATAACTCGAATGTGGTGTTTTGTCAATATGCAACGAGTTGCATATTGAGCTCCACTTAACTTGTAGTGTTGCTTGTTGCATTTTGCCATGCCATGCCATGCTATTTAGACCGGACATGCATCATACTTGGTTGTGCATCATGCCATGTTTATGCTTGTGCATTTATCATGTTGTTTGTTTCTTTCCGGTGTTGCTTCTTAATTCCGGTAATGTTGCGATTGTGAGGATTCGTTCGACTACTCCCGTTCGTCTTTGTCATGGACTCGTTCTTCTTCCTAGCGGGATTTCAGGCAAGATGACCGCTACCCTGGATCTCACTACTGTCATTGCTATGCTAGTTGCTTCGTTCTATCGCTATGCTGTGCTACCTATCACTTGCTCTTCAAGCCTCCCAAATTGCCATGAACCTCTAACCTTTGTCACCCTTCCTAGCAAACCATTGCTTGGCTATGTTACCGCTTTTGCTCAGCCCCTCTTATAGCGTTGTGAGTTGCAGGTGAAGTTGAAGATTTCTCCATGGTGGACAGGATTATGTTGGCATATCACATTATATCTTATTTTAATTAATGCATCTATATACTTGGTAAAGGGTGGAAGACTCGGCCTTATGCCTGGTGTTTTGTTCCACTCTTGCCGCCCTAGTTTCCATCATACCGGTGTTATGTTCCCGGATTTTGCGTTCCTTACGCGGTTGGATGATTTATGGGACCCCCTTGACAGTTCGCTTTGAATAAAACTCCTCCAGCAAGGCCCAACCTTGGTTTTACCATTTGCCTCACCTAGCCCTTTTTCCCTTGGGTTTCCGGAGCCCGAGGGTCATCTTTATTTTAGACCCCCGAGCCAGTGCTCCTTCGAGTGTTGGTCCAAAATGGGCAGACTGCAGGGCCACCTCGGGGCAACTCGAGGGCTGGTTTTACTCGTAGGCTGACCTATCCGGTGTGCCCTGAGAACGAGATATGTGCAGCTCCTATCGGGATTTGTCGGCACATCGGGCGGCTTTGCTGGTCTTGTTTTACCATTGTCGAAATGTCTTGTAAACCGGGATTTCGAGTCTGATCGAGTCTTCCTGGGAGAAGGTATATCCTTTGTTGATCGCGAGAGCTTGTGATGGGCTAAGTTGGGACACCCCTGCAGGGTATTATCTTTCGAAAGTCGTGCCCGCGGTTATGTGGCAGATGGGAATTTGTTAATGTCCGGTTGTAGATAACTTGACACCAGATACGAATTAAAATGCACCAACCGCGTGTGTAGCCGTGATGGTCTCTTTTCGGCGGAGTCCGGGTAGTGAACACGGTTTTGTGTTATGTTTGACGTAAGTAGGAGTTCAGGATTACTTCTTGATCATTGCTAGCTTCACGACCATTCCGCTTGTTCTCTTCTCGCTCTTATTTTCATATGTTAGCCACCATATCATGCTTAGTCGCTGCTGCAACCTCATCACTTTACCCCTTCCTTTCCCATTAAGCTTTGCTAGTCTTGATACCCATGGTAATGGGATTGCTGAGTCCTCGTGGCTCACAGATTACTACAACAACAGTTGCAGGTACAGGTTATGCGATGATCATGATGCGAGAGCGATGTTTGCTTGTTTTGGAGTTATTCTTCTGCTTCTTCTTCGATCAAGGGATAGGTTCCAGGTCGGTAGCCTGGGCTAGCAGGGTGGATGTCGTTTGAGTTTATGTTTGTGTTTCATCCATAGTCGGATGGTGCTCTGATGTATTATGATGTTGTATTCGTGTGGCATTGTATGCCTTTTGTATGTATCCCTATCTATTATGTAATGTTGATGTAATGATATCCACCTTGCAAAAGCGTTTCAATATGCGGGTCTATCCTTGGTGGGACCTTCGAGTTCCTTTTGGATAGGGTCGCATATTGGGCGTGACAGTTGATATATGAACTTGTGGTTTTTTTTGAAATGGGCATTATAATTCCTATATAACTACAAAGATAACAAAATCTGAATTATGCGATCTACTTTTTCACTAAATATAGTGATACGGCTAAATCTCATTTGACTCACAGAAGTATTAGGGAAACACGGAATAGAGATTCCAAAACAGAGACTGTATGAAAGATAATGTGCATATTGACATTTTGAGATACTCCTACTTTTTGTATTATGTGCAACTCTTTTTGTAATTCAATCGTACCTGCATTGCTAAGAGATTTGATCAAACAAAGGAAACAAACAAATGAATGCCCATTATAGTACCTTGCTTTACTTGACATTGAGTAATGTAGCCGATCCTCGTCCCTAATTTTCCTTGGCCTACCTACTCAGTGTGTGGGCGTCTGGCCTGCGTGCCAGCTAAGTAGCCGCTGCTACTACTTATTTTCCCATCAAACCAGGAGAGGTGAGAACATTACCGTAAACCTAAAATCGGATAGTGTGAGAGTGCAATATTACCTCTGTATTGTATCCGAACCTGTTAGTGTTCTGCTAGCATCGGAGGGCGTCACAATATCCTGGGGAATATTTGGAACTTCTGAAAAGTAGCCCTTGTAGGTTTTTTAGGTCATAAAGCTTTGTTTTACATTAAGAGAAATGGTTACAATAATACATATACATCTAGCTTCTCCTTATTGCTTCCTGCACTGGAAGAAAGGAGGATGTGCTTTGGATAAAAGTGTCATTTCAAGGTCAGTCAGCTGCAGAGTTATGCAGGAGTGTTAAAATCAAGGCAAGTATCAGAGAAACATAAAGGCATAGAACATCAACAATAATTACCCTAGCAAGAACACCATGCGAAACCGGTTTGTTTTCTCAAGACATAATGTATTGAACCAATTAGGGGTATCTAGCAAATCCTCCAGGAAATCATAGAGCTATTTCAAAAAAAAAATCATAGAGGGGAAGAACCTAATGCTCCACTTGAATATACTGTTTATGCTCACTGAATTTTGGGTTGCTGTTCATTGAAACTGTGAGTACACATCAAGAAGCACACCAAGTAAAACTACTTATTTTAGGAAAAGAGTAAATACATTACTCATTGACCGGTGTTACATGAAGATCCAGTATGTCTCTCTCCATCGACGATGAACAAATTCTCCGTCGATCTGGTAAGAGCAGCAAGTTCATGCACCATATTGTTCTTGTTCCTTTTAACATGATTGAACTGAACTGAAGCAAAAGAACTTATCACCTCTTTAATATCATGGATCACCGGGAAACATGTAGAGAGATTAACAACCTCATGTTGGAGTTCCTTTGACAGGAAAAGGCAACCAGTCTCAGCAATCAGTGCCCCCTGTACATCGAAGCCAGGGTCATCAGCCCAGCAAGTAACGCAGTAGCCTCAACAACCTCGACAGATGAGCAGTGGGTAATTTTCTTGGACATACAGAAGAACACAAGACCTCTACCATCTCTTGCAATCGCCCCGATGCAGCACTGGCCACTAGCGGCAATATACGACGCATCAGTGTTTAATTGTTCCTTTCGCAGGAGATAACCATTGTTTGGCCTCTAACACACCTGATCCTGAATCCTGCAGATCCATCTCGGAACCAATAGTTTGTCTGGGGATCCTTCCTGTCCGATCCCTGCTAGACTGACATTGGATAAGAAGCATATACCAAATCAAAGTACTTGTGAGTTCACATCTGACATAAGTAGTATAGAAAATACTTTGAGGATTCGTGAGAGGAAGCCTAACCGGGGTGGTAATAGCAAGTCGGCAATCAAGCGTATCACGTGCGGATGGCGGGCAAGACGCACCGAGATTTGGACGTGATTAGCGGGGGTGACCTGGAGGGTAGGCGCAACATACGGGGTATAGGGCGATCGACAATTCAACTTATCCGATCCATTCAGGGATAGTTGGAGAAGTCCATGGCGACCGTCCTCCCTTGTCGACCAAGGACAACTATGACGAGTTCATGTTGCGCAAGTAGGAGGCAGGGGACGTGCCGCTACAACCAGTAGCACAACAGCTTGACCGCCGATGGCTGATCGCAGTCCTGCTTGCACACCCAAAATCTCGGCCACAGGGAAGCCAGAGGCCAGAGCTGCTAGAGCTAGAGGACGACACCGGGTCGTCTGCCATCAAGCACGCTGCCCATCTTTCATGTGGTGGTGACTGGGAGATGAAAATAAAACCATGTGTCTCCTGCGACTCTTTGGAACTCCTCAGTTTATTAGAAGAAGAAGGAAGATGAACAAATTCCTAGTAATAAAAATGGTGTGGCAATATTGATTGAAACTTAGCACTACACCTTTTTTCGGGGCGAAACTTAGCTGTACACAGGGAAGAGGGTCCAGGTGATAGACGGTGGGCCTCCTCATTTCATGTTCCACCTAGAGTACGTGTCGACGTGACATGCAACATAGTAGTAGAAATAATCATAGGAAGATTATTTAGAGGAGAAAAATGTTTTATATGTGGACCTACTTGATGATGTGGATAGGTTGCATGTCTAGAGAAATAGGTTAGTGGGGATGAACTATTTAGGTATTATAGATAGATTGGTCACTAACTAATCTGCTAACAGCAACTGACACGTGGGACTCACGTCTAAATAACCTAACTAAAAATCCGTTAATTAGCCCTGATGGGTCCCACCTGCACTGTTCACCCTTGACCAGTCAAAGTTGACTGGGCTGACTCAGCCATTGACTGGGGCCGACTGGCCCACTGTCAGCCACACAACCATCTCTCTGGGTATATTCCTTGGGTACCCTTAGCAATTACTGTTGTATTTTTGAAATAAAGAGAATTCTAGAAATTGTTTAAATCTTTGAAGCATCATAAAATAATCTATAAGTCAGATGAAAATAATTTTATATGAAAGTTGCTCAGAAAAATGTGATGAATCCGAATATGCTATCCACTCATCTATCACATGCCTCTAACATGATGAACATGGATCCTTCCCCTCCGGTTCATTTGTCTGAACACAGTCAAACACCGGGAAAATATTCCTGAATATTTTCCTGCTCCACCTATAACACTTAGCACTGCGTTAGGTCACCCCTAGCTTAGCATACTACCATGTCATGCAATGTGATGATTTTCTTTGCTCTATTATTTATTTGTTTCCCCTTCATTGCTTCTTTTCAGTAGACCTCGATACTATGATAGACCCCGAGATCGCTGATGATCCGGTGATCTACTTCGTTGAAGATCTGTATCTGTCTGTAGAGCTTCCACGCGAGCAAAACCCCCCTTAATCATTGCTATATCGCCCATTCTTTCTCTCTCATGCTCGCATTAGATTTTGCTACTGTTGTTAGATAGCTCCTATTCTGATGCATAGCCTGCTTTTGTTATCTTACCTATTATCCCATATGGTTAGTATAGGTTGATTTGTGATCCATCATTTACCCCTAACCTTGTCCCTGTTGCCCCTGCTTTATTACCGGATGACTCGATCAACGTGATCGATGTGAACAGACCGAGACATCACCGCCCCCCTCATAACGCACTCCTGATGATATCTCTGTATTGTAGCTAACCGATCATGGATGAGAAAGGGTGATTCCTTCTTCGTCACTCCCGATAACGACTCTATCATGCAACATCTCAAGTGTGAACCCTTCAAGGGTGATTCCTCCAAGTTCACCTTGATGGTTACATCGAGTAGAAATCCATTGAGGGTGATTCCTCGGTGTCCCCCCTTGATGTTATAGACACACAGTTACCTTGACTTTACCTCGAAACCTTGCTGAAGTCGGGTCGGCCCCGAGGGGTGCCTGTGAGAGTTACGGAAGTCGGGTTGACCAGGAGGGTACACGCAAGATAATTACATGACACGGTCGGGCATTCTCAGCCCTTTCCGTAAGTCCGTGAGATGGGGCGAAGGGACTATAGATCATGGATCATCTCCGCACGCTCCCACGACACTAATGGGTTTGGATATGTGATGTGAGTTGGCCTCTGGCCTTTTCATACTAACCACCACGCGGGAATAAGTATGGGCACTCAGCATCGTATGATTCTCCGAAAGCTCTTCGGACGTCAGTGATTGTGCGGCGCGCGCCCAGTTGGACGGGACCACCTGCGCTTGTATTAGGGGTGGGTCTGCTCCAGGCCGCATAAGCAACGTGCAGGAGTGCAAAGAGCGATGGGCCCAAGACCCCTAAGAGCTTAGGATGTAGACCGGCATGCTAGCCTCTTTGTTGAGCCCAATGTTGAGGATATGGCTTATCGTTGGTGTATCGGTCAGCTGGGTCTTAGAGATTAATCGGAAATGGGCCGATTAATCAATTTTATCGGTCGCCTATTAATCGGCCAGTTTTTGCAAATCCTAGGTTCCCAACACTAAAATATTCTATATTCAACACCAAAACAATATTGGACAAAAGTGTTACCTTGATTCCTAGCCTTTGAATCCTCGTAGAATGACAAACAAAATAGGACAATAGTACATCTTGCGTAACAAGATCCACAAAATGCAAATAAACACAGTTTTTGCAAACACAATGCTATGAATAGGTCCGATTTATTGGTAGATTCCCGATAAATCGCTTGTCATAGCAATAAATTGGCCCAAACGATAAATGGTGAATATAAGGCATAATCTTATCGGTCACCCCAAGAGTAGCGATAAAATGAATGATGAATCGCCGATGGAAGATTTTTTGAATAGTGGTTGAGCCTAGGTAGGACTACGGTGTGTCGGTCAGCCGAGGCCGGGCATGACCCAGAAAAGTGTGTCTGGCCGGAGTTAATCGAGCGTGTTGGGTAAGTTGGTGCACCCCTGCAGGAAGTTAATCTACTCGAATAGCCGTGTCCACGGTAACAGACGCTCGGAATTGTATCCTGATCTATTATAACTAGAACTAGATAATGGAGACACTAAATAGGTATGATGGCTTCGGGACTGCTTTCTCGCAGGGACTCGAGGAAGTATCTCGGGGCGTTACTACAATATAAGGTTACTTTATAATATGCTAATCTGCACTCTTCTAATGCTGCAAGATGCTTCAAGATGCTAGTCTTTGATAGGCTACGCTTTCCCTTCTATTCTGGCATTTCTGCAGTTCAGTCCAAAGATATAGCCCCATTCCTTTGATACCGATGCATACTTACTATATATTTGATGTAAGTCTTGCAAGTACTTTGTGCCAGGGATATACCCTGCGGTGTGACCCGGCCGGAGATATGACCCGGCTATGACTTGATGTTTCATTGGTGACCCAGCATATTATAAGCCGGCGGGTAGTTAAGCATTGTAAACCGGCTGACACAGTCAATCATTGTAAGCCGGCGGACACAGTTAAGCATTGTAAGTCGGCCGAAAACAGTTAAGCATTGTAAGCCGGCAGACAGTTAAGCTAAAACAGTTAAGCCAGACAAATAAGCCAGACAGTTAAGCCAGATTGTAAGTCAGATTGTAAGCCGGATATTAAACCGGCTTACGTTAAGAAGCCCGAGACGTTAAAAAGCCCAAGATGTTAAGAAGCCCATGGCAAGACGTCAAAATAGGTTAAGTCCTAATCCGAGTTTGACTCTACATGTAACCCGCCCCTTCAACTTATATAAGGAGGGGCGGGGCACCCCAAGAGGGGAGAGCAAGAAAATAATCATTAAGGCTAGACACAACTAGAGGAGAGCTAGATTGATGACGACTCCCTCATGATCATAATGAGACCTAGCCACAAACATCATGTAGGGTTATTACCGGATGATGTTTCCCGGGGCCCGAAGCTGTCTAAATCCTTGTCTTATCTTGCGTCTCTCGATTCCGCCCAACCCCTCTCAAGCTACCACATAGATGCGTTGGCCTCGCGACTAAGTCCTCACACTAAGGACATCTGCCATGACAATTCCACGACAGTTGGCACCCACTATCGGGCCTATGCACGATGGTGTTGAGTTCTTGAAGGGATCTTTTTTATGGTTTGAGGGGCTCATAATTTTTCAGATGAAGAAGAGCTGGTTTGAAAGGATTTGCATCAGTGTCAAGTTCATCAGTCCAGATTTGAAGATTTATGAGATTTAAGGTTCCAAAGAATTAGGGTTGCGAGCTATTCCGCCACCGTTTATAGAAAAGTCGCCGAGATCGATGGTATTTTGATTAGGCACATCAAACGCTCAATCGGTTCAAAGTGCTTGTTCAGATTTATTCTGCCAGTGGCTCAAGTTGTTTTCACCAAAATCAATTACGACCAGAATGAGGAGTCAGACCGGTCAGGGTTGACCCGCCTCGCCGAATCTGAGTTACCACCACGGTCTCGTCGAGACTGCTCCGCCTTTGTCGACCCGGTCGCCTGGCCTTCGAATTGCTTCGACTTCGAGTTGCCCTGGCCGTCGAGCCGCCTCTAACATAGGTAATTCTGTGGACGAGTCGCCTGCCATCCAAGTCGCCGGCCTTGCTGTCGCCTTGCGCCGCCCTCACCGGAGCGACCTCACTCCAAGCCGCCGGTCTCTATTGAGCCGCCCTCTGCTGCTATGTCCCGCGGTCCCGCAGCAAGCCGCTGTCGCCGGCTTACCTCGCTGTAATCTGCCGTGGCTCCTACTCTACATTGACTGTGGTCGCTTCAACCCGGCCGAGCAGCAACTCTGTCGCTGTGGCCGCGCACGCGGCCTCAGTCCGCCGACCGCCTCTAAGTCGACCCTCCACCGCTGCAATACGCCTCCACAAGCCACCGCGGCCCCTGCTGAGTTGCCGGGTCGGCCTTCGCTCCTCCACTGCCGTCCCACATGTTGGGGAACGTTACAGAAAATTAAAATTTTTCCTACGGTTTCACCAAGATCCATCTATGAGTTCATCTAAGCAACGAGTCAAGGGAGTGAGTTTGCATGTACATACCACTTGTAGATCACGTACGGAAGCGTTCGAGGGAACGGTGATGATGGAGTCGTACTCGCCGTGATTCAGATCACCGATGACCAAGTGCTGAACGGATAGCACATCCGCGTCCAACACACGTACGGTACGGGTGACGTCTCCTCCTTCTTGATCCAGCAAGGGGGAAGGAGAGGTTGAGGAAGAAGGCTCCAGCAGCAGCACGACGGCGTGATGATGGTGGAGAGACAGTACTCCGACAGGGCTTCGCCAAGCACACAACAGAGGAGGAGAGGTGTTGGGGAGGGGAGGGGCTGCGCCTTGGCTTGGGTTTGCAGCCCTCCCCTCACCCCTCTATTTATAGGGGAAGGGGCAACGGGGGCCGACCCCTCTAGATGGGATCTAGAGGGGGGGCGGCGGCCAGGGAGGGGGGACTTGCCCCCCAAGCAAAGGGGGCGCCCCCCTCTAGGGTTCTCCCCCCAACCCTAGGCGCATGGGCCCAAGGGGGGGGGGGCGCCCAGCCCTCCAGGGGCTGGCTCCTGCCCCACGCGGCCCATGTGGCCCCCCGGGAGGGGTGGCCCCTCCCGGTGGACCCCCGGAACCCTTCCGGTGGCCCCGGTACAATACCGATATGCCCCTGAAACCTTCTGGTGTCTGTATGGCAACTTCCCATATATAAATCTTCACCTCCGGACCATTCCGGAACTCCTCGTGATGTCCGGGATCTCATCCGGGACTCCGAACAACATTCGGTAATCACCTACAAGTCTTCCTTATAACCCTAGCGTCACCGAACCTTAAGTGTATAGACCCTACGGGTTCGGGAGACATGCAGACATGACCGAGACGGCTCTCCGGTCAATAACCAACAGCGGGATCTGGATACCCATGTTGGCTCCCACATGCTCCTCGATGATGTCATCGGATGAACCACGATATCGAGGATTCAATCAACCCCATATACAATTCCCTTTGTCAATCGGTACGTTACATGCCCGAGACTCGATCGTCGGTATCCCAATACCTCGTTTAGTCTCGTTACCGGCAAGTCACTTTACTCGTACCGTAATGCATGATCCCGTGACCAAACACTTGGTCACTTTGAGCTCATTATGATGATGCATTACCGAGTGGGCCCAGAGATACCTCTCCGTCATACGGAGTGAAAAATCCCAGTCTCGATCCGTGTCAACCCAACAGACACTTTCGGAGATACCTATAGTGCACCTTTATAGTCACCCAGTTACGATGTGACGTTTAGTACACCCAAAGCACTCCTACGGTATCCGGGAGTTACACGATCTCATGATCTAAGGAAGAGATACTTGACATTGGAAAAGCTCTAGCAAAACGAACTACACGATCTTGTGCTATGCTTAGGGTTGGGTCTTGTCCATCACATCATTCTCCTAATGATGTGATCCCGTTGTCAACGACATCTAATGTCCATAGTCAGGAAACCATGACTATCTGTTGACCAACGAGCTAGTCGACTAGAGGCTTACTAGGGACGTATTGTGGTCTATGTATTCACACGTGTATTATGATTTCCGGATAATACAGTTATAGCATGAATAAAAGACAATTATCATGAACAAGAAAATATAATAATAACCCTTTTATTATTGCCTCTAGGGCATATTCCCAACAGTCTCCCACTTGCACTAGAGTAAATAATCTAGTTACATTGTGATGAATCGAACACCCATAGAGTTCTGGTGTTGATCATGTTTTGCTCGCGAGAGAGGTTTAGTCAACGGATCTGCGACATTCAGATCCGTATGTACTTTGCAAATATCTATGTCTCCATCTTGAACATTTTCACGGATGGAGTTGAAGCGACGCTTGATGTGCCTGGTCTTCTTGTGAAACCTGGGCTCCTTGGCAAGGGCAATAGCTCCAGTGTTGTCACAGAAGAGTTTGATCGGCCCCGACGCATTGGGTATGACTCCTAGGTCGGTGATGAACTCCTTCACCCAAATAGCTTCATGTGCTGCCTCCGAGGCTGCCATGTACTCCGCTTCACATGTAGATCCCGCCACGACGCTCTGCTTGCAGCTGCACCAGATTACTGCTCCACCATTCAACACATACACGTATCCGGTTTGTGACTTAGAGTCATCCAGATCTGTGTCGAAGCTAGCGTCGAAGTAACCCTTTACGACGAGCTCTTCGTCACCTCCATAAACGAGAAACATGTCCTTTGTCCTTTTCAGGTACTTCAGGATATTCTTGACCGCTGTCCAGTGTTCCTTACCGGGATTACTTTGGTACCTTCCTACCAAACTTACGGCAAGGTTTACATCAGGTCTGGTACACAGCATGGCATACATATTAGATCCTATGGCTGAAGCATAGGGGATGACACTCATCTCTTCTTTATCTTTTGCCGTGGTCGGGCATTTAGCCGAGCTCAATCTCACACCTTGCAATACAGGCAAGAACCCCTTCTTAGATTGATCCATTTTGAACTTCTTCAAAATCTTATCAAGGTATGTGCTTTGTGAAAGACCTATGAGGCGTCTCGATCTATCTCTATAGATCTTGATGCCTAATATATAAGCAGCTTCTCCAAGGTCCTTCATTGAAAAACACTTATTCAAGTAGGCCTTAATGTTGTCCAAGAATTCTATATCATTTCCCATCAAAAGTACGTCATCTACATATAATATGAGAAATGCTACAGAGCTCCCACTCACTTTCTTGTAAACGCAGGCTTCTCCATAAGTCTGCATAAACCCAAACGCTTTGATCATCTCATCAAAGCGAATGTTCCAACTCCGAGATGCTTGCACCAGCCCATAAATGGATCGCTGGAGCTTGCATACTTTGTTAGCATTCTTAGGATCGACAAAACCCTCCGGCTGCATCATATACAGTTCTTCCTTAAGATGCCCGTTAAGGAATGCCGTTTTGACGTCCATCTGCCATTTCTCATAATCATAGTTTGCGGCAATTGCTAACATGATTCGTATGGACTTAAGCTTCGCTACAGGAGAGAAAGTCTCATCGTAGTCAATCCCTTGAACTTGCCGATAACACTTAGCGACAAGTCGAGTTTTATAGATGGTGACATTACCATCCGCGTCCGTCTTCTTCTTAAAGATCCATTTGTTTTCTATCGCTCGCCGATCATCGGGCAAGTCAGTCAAAGTCCATACTTTGTTTTCATACATGGATTCTATCTCGGATTTCATGGCTTCTAGCCATTTGTTGGAATCTGGGCCCACCATTGCTTCTTCATTGTTCGAAGGTTCACCGTTGTCCAACAACATGATTTCCAGGATAGGGTTGCCGTACCACTCTGGTGCGGAACGTGTCCTTGTGGACCTATGAAGTTCAGTAGCAACTTGATCCGAAGTACCTTGATCATCATCATTATTTTCCTCTTCAGTTGGTGTAGGCATCACAGGAACATTTTCCTGAGCTGCACTACTATCTTGTTCAAGAGGTAGTACTTCATCGAGTTCTACTTTCCTCCCACTTAGTTCTTTCGAGAGAAACTCTTTTTCCAGAAAGGATCCGTTCTTGGCAACAAAGATCTTGCCCTCGGATCTTAAGTAGAAGGTATACCCAATGGTTTCTTTAGGGTATCCTATGAAGACGCATTTTTCCGACTTGGGTTCGAGCTTTTCAGGTTGAAGTTTCTTGACATAAGCATCGCATCCCCAAACTTTTAGAAACGACAGCTTAGGTTTCTTCCCAAACCATAGTTCATACGGTGTCGTCTCAACGGATTTAGACGGTGCCCTATTTAAAGTGAATGTAGCTGTCTCTAGAGCGTATCCCCAAAATGATAGCGGTAAATCGGTAAGAGACATCATAGACCGCACCATATCCAATAGAGTGCGATTACGACGTTCGGACACACCGTTTCGCTGAGGTGTTCCAGGCGGCGTGAGTTGTGAAACGATTCCACATTTTCTTAAGTGTGTACCAAATTCATGACTTAAATATTCTCCTCCACGATCCGATCGTAAGAATTTTATCTTTCGGTCACGTTGATTCTCTACTTTATTCTAAAATTCTTTGAACTTTTCAAAGGTCTCAGACTTGGGTTTCATCAAGTAGACATAACCATATCTACTCAAGTCATCAGTGAGAGTGAGAACATAACGATATCCTCCGCGAGCCTCAACGCTCATTGGACCGCACACATCGGTATGTATGATTTCCAACAAGTTGGTTGCTCGCTCCATTGTTCCAGAGAATGGGGCCTTGGTCATTTTGCCCATGAGGCATGGTTCGCATGTGTCAAATGATTCATAATCGAGAGACTCTAAAAGTCCATCTGCATGGAGCTTCTTCATGCGCTTGACACCAATGTGACCAAGGCGGCAGTGCCACAAGTATGTGGGACTATCGTTATCAACTTTACATCTTTTGGTATTCACGCTATGAATATGTGTAATATTACGTTTGAGATTCATCAAGAATAAACCATTGACCATCGGGGCATGACCATAAAACATATCTCTCATATAAATAGAACAACCATTATTCTCGGATTTAAATGAGTAGCCATCTCGTATTAAACGAGATCCAGATACAATGTTCATGCTCAAACTTGGCACTAAATAACAATTATTGAGGTTTAAAACTAATCCCGTAGGTAAATGTAGAGGTAGCGTGCCGACGGCGATCACATCGACCATGGAACCATTCCCGACGCGCATCGTCACCTCGTCCTTCGCCAGTCTCCCTTATTCCGCAGCTCCTGCTGTGAGTTACAAATGTGAGCAACGGCACCGGTATCAAATACCCAGGAGTCACTACGAGTACTGGTAAGGTACACATCAATTACATGTATATCAAATATACCTTTAGTGTTGCCGGCCTTCTTGTCCGCGAAGTATTTGGGGCAGTTCCGCTTCCAGTAACCCTTCCCCTTGCAATAAAAGCACTCAGTCTCAGGCTTGGGTCCATTCTTTGACTTCTTCCCGGCAACTGGCTTACCGGGCGCGGCAACATCTTTGCCGTCCTTCTTGAAGTTCTTCTTACCCTTGCCCTTCTTGAACTTAGTGGTCTTATTGACCATCAACACTTGATGTTCTTTCTTGATTTCAACCTCTGCTGACTTCAGCATTGAAAATACTTCAGGAATGGTCTTCACCATCCCCTGCATATTGTAATTCATCACAAAGCTCTTGTAGCTCGGTGGGACCGACTGAAGGATTCTGTCAATGACCGCCTCATCCGGGAGGTTAATGTCCAGCTGGGACAGGCGGTTGTGCAACCCAGACATTTTGAGTATGTGCTCACTGACAGAACTATTTCCCTCCATCTTACAACTATAGAACTTGTCGGAGACTTCATATCTCTCGACCCGGGCATGAGCTTGGAAAACTAGTTTCAGCTCCTCGAACATCTCATATGCTCCGTCTTGCTCAAAATGCTTTTGGAGCCCCGGTTCTAAGCTGTAAAGCATGCCGCACTGAACGAGGGAGTAATCATCAGCACGAGACTGCCAAGCATTCATAATGTCTTGGTTCTCTGGGACGGGAGCGTCACCTAGCGGTCCTTCTAGGACATATTGTTTCTTGGCAGCTATGAGGATGATCCTCAGGTTCCGGACCCAGTCTGTATAGTTGCTGCCATCATCTTTCAGCTTGGTTTTCTCTAGGAACGCGTTGAAGTTCATGTTGACATGAGCGTTGGCCATTTGATCTACAAGACATATTTTGCAAAAAGTTTAAGACTAAGTTCATGATAATTAAGTTCATCTAATCAAATTATTTTAATGAACTCCCACTCAGATTAGACATCCCTCTAGTCATCTAAGTGTTACACGATCCGAGTCGACTAGGCCGTGTCCGATCATCACGTGAGACGGACTAGTCATCATCGGTGAACATCTCCATGTTGATCGTATCTTCCATACGACTCATGTTCGACCTTTCAGTCTCTTGTGTTCCGAGGCCATGTCTGTACATGCTAGGCTCGTGAAGTTAACCCTAAGTGTTCTGCATGTGTAAATCTGTCTTACACCCGTTGTATGTGAACGTAAGGATCTATCACACCCGATCATCACGTGGTGCTTCGAAACGACGAACTTTAGCAACGGTGCACAGTTAGGGGGAACACTTTCTTGAAATTATTATAAGGGATCATCTTATTTACTACCGTCGTTCTAAGTAAACAAGATGCATAAAACATAATAAACATCACATGCAATTATATAAAGTAGTGACATGATATGGCCAATATCATATAGCTCCTTTGATCTTCATCTTCGGGGCTCCATGATCATCTTGTCACCGGCATGACACCATGATCTCTATCATCATGATCTCCATCATCGTGTCTTCATGAAGTTGTCACGCCAACGACTACTTCTACTTCTACGGCTAACGCGTTTAGCAATAAAGTAAAGTAATTTACATGGCGTTCTTCAATGACATGCAGGTCATACAAAAATAAAGACAACTCCTATGGCTCCTGCCGGTTGTCATACTCATTGACATGCAAGTCGTGATTCCTATTACAAGAACATGATCTCATACATCATAATATATCATTCATCATTCATCACAACTTCTGGCCATATCACATCACATGACAATTGCTGCAAAAACAAGTTAGACGTCCTCTAATTGTTGTTGCATCTTTTATGTGGCTGCAATTGGGTTCTAGCAAGAACGTTTTCTTACCTACGAATAACCACAACGTGATTTTGTCAACTTCTATTTACCCTTCATAAGGACCCTTTTCATTGAATCCGCTTCAAGTAAAGTGGGAGAGACAGACACCCGCCAGCCACCTTATGCAACTAGTGCATGTTAGTCGATGGAACCGGTCTCACGTAAGCGTACGTGTAAGGTTGGTCCGGGCCGCTTCATCCCACAATACCGCTGAAGCAAGATAAGACTAGTAGCGGCAAGCAAGTTGACAAGATCTACGCCCACAACAAAATTGTGTTCTACTCGTGCAATAGAGAACTACACATAGACCTAGCTCTGATACCACTGTTGGGGAACGTTACAGAAAATTAAAATTTTTCCTACGGTTTCACCAAGATCCATCTATGAGTTCATCTAAGCAACGAGTCAAGGGAGTGAGTTTGCA
Organism: Triticum dicoccoides; assembly: GCF_002162155.2. NCBI lineage: Eukaryota > Viridiplantae > Streptophyta > Magnoliopsida > Poales > Poaceae > Triticum > Triticum dicoccoides. The sequence goes on from NC_041383.1 coordinate 238,969,929, forward strand.
TGTACATACCACTTGTAGATCGCGTACGGAAGCGTTCGAGGGAACGGTGATGATGGAGTCGTACTCGCCGTGATTCAGATCACCGATTACCAAGTGCTGAACGGACAGCACCTCCGCGTTCAACACACGTACGGTACGGGTGACGTCTCCTCCTTCTTGATCCAGCAAGGGGGAAGGAGAGGTTGAGGAAGAAGGCTCCAGCAGCAGCATGACGGCGTGATGATGGTGGAGAGACAGCACTCCGACAGGGCTTCGCCAAGCACACAACGAAGGAGGAGAGGTGTTGGGGAGGGGAGGGGCTGCGCCTTGGCTTGGGTTTGCAGCCCTCCCCTCACCCCTCTATTTATAGGGGAAGGGGCAAGGGGGGCCGGCCCCTCTAGATGGGATCTAGAGGGGGGGCGGCGGCCAGGGAGGGGGGACTTGCCCCCCAAGCAAAGGGGGCGCCCCCCTCTAGGGTCCCCCCCAACCCTAGGCGCATGGGCCCAAGGGGGGGGGGGGGGCGGCCAGCCCTCCAGGGGCTGGCTCCTGCCCCACACGGCCCATGTGGCCCCCCGGGAGGAGTGGCCCCTCCCGGTGGACCCCCGGAACCCTTCCGGTGGCCCCGGTACAATACCGATATGCCCCCAAAACCTTCTGGTGTCCGTATGGCAACTTCCCATATATAAATCTTCACCTCCGGACCATTCCACAACTCCTCGTGACGTTCGGGATCTCATCCGGGACTCCGAACAACATTCGGTAATCACCTACAAGTCTTCCTTATAACCCTAGCGTCATCGAACCTTAAGTGTGTAGACCCTACGGGTTCGGGAGACATGCAGACATGACCGAGACGGCTCTCCGGTCAATAACCAACAGCGGGATCTGGATACCCATGTTGGCTCCCACATGCTCCTCGATGATGTCATCGGATGAACCACGATGTCAAGGATTCAATCAACCCCGTATACAATTCCCTTTGTCAATCGGTACGTTACATGCCCGAGACTCGATCGTCGGTATCCCAATACCTCGTTTAGTCTCGTTACCGGCAAGTCACTTTACTCGTACCGTAATGCATGATCCCGTGACCAAACACTTGGTCACTTTGAGCTCATTATGATGATGCATTACCGAGTGGGCCCAGAGATACCTCTCCGTCATAGGGAGTGACAAATCCCAGTCTCGATCCGTGTCAACCCAACAGACACTTTCAGAGATACCTGTAGTGCACCTTTATAGTCACCCAGTTACGTTGTGACGTTTGGTACACCCAAAGCACTCCTACGGTATCCGGGAGTTACACGATCTCATGGTCTAAGGAAGAGATACTTGACATTGGAAAATCTCTAGCAAAACGAACTACACGATCTTGTGCTATGCTTAGGATTGGGTCTTGTCCATCACATCATTCTCCTAATGATGTGATCCCGTTGTCAACGACATCTAATGTCCATAGTCAGGAAACCATGACTATCTGTTGACCAACGAGCTAGTCAACTAGAGGCTTACTAGGGACGTATTGTGGTCTATGTATTCACACGTGTATTACGATTTCCGGATAATACAGTTATAGCATGAATAAAAGACAATTATCATGAACAAGGAAATATAATAATAACCCTTTTATTATTGCCTCTAGGGCATATTCCCAACACCACACTGAGTCACCGGACCAGTCCTCCGTTCCTCTGCTGTAGCCGACCGAGCCACCTCGCTGCTCACCTCAACCGCAGGCCACCCTGCCACTCTGAGCCGCCGCTACAAGCTCCGCCTCTATTGTTGCGACCCACCGTTGCCACGGCCCAAGCTGCCTTGTTGCAGGGGCTCCATCCCGGCAAGCCGCCTATCGCTCCAAGCTGCTGTCGCTCCTCCACGCTGGGTCTCCCCACGGCCTCTGAGCCGCCGTCATCACCACCTCAAGATATCTGCGCTTCAAGCGTGCTCGCATGTGGTTTGCCGCTGAACCGCCGGACTCCACTTCCGTTGCGGCCTCACCACCGATGCTTGCCTTTGTCGACACAACTCTTCAGCGAATTGCCTTGCTGGCTCACCGCTGCTGTGGCTCGCCTCGCCGGCGCTTCCTCACCATCATGACCGTGCCATACGTCAAGTCGTTTCCTCTGTCAACCCGCCCCTAAATTGCCCGCGAGTGAGCCGCCCCGGCCAAGTCACCGCCGGCCTTGGTCCACTTCTGCTTGCGCAGTGACCCACCTTGTCATGCATCAAGATGGACCTCCTGCATCTGTTTCCAAGGCTGTGCCCCGTGTCGTCTCGGCCGGCCTCTGCGCGTCTCTTCTGCCACGGCTCCGCTGAGCCTCTCTGCCGGTTTCTACTACTGTCAGCACTACTGACCACTTCTCCACTGATTTGTGCCTCTCTTGTCGAGGTTATATCCTTTGATGGGTGGATCTACTCAAAGGCGTGATGTTCCGTGGTCAGAAATAAAATTGCAAGTTCAGCTCTGTTCAGTTGCCCAAAGATTGTCCGAACTATGATGTCAGACAGCAGCATACATACAGCTATGCCGAGGAGTTCTGTCCCATGGCATGTGTTGATGGCGAAATCAAGTTCGTCGCCCTGGATGAATATGACAAAGACCAGCCTGACAAAAGGATTGGATCTGACCATCTGCACTCTATCGCATGACCTTTCAGAGTGGAAGGAAAGTCGCAAATACAATATTGAAAACATTTGGAAAGCGAGGCCTACAAATCTGCTAGAATAAGAAATTTTGCTCCGTCATTTCCTGTCCTGAGTTTCCATAAAGACGGCATTTTGTCGCCGCTGCCGCCTCACCAACTTGCTGCACAACCTCTACGGTCACGGTCTCGGGCCGCCTCGTTCCACCACTCTGAGATGCCCCTGCCTAGAAGCCTCTCTGTGTTAAGTTGTCGGGCCGCCGCCGACGAGCCGACCGGTTCTTCCTCTACGCCTTGAGCCTTCACCTGAGCTGTTGTGGCCCACGGCTCCACGGCAGGCCGCTGACGCCTTAGTCGCCGGTCTCGAGCCACCCCTTCCGCCGCATACCCGCATCGCTGTCTCTGCTACATAAATTCGCCAGAGGGGTTCCTCGAGCTGTTCCCAAGGAGCAGCCTGCTCACCTATGCCACCCATGAATCGGCCTACGACGAGCCGGAAGTTGAGGCGAGGGTGGACTTGGCAAAACGCATGACCCAGAAACGGGTTGGCCGTAGGCTCCGCCGCTCGCCTCACATCCTTGCGCCGAGTCGCTTGGGCCGCCGTTGTAGCATGAGAGTCGCCGCTACTGAGTCTTCAAACCATTATGCTAACCCGTCTCCGCCTCGCATAGCCAGCGCAATTCTGCTGCTGCTATGACCCGTCTCCTCCTCGCATGTCAATGAAAATCTCCGAACTAGAAGAGGATATATCTGCTGGTTAAAGAGAGAAGCGGGCACGACCATGCGGATCAGAGTACAAAATATGGCTACCCCACGTGAAGCATTAGACTATATAATAGTGGTATTAATCAATCAAGAAACAATTGGTACGTGCAGACAAAAGAGCATGGTACTGTTCGCTGGTTGCACAGCCAATCAAAATTCTAGGTGCTATCTTTTCTATCTGTCTTTTGGACGTATTGTTTTTTCCAAAACAATTACCCTGTTCTGTAAATTTATTTTGTGTAGGACAATGATTCATTATAGAGGTGGTGTAATGCCATGCCCATGAAGTGTGCGTTAGCGTCATCATGCACCGGCATCTGCACCCGCTTGATGTTCAACGGGTGTGCACAAGCCACCGCCCGTACAGTCCGGTTTACATCAACACGCCAGTGCCGCACCCACTCTCATAAGCCGCCCAACATATACACATGTAGGTCGCCGCCCCCGTTGCTGGGTGTACATCAATATGTGGCCGAGTCATCTGTCCACGCCTGCGATTGACTCGCTCGTCTGTGCTGGCTCACAATGTCGCGGCTGGTTCACCCGTGATTGATTTTAGCTTCACCGTGGTGTGATCATCAATTCCACGATGGATAAATGCTGGCCTAACATATCAGGTGAAATCCATCCAGTATATTTTATATTACATATTATTTTATTTTAAAAGTGCAATTACTTTGGCTTGCAAGTTCTCCCATACAGGACTCAAACCGGTCTATATCATGGTCAACTATGGAGAATCTCAAGTCAACTCATTGAGTCGTCTTAAGACTCGGGGGCTATGATGACATGGCTCAGTAAATGTTGCCAGTTTAAAGGATGTCAGAACATATCCGTTTTAAAATTCCGGTTCAAGAAGAATTTATCTCTCGCAAAGCTCAAGTTCTCAGGGAAAATTAAAGGGACCAAGAGAGTCTATTGCAAAGCACAACTCAAACATAGGTACCCTGCTTCAAATAACCATTGGGTGCTAACTGTATTCGAATCTAGCTTAACCCCTTGGGCATGGCTTCCTATCGTATTCGAATCATAGCCGTTCAAACCTCTTGATCATTTGGGGGCTGGATCATATTTGAATCATAGCTTAACCCCTTTTGGTCCGACCCTGATCATATTCAAATCAGAGTCGTTAAAAATTTAGACCATTGGGGGCTGATCGTATTTGAATCTAGCTTAACTCCTTTGGCACAGCTTCCTGATCGTATCCGAATCATAGCTGTTCAAACAACTTGATCATTTGGGGGCTGGGTCGTATTCGAATCATAGCTTAATCCCTTTTGATCGACTATGATCGTATTCGAATCAGAGTCATTAAAAAAGTCTCAAGGTCATTTGGGGGCTTCCTGTTCAAACGTAGGTCGTATTCGAACCAAAGAGAACATAGCTGTTGGTACCCTCTTGATCGGCGCAATGCCAAACCCACTAGGGGGATTTCTTGATCGTATTCGAATCATAGCTTAACCCCTTTTGGTCTGGCTTCCTGGTCGTATTCAAATCAGAAGCCTCGCTTTTTCTGTCTGTCTGACTTAAGTGTTTTGACAGCAGTCTTTTGGGTTTGTCTTGAGACTTTTTGTTCATATTTGAAGCATACCTGTGGTTTCTACTACCCGGCTTAATGAGAGGCGACAAGTCGCCAGCATATGACAATATTAATACTTGGAAGGTTTGGCTTCTAAGATTTGGGTTATCACCCTTACTGCATTGGCATCATAAGCTGGCAGTACGATTCAATATCACAGCCAATATTATGATGGAGGTCTTCAAAGTCACTTCAGCGCAATGGTTATTATTTTATTATTGGACATGATTTATTTTTGCAACTGAGGGAATAGTCCTGAGTCAGTGCAGGCTTATGACCCAACACTTGGGGGCTACATTATTCAAATTGAGATTACATCAAATATGCAAGTCCCATGTCACTGCCAGCATGCACCATGGCACTTGGGGGCTAATGTAAAGTCATTTTTTTGATCAACTTATTGAAGACCCGATGTAATGAGCCGACCCTTGGGGGCTACCAATTGCTCCTGTCAAAAATTCAAGGTACTCAAGCTTTAATCCATTATATTGAAAGATCCACTACTCAGTTGGTAGAGTACAAAGCTCTTAACCTTGTGGACATGGGCTCAAGCCCCATGGTGGAGATTCCATCATATGATGTTATTATCAATGAATTATATACAAAGTCCCTGATCATTATTACATAATGACCTGGCCCTTGGGGGCTACACTGGTTGAAGTTTTTATAAGCATAAGGCAATTACAAGTCCCAGGTTGCTGCAAGCATGACAACCCGACACTTGGGCGCTAAAAGTGATATGAATATAAGGGAGGTACATTTTCAAGTTTGATGTTAGCAACAATTATGACCCGGTGCTATCAATATTTTCAAACATGATATTTTGGCAATGATAAAACGACAGGTTCTACATCTTCAAGCTGGCTGATAATCAGATGAGTATTTCATGACCAATATTTTTTCTGTAAGAAACCAATGTCAGCAAATTGATTATGAAGTTGGTTTATTGACCCAGATTTTCGAGAAGAATGAAATACCAAGGAGTTAAGGATGATCAGGCGCCGGCTTACAAGAGTTCTTAACCCGGAGCATAATATGTCAAAATTGTTCTTGTGTTTGTTTTACATGATCAGTTTAACATGGATGAATCCAAATTAAACTGGGGGCTAAGGTCGGGGATATACCCCGCGGTGTGACCCGACCGGAGATATGACCGGGCTGGGACTTGATGTTTCATTGGTGACCCGGAAGATTATAAGCCAGCGGACAGTTAAGCATTGTAAGCCGGCAGACACAGTCAAGCATTGTAAGCCGGCGGACACAGTTAAGCATTGTAAGCCGGCCGGACACAGTTAAGCATTGTAAGCCGGCAGACAGTTAAGCCAGACAGTTAGGCCAGGCAGATAAGCCAGACAGTTAAGCCAGATGGTAAGCCAGATGGTAAGCCAGATTGTAAGTCAGATTGTAAGCCGGATCTTAAACCGGCTTACGTTAAGAAGCCCGAGACGTTAAGAAGCCCAAGATGTTAAGAAGCCCATGGCGAGAAGCCCATGGTAAGACGTCAAAATAGGTTAAGTCCTAATCCGAGTTTGACTCTACATGTAACTCGCACCTTCAACTTATATAACGAGGGGAAAGGCACCCCAAGAGGGGAGAGCAAGAAAATAATCGTTAAGGCTAGACACAACTAGAGGAGAGCCAGATTGATGACGACTCCCTCATGATCATAATGAGACCTAGCCACAAACAACATGTAGGGTTATTACCAGATGATGTTTCCCGGGGCCCGAAGCTGTCTAAATCCTTGTCTTATCTTGCGTCTCTCGATTCCGCCCAACCCCCCTCAAGCTACCACATAGATGCGTTGGCCTCGCGACTAAGTCCTCACACTAAGGACATATGCCGTGACAATTCCACAACACTTTGAATGATTACTCACGGTTGCTTTGGTACCCCTTTTCTCCTCTACCCGATTGCTGTGATCAAATGGCGGAGCCCAGGAGCTAGTTGATCCCACTAATGACTACTACTACCCCGACGGAGCCTACCAAGATGTGGAGACCGCCGATGACCAAGAGTAGTTAGGAGGCTCCCAGGCAGGAGGCCTACGTCTTTTCAATCCAGTTATTGTTGTTTTGCTAGCCTTCTTAAGGCAGACTTGTTTACTTATGTCCGTACTCTGATATTGTTGCTTACACTGACTCTTGTGTATTCAAGCTTATGTATTCGAGCCCTCGAGGCCCCTGGATTGTAATATAAAGCATGTATTATTTAAATTTGTGTCTAGAGTTGTGTTGTGATATCTACCCATGAGTCTCTGAACTTGATCGTGCACATTTATGTGTATGATTAGTGCATGATTCAGTCGGGGGCGTCACAGCACACCTGTGAGAATAGGCACGCAGGCCAATGAGCGATGATATCCCAAATTATAGGATCATGCTACATATTACTATGTTACAGTGGTAAGTACAGTGTACATATGTTAACAGAGGCCCTCTAGGTGGCACAACTTAAAGAACCGGCCCAACTCATCAGTGACCATCTGAAAGTGCAACTAAGCCCCAGGTGGTTTTGGTAATTAATAAAAACATATATGTCATTGACGTAACGAACATTGATGGTAGATTTAAGAAAATATCAATGATTGGCATGGCATGGACTAATGGACGTGGACCCCTCAAAATGTGAAGGACAACAATTGGCTACCCCAAGACTCTTCATTTTTGGTTTAGTGATCCAAGATCACATTCATTCCCTTAGGAAAGCCAATACTATTAAAAAGGGATGAGGTATTGTTGATGAGGTTGTTGCTCAAAATGATCAGTGATATTGCTCCAAAAACCGTCCATCACTTTCCCAAAATCACATATGTACAAACCCTAATTCATCGTTTTGGTCCCACTGATACAATCCTCTCTGGACCCACCGAGATGATCATTCTATTGCCACAACCAAAACCCTAACAAATCAGTCTGACCGAATTGGTTCTCGGTCCCACCGAGAAGGCCTTGCCAAGTTTCTGTGATGAAGTCGTTTCATTTCGGACTCACCGAGATAAAATGATCAGAATTACCGAGACATGAATCTTCCCTAGCCATGGCACTTCGTATTGGGGAACGTAGCATGGGAAACAAAAAAATTCCTACGCTCACCAATATCAATCTAGGAGATGGACATCTACGTGAGGAGAGATTGCATCTACATACCCTTGTAGATCACTAAGGAAGCGTTAACAAACACAGTTGATGTGGTCGAACGTCTTCGCGATCCAATCACGATCCGTCCCACGAACTCCCGATCCAAGTGCCGAACGGACGACACCTCCGCGTTCAACACATGTATGGTGATACGTCTCCAACGTATCTATAATTTTTGATTGTTCCATGCTATTATATTATATGTTTCGGATGTTTTATATGCATTGATATGCAATTTTATATTATTTTTGGGACTAACCTATTAACCGAGAGCCTAGTGCCAGTTTCTAATTTTTTGCCTGTTTTAGAGTTTCGCAAAAAAGGATTACCAAACAGAGTCCAAAGGGAATGAAACTTTTGCGATGATATTTCTTGGACTAGAAGCAAACTAGAAGACTTGGAGATGAAGTCGGAGACGCAATGAGGCGACCACGAGGGTGGAGGGCGTGCCCCCTGCCTCGTGGGCCCCTCGTGGGTCTCCTGACCTAGTTCCTTTGCCTATATATACCCTTATACCCCCAAAAACATTGAGGGGAGCCATGAAACAACTTTTCCACTTCCGCAACCTTTTGTACCCGTGAGATCCCATCTAGGGGCCTTTTTCGGCACCCCGCCGGAGGGGGATTCGATGACGGAGGGCTTCTACATCAACACCATTACCCTTCCGATGAAGCGTGAGTAGTTTACCACAGACCTATGGGTCCATAGCTAGTAGCTAGATGGCTTCTTCTCTCTCTCTCTTTGATTCTCAATACCATGTTCTCCTCGATGTTCTTGGAGATCTATTCGATGTAATATTCTTTTGTGGCATGTTTGCCGAGATCTGACGAATTATGGATTTATGATCAGATTATCTATGAATATTATTTGAGTTTTCTCTGAATTCTCATATGCATGATTTGATATCTTTGCAAGCTCTTCGAATTATTGGTTTAGATTGGCCTACTAGATTGGTTTTTCTTGCAATGGGAGAAGTGCTTAGCTTTGGGTTCAATCTTGGGGTGTCCTTTCCCAGTGACAGTAGGGCGTATTGTATTGTTGCCATCGAGGATAAAAAGTTGGGGTTTTCGTCATATTGCTTGAGTTAATTCCTCTACATCATATCATCTTACTTAATGTGTTACTCCGTTCTTTATGAACTTAATACTCTAGATGCATGCTGGATAGCGGTTGATGTGTGGAGTAATAGTAGTAGATGCAAAATTGTTTCGGGTTACTTGAACGGACGTGATGCCTATATTTACGATCATTGCCTTAGATATCGTCATAATTATGCGCTCTTCTATCAATTGCTAGACAGTAATTTTTTCAGCCACCATAATATTTGTTATCTTGAGAGAAGCCACTAGTGAAACTTATGAGCCCCGGGTCTATTTTACATCATATTAGTTTCCCATCAACTTTCCAATTTCTGTCGTCGTTCCTTTAATTTGCAATCTTTACTTTCCAATCTATAAACCAAAAATACCAAAAATATTTACTTTACCGTTTATCTATCTCTATCAGATCTCACTTTTGCAAGTAACCGTGAAGGTATTGACAACCCCTTCATAACGTTGGGTGCAAGTTATTGATTGTTTGTGCAGGTATTCAGTGACTTGTGCGTTGTCTCCTACTGGATTGATACCTTGGTTCTCAAACTAAGGGAAATACTTACTCTACTTTGCTGCATCACCCTATCCTCTTCAAGGGAAAAACCAACGGAGGCTCAAGAGGTAGCATACGTCTTGATGACGCCTTGAGCTCCTCGATCCAGCGAGCGATGGTGAAGTAGTAGCTCGAGTCCTCCGGTAGCATGATGGCGTGATGGCGGTGGTGGTGGAGAAATGTCAGCAGGGCTTCACCAAGCCTCACAGAGAAGAAGAAGGACTACGAGGGAGAGGGAGGGCAGCGCCATGTCATAGATGGGTGCGGCTGCCCTCCCTCTACCCCTCTATATATAGGGGGAAGGGAGGAGGAGGGGCACCCTACGGTTCCCTAGGTGGGGGGCACCAAAGGGAAACCATAGATGGGTTTTGCTGCGCCTCCCCCCCGAGAGCCTTGGCCCCCAAGGCAAAGGGGATGGCTGCCCTAGGGGAGCACCCCACCCCTTCTGGTTACATTGGAAAGGGTGAGGAGGGATCACAACCCCTTAGTGGGATGGTTTGCCCCCTCCCCTTGGCCCATGCCCCCCAACACTTGTCGGGCCCCTGAAACCCCTTTCGATGATGTTGGTCATCACCCGGTACCCCCAGAACAATTCCGGACTCCTATACCCTTTGTCCAATATATTAATCTTTACCTCCGAACCATTCCGGAGTTCCTTGTCACATCCGGGATCTCATCCGGGACTCCAAACAGCCTTTGGTAACCACCACAATGACTGAACTATTCTTAAATTGTCACCAAACGTTAAGTGTGTAAATCCTGCGGGTTCGAGAACTGTCATAGTATTTTTGCGGGAGTAGCCAGGGGATACTGCGTCACGATAGATGCCACAGGGTGGCTTATCGTGGGTGGAGCAAGGCTACAATGGAATATCTAGGGACGGGATTGGGCAAACAGCACGCGACGGTTTTCCCAAGTTCGGGGCTCTCCGGAGAGATAATACCCCTAGTCTGGCATGTCTGTATATATGTGCAGTATACATCTGGCCGTACAAAGCACTCTTGGAGTTGTATCTGAGATTAGTGTCGAGGGCTGCTGGCCTCATATATGTATGAGTGTGTGGCATGAGTGCTTGAGCATGAGAGCCCGTGGGTGTGGATGGATGGATGTGTGCCTATATAGGACTAGGCATGGGTGGCTTGGGATGTAAGCTATGGGTGGCTTGGGATGTAAGCTACAGTGAGTAGCTTACATTCCAAGATATGGGTAGCTTACATGCTAGGCTACGTCTTGTCGGTATCGGGTCGATGTAGTGGTTGACTCTATGCAGTGGGCCGGCTGGAGCAGCCGGACAGGGAGCATGCTAGAACAGCCGGGTGGCGAGCCGGCCAGGGAAGCCGGACAGGGAGCCGTCTGGAACGGCTGGGTAGCGAGCCAGTCGGAGCAGCCAGACTAAGGGGCGTTTGCCACCTTGATGTTTTGAAGCATCGTTTCATCGTCTTGGGCCTACCCGGGGGTCATCCCCCGATAGTAGCCTCCAAGCCTCGAGCAGGGCCGACCTTGAGGGGGGAGGGCAGGGGGTGGCCGCCCCATGACCCCAAAATCCAGCCCCCCCGAGAGTATATATATGTAGGTGTCAAGACCCCAATATTAAGTCACAACGATCTAGCATGTAACACATTATATCACTTTGCGGCCTCACGAACAATATTCCCACGGGTGCCACCTTACCTGGCCTAGGACCGTTTCTGCCTTTTGGCTCACGTATATGATCGTGTCGCTAGCATCCGTATGACAAAGAAGTCGGGCCGACATGACTAGTCGTAAACCCAAGGTGGCGCTAACTTATAGGGACATGCATACATGACCTAGCAACGAACGTGTCGATCAGCAACATATGAACCCAAGTCGTAGCAATCTATAAGGACTTAAAGGACCACCGCGTGACATTTCCCTGAAGGGACAGACACAAGAACGAAGAAGGACACATGCCGGCCAGCCTAAGTGCTCCAGAGCAGTAGCAAGCTACCATGGATCGGTGGAAGCACTAGGAGACATTTCCCATAAGAGGCTACCAAGAATAAAGAACTAGGTTGTCGGATCCCACACATACCAAGCATTTCAAATCATTCCCTCAAAAAAAGCATTTCAAATCATACACACAATATGCTCGATATGTGCAAATACAACGTGGCATCACAACAAAACTCTACAACTCAAAGTATTTATTCATTAGGCTCCGAGGAGCCAGATATTACAAACATGGGTCCTATGACCCAGCATAAAGAGCATAGAGGCAACCGAAGCATAACATGTCTGAGTACAGACAACTACAAATGAAAAAGGCTGAGAAGCCCAACTATCTACAAGACCCTCCCGAGGGCACAAGATCATAGAAGAGGTAACAAGCTAAACATCGAAGTCCACGCGGAACTACTAGTGAGACTGAAGTCTCTCTGCAAAAACGTAAATTAAACAAACGTGAGTACAAATGTGCCCAACAAGACTTACATCAGAACTAGCTACATATGCATCAGTATCAACAAAGAGGGGGTGGAGTTTAACTCCAGCAAGCTAGCTTTGACTCAGTGGCTATCCTAAACTATGACTGCAAGCAGCTCTTTTGAGGTGGCGCACACAAGAACACACATTCACCATATCAATACACCACTATGGATCTGCTCTCGTCTCCCTACGAGAACGCCATCCATAGCACTTACGCTTGTCTTGCGCATTTTAGAGTATCCACTTTCACTTGTCTATGAACTGCACAAGCAACCTAGTAGTCCTTTACCGCGGACCCGGCTATTCGAATAGATCATGTTAACCTTGCAGGGGTGTACTTCTTCACACACGCTCTCGCCACTTACCGCCATGTACACGTCATGTATCTCGGCAACCTTCAGCGGAAGCCTGGCGAGGGTGTCAGCCACGACCTGACTAACCACACAAGTCCCTAGTCCAGGTTTATCGCCTATTCAGGTTCCATCTGCAGGGAGTCCGTCCACATACGGCCCTGAATGATGCGTGCAGGGTTCCCGAGGCACCAAACAGGCGTCCCAGTACACCGTGCCACGTGCCTACCGCATCACAACCGACCCCTCGGGTCAGCGTTGCGTATGGTCTCCAACATAATACAAACACCATAAACTACTTGGAACTCCTGGACAGAGGACAAGGAGGTTAATAAGTTCAAAGGGGCACTTAATTGTTCCAATGTGTGGTAGTAACTGTCTTGGATCCCAGACACATAACTCAGTTCCTAAGGATGGCTTCAATGAGACAACCCACCATGTACTCCTATATGACCTCTCATTGATACCTTTACCAAATCGTGTTCACACACTTAGCTCTCAACAGTAGGACATGTTCACAACTTTCCAATTCATCCCCGATGAACCAGACCCGACACAACTCTAAGCAATAGCAGGCAAGACGAACAAGCATGAATGAGTATGCACATCATGGCTCAAACGAATCCTACTCATGCTAGTAGGTTTTATCTATTTACTGTGGCAATGACAGGTCAAGCAGAGGAAAGGGGTTCAACTACCGCAACATGTAACAGTTGAATAGTTGTTGTCCTAATGCAGTAAAAGAGAGCAGAAGCGAGAGAGTGGGATTGCAGCAGAATGAACAAGGGGTTTTTGCTTGCCTAGCACTTCTGAAGATAGTATAGTTCTTCATCGGTGTCATCGATCTCATCGTTGGAACCACATCTACTAAGAGGGGACAAATACCGGCAACAAAGAAGGTACATGATCAATGCAATGCACAATATGATGCATGATTATGACATGGAAAAAATGAGTGTGTTTGAGCTAATGCAACTAGCAACAATTTAAATGAAGTTGGATTGAACCCAAGATTCAAATCCAAACTCCATATGAGAAATTCAAATGCCATTTATTTGTTTTGTCCAATTCAGCAACTTTCAGTTGTTCCAACATGCATGAAAATGGTGCAGATGGGTAGATTGGACTTTTCTGATCATTTTTCATATATAAATTATTTTATTTGGAGTTATAGATTAATTTCTATGAATTTTTGAAGTTTATAACACTTTTTGGAATTTTCTAATTTACGTTAACCCAGAAAATGATTTACTGCGTCAGCCTTACGTCAAAGTGATGTCAGCAGGTCAACAACGCCAGCCAGGTCAAAGCTGACGGCTGGGACCCGCACGTCAGAGACACAGGAGGTTAACTAGGGTTATTTCTAATACAACTAAAAATTAGGGGTGCTCGGGCCCACTATCATTGGCAGGGGTTGGGTTAACTGGTGATTAGTCCTAAACTAATCACATGGCAAGCCGGGCCCGCATGGCAAGGCTCAGGCGGAGGGGCTGGTCGCTGACGACCTCTGGTCGCGGCGGAGTCCGTGCTATGGCCCACGGGAGCGGCAGCGGAGGCTACCAGGAGGTAGCCCCTGCATGTCCGCTTCCACGGGGCAGGCGGATGGGTGTAGGGGCGCTGGAGCTCGTCAGAATGAAGATCGCGGCGGCAGCCGGAGCTCGGATTTGAGCAGCGCGGCGCTATGGTGCACTAGACGTCGAGCTGGCGGCAGCATTGGCTTGCTACGGAGCCACTGAGCACCTAGTCGCGCTTGGGCGCGAGCTTTGCTAGCTCTTACTATGACAACGACATGGCCGTGCAACGGCGAGCTTCGGGCATGGTGGTGCTAGAGCTAGGTGACGAGTGGGTGACGGGGCTAGGGGCGAAACGACGAGGATCTCACCTCGAGTTGGAGAGGATGCTCAAAGGGCTCGAGGACGAACGAGATCAGGCGAATCGGGCGACGGCATCTGGTGGCCGTGGATGGGAAGAAGGTTGCAGCGTCGTCTTGGGGTCGTCCGGGCTTGCGTGAGTCGGCAGAGAGGTGCTTGGAGTCGGGGCGAAGCTCGGGGACACGTGGACGATGCGTGGGGAGCTCGGTGGCCATGGTGAACGGCGGCGATGACAACGACTACGCTCGGGCACTCACGGGTAGAGAGGAGAGGAGGGGGAGGGCTCCAGCGAGAGAGGATAGAGGTCAGGGGGGACGTGGCGATGCACAGAGGTATCCAGGGCAGCGAGGGGCCAGGTAGGCAGGGTGGAGGTGGCGAGCGCGTTTGCGACGTGCGTCAGGCGCATGCCTCGGAATTTCCTATTGGACGCTCGTTGCGTCAAACAGTCGACCAAACGCACAGAGCAAACGATCGAGCGCTACCCTTGGGCCGGCCCATTTAACGTGTTCCAGTGTTTCCGGTTTTGGGAACCTTCTAGAGTTTCCCAGCCGGTTTTCTCTGGTTTTGGGAACCTTCTAGATGGTTCCCTAAACCGGTCTTTTTTCTTTTCTATTTATTTTTCTAATTTCTTCTTTCTTTCTTTTTTCGTTTTAGTTTTCTTGTTATTTTTTCAACGTTATTTTATCTTTTTAAACTAAGTACATATTCAGATTTGTTTTTAATTTTCGAAAAATGTTCTTGCTTTTAAAAAAATGTTCTTTTTGAATTTTCGAATTTTCGAATGTTTTTTTTGAATATTTTCATATTCAGAACATTTTCTTTTCTTTTTTTTCTTTTTTGTTTTCTTTCTATTTTCCTTTTCAAGTTAATTTCTCTTTTCAACACATTTTCTTTCTTTAGTTTTTATATTCATATGTGTTCTTATCTTCTTTTAAAAAAATATGTTCACAAATTCAAAATATGTTCTCATTTTACAAAATTTGTTCACAAATTCAAAAAATGTTCCCATTTTACAAAATTTGTTCACAAATTCAAAAAATGTTTCTGCTTTCAAATTTTTGTTCCATATTTTTAGAAAATGTTCCTGTTTTTTCAAAATTTGTTCGAATTATTTTTGTTCATTATTTGTGAAATTTGAACGTAATGGCATGGATTTCAAAAAATGCCTATTGTCAAAAATTGTTCACAAATTTCAAAAAATATTCTTCTTTTTCAAATTTTTGTTCATGTATTAAAAAATGTTCACATTTCAAATTTGTTTGGGATCTTCAAAATTGTTCTCCATTTTACAATTTGTTTGTTATTTTAAATTTTTTTCTCCATTTCAAAATTTGTTTGTATTTTTAGAAAAGCACGAATGATTTGTTTGGATTTTTCAAAATTGTTCTCTGTTTCAAATTTTGTTCTCAAGATTCAAAAAATGTTCGTGCTTTTGCAAAACTGTTCTTGCTTCCAAATTTGATTCTTCTATTTTCAAGTTTCTTTTGAAAATAGAAGAAACAAAAAATTGAAAATATGTAATTTTACAAAACTGTTCAGGAGTTCAAAAAAAATGTTCGCAAATTTTGATTCTTGCAAATCCTTTTTCTGCTTCTTCTATTTTCTTTTTATTTCCTTTTCCTTTTTTTTCAAGTTTACTTCCTTCTCAAAACTGTTCAGAAATTTTAAAAACGATTGCATTTAAAAAATGTTTCCTTTTCTTTTGTCCAAAATTTGACAAGTTTTCAAATTTGTTCAGGATTTCAAAATAATGTTTCCATTTAAAAAATTGTACAATTTTTTTTGTATTTTAAATTTTGTTTGGCAGTTTCAAAAATGTTCCCATTTCAAAATTTGTTCAAGATTTCAAAATAATGTTTCCATTCAAAAAATCTCTCAAATATTTTAGAAATTGTTTGTATTTTCAAATTTTGTTTGGGACTTTCAAAAAATGTTTCCATTTTCAAAATTTTTTTGCGAATTTCAATAAAATTACATATTTTCAATTGTTGTCTGGTAGTTTCAAAAATTGTTCGCAAATATGAAATAATGTTCGTGCATCAAATTTTGTTCCAGAGTTTCAAAAAATGTTCGCAAGTTTGAAAAATTGTTCGTATTTCCAAATTTTTTTCAGGAGTTCAAAAAAATGTTCCCATGTTTCAAAAAATTTGCGTATGCCAAAATTGTTTTTGAATTTGAAAAATGTTCCAGCTTTTTCAAAAAAAGTACAGGAATTTCAAATTTTGTTCGCATTTCCAAAATCTGTTCACAATTTCAGAAAAAAATCCATTTTCTATAAATGTTCAGGAATTTTAGAAAATGTTTCTTTGTTTTCAAAAAAAATAACAATGTGAGAAAATGTTCAAATTTTAAAAATTGTTCATGTTTTAGAAAATTGTTAAGTTTTGTAAAAACTGTTAGTGTTTTTTCTAAACTCAGAATACAAAATTTGTTCACATTTTTTCAGAAATAAATTTGGAGTATCAAAAATTATTTTTGCAGCATTTCAAATTGTTCGAAAATTTGAAGAAATGTTTTTTTTCCAAAAATCTCAATACGGATGTGGGTTGTTATAGCATTGGGCGCCTTATCGTTTCGCTAGCAGCCGAGTGGTGGACTGGCTAGCCCGTCACGGTTCGAAGTCTCGTGTGATTGAGATACTAGGATCGAATCCCAGTGTTGCCTTCTTTTTTTGGTGTTTCTTTGAGTCGCGCGATCGACAGGAAATACAAGTCCGTGGGCCGGCCCAGTCGTGCGTCGCCTGTGTGCGTCCAGCTACTATTTGACGCAAAATGCGTCCTATAGGAGGTCCCGCATGCCTCGCCTACTGGCACGAGGTGGGGGACGGTGCGGTGGCCAGTGGGCTGGGCTAGCACAACCGACACAGTGCCAGGCCGCCAAGAGGTAAGTTCCCTTTTTTGTCTTTTTGTTTCTATTTTCCATTTATGACATTTGTTTTAATTTGGTTTTTGAACCAAACTAATTTTGTTGCTTCTAGTAATTTTTGCAGGGACTAAATGGATTATTCCAAAGCCCCTCACAGCTTTTCCAAAATTATTGGATCATATTAAATACATAGCAAATATAAATTCAACGCAAATAATTATTGAGTTAATTCCAAATGCCCAAAATAAATATTTCTGAGTCCTAAAAATATTGGTGTGAATTTTACCTCTTGCCAATATTTTTATAGCTTAACAAGAACATTTTCTTCGGTTAATTCGAAGCAATTTTTAATGTTGGTCATTTTTTGAAATGATTTCTAAGGCTTTCCACTTTCCCCAATTCAAGTTTATTTGAAAATTTAAACATGATACTCACATGGAAGCTAGCCTAGGTCATTACGAGAAGCTAGGGATGTGACAACTCGCCCCAACTAAACAAGAATCTCGTCCCAAGATTCAAGACATGAGGTAGGGGGAAAGGTGGTCACAAAACTATCACAATCTTCATGATCGATTTGCCCTTATCGTAGTTATTGATTCATTGCTTTAAATTGATCTTGACGTCTTTGCTTTCGAGATCTTCATCCAACACTCGATGACAGAAAAGAAACTCTAAGGAAACTATCTTCTTGAAGACCGAGCAACTCAAGATCAACTCATGGAATGATACATAAGAACATCTTCTGAGATGAGACACAAACGCACATATGGAGGGATGGAGTGAAACAGATGATGAAGGTTCACTTGGTAGGCAACAATTCCACGCTTGAGAAGATGGCGAGCGGGTGTCAACGTAGCAAGGAGTTGATTGCCCTTCATAACAAACAGGGAACCTTGGAGAAGGTGACTCGTAGAATATTCCCTTAAGTGGCAAAAAGAATTACTTTTGATACGAAGATCATTGAAACTCTCTATACCAGCCTACGACAAATCACAATCGATCATTTGAAGGGTTCGGAAGAATGGCATGCTCAAACTAGAATGGATGATGTGGACTGCCTTGTTGAAGACAACGCAATGTATGATTTTCTTCTTAACTTCAGAAATGGATGGGACCCATGGTAAGTTCACTTCTGAAGATGACCCTGGATAACAATTACTAAGAAGGCATACCACAATAAAACGGCACATAGGCGGGTGCAAGTTGGGAACAAAATGCAATTGCTGGGAATGATTCTAGTAACTGGTGGAAAACTCAATAGTCGAGAGTGATTCCACTGTTTGAATGGTGATAGCATAATCAAAGAAACCGAGAGCACAAGAATCCCTAAGGAACAACTTCTAGAATAAGTCGCACGCGATCCTCATGGAGAAGATGGTCAAATAGCTTAATCAAGATACTACAATGAACTACGATAGCAAGATCCAAAACATGAGCTGGTTCTGCTACACACATGTGAACAGGTTGTCCCAGACAAGCATGACCACGTAGTAGTCTTATAATAAAACACTACCGAGTTGAGGTTGGGAACCTTCATCGAGGATATCAAAGTCCTTGAGTGGCTTGGTGTGCTAGGAATTACGTATGGAATGGAGGTGGCCAAGCCTATCAAACCATAGAATACTTCGCACATACATGACTGACTTGGGATGATTCCAAGGAAGCAAAAACAATCTTTCTCGAACTCACGGCTGCAACTTGCAGCAATGCATGTGAATGAGAGGAAGTCACTTCTTTCATCCAACATATGCTTCATGAACAGGACATGAAGATAATGCTTATATAAGTTTCCAACACTAGCTGGATGTTCAACATGAATCATGGAGAATATAAAATGATGTTGATGGGCTCAACAACAAATCATCGAGATTTCCATGAAGATGGAATTCCATAATTAGGTGAACAAGATGATAGCATTGGTCAGACCCAAAAGATATAATGGTGTATGCTCAAGGAAAAACCACGAGTAAGACAACATTACGAACATCATTGGTTCTAATTTGATTTGACGATAGCCCACACACAAATCAAAGTTTTGACAAGAAAATAGATCTAACAACTGATGACGGGGACCAATCAATCAAGATATCATCTTTCTCCAACACACACACACAAAAATATCCTTTGAAATGAAATATGTTAGGCAAGCTTTTATCCTCCAACTCTCCAAGTTGTTGTTTGGCTTAACCAACTAGCTGAAGGGTATCCAACACAGATTCTTGGAGAAGGGGTGGTTACAAGAGAACCATCTTGATCACAAGCTCAACATAGCATTCAGGTGACAACTTGGAATACTTCCGAGAAGATATTCGGAAAATCACGAACCACCGATATGTTACTAAGCTCGAGAACAATCTTGCTTTTCAGGGAAAGAGGATATGATCAAAAGAGCGAGGGATTGATACGATCCCAACTCATTGATCGAAGAGTGCACCAAGAGATATGGACTAGTAGCACGATCAATCTTAGAATGATGATTCTATAACCAACATGCTAAGAATGGAGTTATTGTCCATTAACTACCAAGCAACACGGTTGCTAGGAGTATTGATTTCACACATCATGGTTCACTTGTCGGCATTCTTGTTACAATAACACATGAACCGAGGAATGAATAATGATGGCGAGAGGTATCAATGAGTCAAGAATTCATAAGAGGTGGCGCAATTCTCATGACAATCCTGGCATAAAGGGGGTAATACTCTAGGGTGGAACAGAACAAAAGATGGAGTGACATTTTGATCTGCGGAATACAACTGCTTTGACCAAATCCTAGAAATGGATAAGGTACTGGAGTTTGTTTCGCCTAGGCATTCTGGAATAGAATGGCTTGACAGACCATGAGAATAATACGCATCGAAGGACACAAATGCATGGCATAAACTTGACTATCCACTAATAGACAAGGATCGGAATACAACTAAAGAGGAACAACTCGAAGGAACATATGATTTCCTGAGTTGTGGATGCATAGATTAGCATGTTGAACGAGTTCAACATATTTCCTTCTGATAACCCATGCAGAAGGTAGAACTGTCAGAGTCACAATTATGAATGGGGAATTCCTCAAGAGTACTCTTATTGTGATCTTTTGGTTCAAAAGAACTTCTGCCATGATGGTTCATGGTATTGGAAGAATGATATACCACAGACCTCGAGGACTGTCACAAGGTTGCTAATATCCTAAAGGAACTAGAAAACACTATCAACATGAGGTAAGTAGGGTGAATCTCGGGTTCAAAACCTAGGAGTAGAATACCTACTACTAAGTGGCATCATGGGATGCTTTCGGGAATGATGGACAGAATGATCACACTGTGAGTACGAAACATGGATGGATTACTAGGTGGTTCTCTAAGACACCTAGGGTCATAATAATAGCTCCAACATATATACTGAGGTAATGAAGTACCTCAACACACTGCATAGTGTGGTTAATCTGAGCAAAGGAACATCGCGAATGGGAAGAAGGGATTTGCAAATGCATCAGACTATTTAGAAACTTATGATGACTCGGACAACATAACGGTTGTAAATGCTCAAAATTATTTGAGACATCCTGTGAAATGGTGGCATAAGCACTTAGCATCACAATATCAAGGTTCTGAGGCCAACTATGAACACACGTAAGTAGTAGGAACTGAACTGAGACTAGAATCCATCATTCCTATAAGTCTATGGATTAGTAACACGTGATCCCGATAAAAAGAAGAGAAAGCCTAGTTCCTTAACCCCGTAGGAAAGATAGCATGACTCCGATAAGAAGGGCATAAGGTATAAGGATTAAAAAGAGCCTTACATTCCCTTCCACAATCAATTCCCTTATATAACTAAAGAATTTCTAGACTCAACTTTGACCGGTTTGTCTTGGTAATCCTACAGGCAGTTAGGCTCTGATACCAACGCTGTCAGGACCCCAATCCGAAGTCACACCAATCTAGCATGTAACACATCATATCACTTTGCGGCCTCATGCATGCTACCTCTTGAGTTTGCGTTGGTTTTTCCCTTGAAGAGGAAAGGGTGATGCAGGAAAGTAGCGTAAGTATTTCCCTTAGTTTTGATAACCAAGGTATCCATCCAGTAGGAGACGACACACAAGTCACCTAGTACCTGCACAAACAATCAAGAACCTTGCAACCAACACGATAAAGGGGTTGTCAATCCCTTCACGATCACACGCAAAAGTGAGGTCTAATAGATATAGTTAAGTAAATATTTTTGGTATTTTTGTTGTATAGATTGGAAAGTAAAGATTGCAAAATAGTAAACGAGATTTAAAGAGATGCAATATAATGGAAAAGCGACCCGGTGTCCATAGGTTTCACTAGTGGCTTCTCTCGAGATAGCATATATTATGGTGGGTGAACAAATTACTGCCGAGCAATTGATAGAAAAGCGCATAATTATGAAGATATCTAAGGCAATGATCATGAACATAGGCATCATGCCCGTGTCAAGTAGACTGAAACGATTCTGCATCTACTAATATTACTCCAGACATCGACCACTATCTAGCATGCATCTAGGGTATTAAATTCATAAGAACTGAGTAACGCATTAAGCAAGATGACATCATGTAGAGGGATAAACTCAAGCAATATGATATAAACCCCATCTTTTTATTTTCGATGGCAACAATACAATATGTGCCTTGCTGCCCCTACTATCACTGGGAAAGGACACCACAAGATTGAACCCAAATTTAAGCACTTCTCCCATTGCAAGAAAGGTCAATCTAGTATGCCAAACTAAACCAATAGTTCGAAGAGACTTGCAAAGATATCAAATCATGCATATAAGAATTCAGAGAAGAACCAAATAATATTCATAGATAATTTTGTTCATAAATCCACAATTCATCGGGTCTCAACAAACACACCGCAAAAGAGTATTACATTGAATAGATCTCCAAGAACATCAAGGAGAACTTTGTATTGAGAATCAAAGAGAGAGAAGAAGCCATCTAGCTAATAACTGTGGACCCGAAGGTCTGTGGTAAACTACTCACGCTTCATCGTAGAGGCAATGGTGTTGATGTAGAAGCCCTCCATGATCGATTCCCCCTCCGGCAGATCGCGGGAAAAGGCCCCAAGATGGGATCTCACGGCTACAGAATGTTGCGATGGTGGAAAAGTGGTTTCGTGGCCCCCCTGATGTTTCTAGGGTATAAGAGTATATATAGGCGAAAGAAGTACGTAGGTGGAGCTATGAGGGGCCCACGAGGGTGGGGGCATGCCTACCCCTCTAGGCGCGCCCTCCTACCTTATGGACGCCTCGTGGCATTTCTGACTTCAACTCCAAGTCTTCTGGTTTGCTTTTGGTCCAAGAATGATCATCGCAAAGGTTTCATTCCGTTTGGACTCCGTTTGGTATTCCTTTTCTGTAAAACTCTAAAATAGGCAAAAAATAATAATAATAGAAACTGGCACTGGGCCTCCGGTTAATATGTTAGTCCCAAAAATAATATAAAAAAGCATATTAAAGCCCATTGAACATCCAAAATAGATAATATAATAGCATTGAAAAATCAAAAATTATAGATACATTGCAGACATATCAAGCATCCCCAAGCTTAATTCCTGCTCGTCCTCGAGTAGGTAAATGATAAAAACAGAATTTTTGATGTGGAATGCTACCTAACATATTTATCAATGTCATTTCTTTATTGTGGCATGAATGTTCAGATCTGAAAGATTGAAGACAAAAGTTTAATATTGACATAAAAATAATAATACTTCAAGCATACTCACAGAGCAATCATGTCTTCTCAAAATAACATGGCCAAAGAAAGCTATCCCTACAAAATCATGCACAAAGTATTCAATCATGCACAACCCTGATGACAAGCCAAGCAATTGTTTCGTACTTTTGATGTTCTCAAACTTTTTCAATATTCACGCAATACATGAGAGTGAGCCATGGACATAACACTATAGGTGGAATAGAATGGTGGTTGTGGAGAAGACAAAAAGGAGAAGATAGTCTCACATCAACTAGGTGTATCAATGGGCTACGGAGATGCCCATCAATAGATATCAATGTGACTGAGTAGGGATTGCCATGCAACAGATGCATTAGTGCTATAAGTGTATGAAAGCTCAACAAAAGAAACTAAGTGGGTGTGCATCCAACTTGCTTGCTCACAAAGACCTAGGGCATTTTGAGGAAGCCCATCATTGGAATATACAAGCCAAGTTCTATAATGAAAAATTCCCACTAGTATATGAAAGTGACAACATAGGAGACTCTCTATCACGAAGATCATGGTGCTACTTTGAAGCACAAGTGTGGTAAAAGGATAGTAGAATTGCCCCATCTCTCTTTTTGTCTCATTTTTTTGGGCCTTCTCTTTTTTACGGCCTCTTTTTTTTAGTCCAGAGTGTCATCCCGACTTGTGGGGGAATCATAGTCTCCATCATCCTTTCCTCACTAGGACAATGCTCTAATAATGAAGATCATCACACTTCTATTTACTTAGAACTCAAGAATTACAACTCAATACTTAGAACAAAATATGACTCTATGTGAATGCCTTCGGCGGTGTACCGGGATGTGCAATGATTCAAGAGTGACGTGTATTAAAAAATATGAACGGTGGCTTTGCCACAAATACGATGTCAACTACATGATCATGCAACGCAATATGACAATGATGGAGCGTGTCATAATAAATGGAACGGTGGAAAGTTGCATGGCAATATATCTCAGAATGGCTATGGAAATGCCATAATAGGTAGGTATGGTGGTTTTTTGAGGAAGGTATATGGTACCGGTGAAAGTTGCGCGATACTAGAGAGGCTAGCAATGGTGGAAGGGTGAGAGTGCGTATAATCCATGGACTCAACATTAGTCATAAAGAACTCACATACTTATTGCAAAAATTTATTTGTTATCGAAACGAAGTACTACGTGCATGCTCCTAAGGGGATAGATTTGTAGGAAAATACCATCGCTCGTCCCCGACTGCCACTCATAAGGAAGACAATTAATAAATAAATCATGCTCCAACATCATCACATAACGGTTCACCATACGTGCATGCTACGGGAATCACAAACTTTAACACAAGTATCTATCAAATTCGCAACTACTCTATTAGAATGATTCTAATATCACCATCTTCATATCTCAAAACAATCATAAAGAATCAAACTTCTCATAGTATTCAATGCACTTTATATGAAAGTTTTTGTTATACCCATCTTGGATGCCCATCATATTAGGACTAATTTTATAACCAAAGCAAATTACCATGTTGTTCTAAAAGACTCTCAAAATAATATAAGTGAAGCATGAGAGATCAACAATTTTTATAAAATAAAACCACCACCGTGCTCTAAAAAGATATAAGTGAAGTACTAGAGCAATGTTGTATAGCTCAAAAGATATAAGTGAAGCACATAGAGTATTCTAATAAATTCCGACTCATGCGTGTCTCTCCCAAAAGGTTTGTACAGCAAGGATGATTGTGGTAAACTAAAAATCAAAGACTCAAATCATACAAGACTCTCCAAGAAAAACACATATCATGTGGTGAATAAAAATATAGGCTCAAGTAAAGTTACCATTAGACAAAGACGAAAGAGGGGATGCCTTCCGGGGCATCCCCAAGCTTATGCTTTTAGTTGCTATTTAATTTTACATTGGGGTTCCTTGGGAATCCCCAAGATTAGGCTCTTGCCACTCCTTATTCCAAAATCCATCAAATCTTTACCCAAAAACTTGAAAACTTCACAACACAAAACTTCAACAGAAAATCTCATGAGCTCCGTTAGTATAAGAAAAAATAAACCACCACTTTCAGGTACTGTAATAAACTTATTCTTTATTTATATTGGTGTTAAACCTACTGTATTCCAACTTCTCTATGGTTCATACCCCCCGATACTACTCATAGATTCATCAAAACAAGCAAACAACACACGAAAAATAGAATCTGTCAAAAACAGAACAGTCTGTAGAACTCTGTAACTTCCAAATACTTCTGTAACTCTAAAAATTCAGAATAAATTGGTGGACGTGAGGAATTTGTCTATTAATCATCTGAAAAAATAATCAACCTAAAATCACACTTCTGTAAAAAATTACAGCTATTCTCGTGAGCGCAAAAGTTTCTGTTTTTTACAGCAAGATCGCAAAGACTTCACCCAAGTCTTCCCAAAGGTTCTACTTGGCACAAACACTAATTAAAACATAAAACCACATCTAAACAGAATCTATATGAATTATTTATTACTAAACAGGAGCAAAAAGCAAAGAACAAGAATAAAATTGGGTTGCCTCCCAACAAGCGCTATCGTTTAACGCCCCTAGCTAGGCATTAAAACAAGAACAGATCTAGGTATTGACATCTTTGGCATGCAATTCTTTCCTCATAAAATCCTCCAAAAGTCGTCGTAATAAATCTATTATTTCCCTTCTTTTCATTCTAGAAGAAGAACTTAAATCATGGAAAGGGCTTTGGTTTGTAATTTTAACATTCATAAACCCATAGTCAGGATCATCACCATATATATCATCATATAAAATACGTAGTTCATTCCTAATGGGTTCTTTCATCATTTTATTCAACCAATCCCTATTAAACCCTACATGAATTCCTCTCTAGTAATCCAGTCAAACTCCTCAAAATCTTCAAGGTACAAAGATTGAGATATTTCAGAGTGAGGAACTCTCTTTTTAAGATTTCCACTTTAAGATTGATAATCTCTAGCTTCCAAACTACGCATGGTTTCTTTATCATACAAAATATCTATAATCGGAGGATGTTCAACATCTTTTTTATAGAAAGAAAAAATATCCCTAGCTTCTTGTATTATAAAATCGAATTCACGCATAAGGATAATAGTGGCAATCTTTTTAGCTAGAGGGTGGTTGATATTGGGAAGTTCATAAAACACGTTTTGCAAAGCGGGATGGATGCACACAGATTTTCTTTCTAATTTCTCAACAAGCATAACAATGGCATCAACATAATAGTTGGTCTCAAGAATAATAGGCTTTTTATTAATAGGCATGGATCCTATGCAATCAAAGAATTATTGGATAATACTCTTTCCAATAATATTACCACCCCCCAAGCAAAAGATTTTTGTTTTATAATTAGGTGGAATTTCAGTATCACGATTCGAAGAACAATTCTCAAGAGCTTCTTCAAGATTTTCAATGATGACCTCCCCAGTTTCATACATGATGGCAACAAACTGTGCTTAACAAACGAGCACACAAGAAGCAAGCAAAAAGAGGCGAACAGAAGAGGGGCGAGGAAAAGGCAAAGGTTTTTAAAAATCGTTTTAGAAGTGGGGGAGAGGAAAATGAGAGGCAAATGGAAAATAATGTTATGCGAGGGAGATTAGTTTATGATGGATACTTGGTATGGCTTGACTTGGCAAAGATCTCCCCGGCAACGGCGCCAGAAATTGGAAAGTTGACGGGAGATTAAATCTTTCCTTGACTTGGCGTAGGTCTCCCCGGCAACGGCGCCAGAAATCCTTGTTGCTACCTCTTGAGCTTGCGTTGGTTTTTCCCTTGAAGAGGAAAGGGTGATGCAGCAAAGTAGCGTAAGTATTTCCCTCAGTTTTGAGAACCAAGGTATCAATCAAGTAGGAGACGAAGCTCAAGAGGTAGAGCTTGATGAAGTATTACCTCTTGAACCGGAAAATGGCGCAACTCAAGAAAATGTTCCTGAGGTGCCTGCACCGACTAGAGAGGAAGTTAATGAAAATGATCAAGATACTTCTGATCAAGCCCCTACTAAAATTCGAAGGTCCACAAGGACACGTTCCGCACCAGAGTGGTACGGCAACCCTGTCTTGGAAATCATGCTGTTAGACAACGGTGAACCTTCGAACTATGAAGAAGCGATGGCGGGCCCGGATTCCGACAAATGGCTGGAAGCCATGAAATCCGAGATAGGATCCATGTATGAAAACAAAGTATGGACTTTGACTGACTTGCCCGTTGAGCGGCGAGCCATAGAAAATAAATGGATCTTTAAGAGGAAGACAGACGCGGATGGTAATGTGACCATCTATAAAGCTCGGCTTGTCGCTAAGGGTTATCGACAAGTTCAAGGGGTTGACTACGATGAGACTTTCTCACCGGTAGCGAAGCTGAAGTCCGTCCGAATCATGTTAGCAATTGCCGCATTCTATGATTACGAAATATGGAAAATGGACGTCAAAACGGCATTCCTTAATGGTTTCCTTAAGGAAGAATTGTATATGATGCAGCCGGATTGTTTTGTCGATCCTAAGAATGCTGACAAAGTGTGCAAGCTCCAACGCTCGATTTATGGGCTGGTGCAAGCATCTCGGAGTTGGAACATTCGCTTTGATGAGATGATCAAAGCGTTTGGGTTTACACAGACTTATGGAGAAGCCTGCGTTTACAAGAAAGTGAGTGGGAGCTCTGTAGCATTTCTCATATTATATGTAGATGACATACTTTTGATGGGAAATGATATAGAACTCTTGGACAGCATCAAGGCCTACTTGAATAAAAGTTTTTCAATGAAGGACCTTGGAGAAGCTGCTTATATATTAGGCATCAAAATCTATAGAGATAGATCAAGACGCCTCATAGGTCTTTCACAAAGCACATACCTTGATAAGATATTGAAGAAGTTCAATATGGATCAATCCAAGAAGGGGTTCTTGCCTGTGTTGCAAGGTATGAAATTGAGCTCAGCTCAATGTCCGACCACGGCAGAAGATATAGAAGAGATGAGCGTCATCCCCTATGCCTCAGCCATAGGTTCTATTATGTATGCCATGCTGTGTACCAGACCTGATGTAAACCTTGCCGTAAGTTTGGTAGGAAGGTACCAAAGTAATCCCGGCAAGGAACACTGGACAGCGGTCAAGAATATCCTGAAGTACCTGAAAAGGACTAAGGAAATGTTTCTCGTTTATGGAGGTGACGAAGAGCTCGTCGTAAAGGGTTACGTCGACGCTAGCTTCGACACAGATCTGGATGACTCTAAGTCACAAACCGGATACGTGTATATTTTTTGAATGGTGGGGCAGTAAGCTGGTGCAGTTGCAAGCAAAGCGTCGTGGCGGGATCTACATGTGAAGCGGAGTACATGGCAGCCTCGGAGGCAGCACATGAAGCAATATGGGTGAAGGAGTTCATCACCGACCTAGGAGTCATACCCAATGCGTCGGGGCCGATCAAGCTCTTCTGTGACAACACTGGAGCTATTGCACTTGCCAAGGAGCCCAGGTTTCACAAGAAGACAAGGCACATCAAGCGTCGCTTCAACTCCATTCGTGAAAATGTTCAAGATGGAGACATAGAGATTTGTAAAGTACATACGGACCTGAATGTAGCAGATCCGTTGACTAAACCTCTCCCTAGAGCAAAACATGATCAACACCAGAATTCCATGGGTGTTCGATTCATCACAATGTAACTAGATTATTGACTCTAGTGCAAGTGGGAGACTGTTGGAAATATGCCCTAGAGGCAATAATAAAAGCATTATTATTATATTTCCTTGTTCATAATAATTGTCTTTATTCATGCTATAATTGTGTTATCCGGAAATCGTAATGCATGTGTGAATAACAGACACCAACATGTCCCTAGTGAGCCTCTAGTTGACTAGCTCGTTGATCAACAGATAGTCATGGTTTCCTGACTATGGACACTGGATGTCATTGATAACGAGATCACATCATTGGGAGAATGATGTGATGGACGAGACCCAATCCTAAACATAGCACAAGATCGTATAGTTCGTTTGCTAGAGTTTTGCAATGTCAAAGTATCTTTTCCTTAGACCATGAGATCGTGTAACTCCCGGATACCGTAGGAGTGCTTTGGGTATGCCAAACGTCACAACGTAACTGGGTGACTATAAAGGTAGACTACGGGTATCTCCGAAAGTGTCTATTGGGTGACATGGATCAAGACTGGGATTTGTCACTCCGTATGACGGAGAGGTATCACTGGGCCCACTCGGTAATGCATCATCATAATGAGCTCAGAGTGACCAAGTGTCTGGTCACGGGATCATGCATTACGGTACGAGTAAAGTGACTTGCCGGTAACGAGATTGAACGAGGTATTGGGATACCGACGATCGAATCTCGGGCAAGTAACATATCGATAGACAAAGGGAATAGCGTACGGGGTTGATAGAATCCTCGACATCGTGGTTCATCCGATGAGATCATCGTGGAGCATGTGGGAGCCAACATGGGTATCCAGATCCCGCTGTTGGTTATTGACCGGAGAGTCGTCTCGGTCATGTCTGCTTGTCTCCCGAACCCGTAGGGTCTACACACTTAAGGTTCAGTTACGCTAGGGATGTAGGGATATGTATATGTAGTAACCCGAATGTTGTTCGGAGTCCCGGATGAGATCCCGGACATCAGGAGGAGTTCCGGAATGGTCCGGAGGTAAAGATTTATATATGGGAAGTCCTGTTTCGGGCATCGGGACAAGTTTCGGGGTTATCGGTATTGTACCGGGACCACCGGAAGGGTCCCGGGGGTCCACCGGGTGGGTCCACCTGTCCCGGGGGGGGGCACATGGGCTGTAGGGGGTGCGCCTTGGCCTAATGGGCCAAGGGCACCAGCCCCACATAGGCCCATGCGCCTAGGGTTTGAAGGGGGAAGAGTCCTAGGAGGGGATGGCACCTCCTAGGTGCCTTGGGGGGGAGGGAAACCCCCCTTGGCCGCCGCACCCCTAGGAGATTGGATCTCCTAGGGCCGGCCACCCCCCGTTGGCCCTCGTATATATAGTGGGGGAGAGGAGGGACTTCATACCTGAACGCCTTGGCCTTTGGTTGCCTCCTTCTCCCTCCCCAACACCTCCTCCACCTCCATAGTGCTTAGCGAAGCTCTGCCGGAGTACTGCAGCTCCATCAACACCACGCCGTCGTGCTGCTGCTGGTGCCATCTCCCTCAACCTCTCCTCCCTCCCTTGCTGGATCAAGAAGGAGGAGACGTGGCTGTTCCGTACGTGTGTTGAACGCGGAGGTGCCGTCCGTTCGGCGCTGGTCATCGGTGATTTGGATCACGTCGAGTACGACTACATCATCACCGTTCTTTTGAACGCTTCCGCTCACGATCTACAAAGGTATGTAGATGCATCTAATCACTCGTTGCTAGATGAACTCCTAGATGATCTTGGTGAAACGAGTAGGAAATTTTTTGTTTTCTGCAACGTTCCCCAACAGTGGCATCATGAGCTAGGTCTATGCGTAGTTCTTCTTGCGCGAGTAGAACACAATTTGTTGTGGGCGTAGATTTGTCAACTTTCTTGCCGTTACTAGTCCTTTCTTGCTTCAGCGGTATTGTGGGATGAAGCGGCCTGGACCAACCTTACACGTACGCTTACGTGAGACCGGTTCCACCGACTAACATGCACTAGTTGCATAAGGTGGCTGGCGGGTGTCTGTCTCTCTCACTTTAGTTGGAGCGGAATCGATGAACAGGGTCCTTATGAAGGGTAAATAGAAGTTGACAAATCACGTTGTGGCTTTAACGTAGGTAAGAAAACGTTCTTGCTAGAACCCTAATTCAGCCACGTAAAACTTGCAACAACAATTAGAGGACGTCTAACTTGTTTTTGCAGCAAGTGGTTTGTGATATGATATGGCCAAAGTTGTGATGAATGATGAATGATCTATATGTGATGTATGAGATGTTCATGCTATTGTAATAGGATTCACGACTTGCATGTCGATGAGTATGACAACCGGCAGGAGCCATAGGAGTTGTCTTTATTCTTTTTATGACCTGCGTGTCATCGAGAAACGCCATGTAAATTACTTTACTTTATTGCTAAACGCGTTAGCCATAGTAGTAGAAGTAATAGTTGGCGAGCAACTTCATGGAGACACGATGATGGAGATCATGGTGTCAAGCCGGTGACAAGATGATCATGGAGCCCCAAGATGGAGATCAAAGGAGCTATGTGATATTGGCCATATCATGTCACGTTTATTATTTGATTGCATGTGATGTTTATCATGTTTTGCATCTTGTTTACTTAGAACGACGGTAGTAAATAAGATGATCCCTCACAATAAATTCAAGAAGTGTTCCCCCTAACTGTGCACCATTGCGACAGTTCGCTGTTTCAAAACACCACGTGATGATCGGGTGTTTTATTCAGACGTTCACATACAACGGGTGTAAGACAGATTTACACATGCAAACACTTAGGTTGACTTGACGAGCCTAGCATGTACAGACATGGCCTCGGAACACAGAAGACCGAAAGGTCGAGCATGAGTCGTATAGAAGATACGATCAACATGAAGATGTTCACCGATGTTGACTAGTCCATCTCACGTGATGATTGGACACGGTCTAGTTTAACTCGGATCATGTAATACTTAGATGACTAGAGGGATGTCTAATCTAAGTGGGAGTTCACTAATAATTTGATTAGTTGAACTTAATTATCATGAACTTTGTCTAAAATCTTTGCAATATGTCTTGTAGATCAAATGGCCAACGTAGTCCTCAACTTCAACGCATTCCTAGAGAAAACTAAGCTGAAAGACGATGGCAGCAACTATACGGACTGGGTCCGGAACCTGAGGATCATCCTCATAGCTGCCAAGAAAGATTATGTCCTACAAGCACCGCTTGGTGACGCACCCGTTCTCCCTGCAGAACAAGATGTTATGAACGCTTGGCAGGCACGTTTCGATGACTACTCCCTCGTTCAGTGCGGCATGCTTTACAGCCTAGAGCCGGGGCTCCAAAAGCGTTTTGAGAGACATGGAGCATATGAGATGTTCGAAGAGCTGAAAATGGTTTTCCAAGCTCATGCCCGGGTCGAGAGATATGAAGTCTCCGACAAATTCTTCAGCTGTAAGATGGAGGAAAACAGTTCTGTCAGTGAGCACATACTCACTATGTCTGGGTTTCATAACCGCTTGACTCAGCTGGGAGTTAATCTCCCGGATGATGCGGTCATTGACAGAATCCTCCAGTCACTTCCACCAAGCTACAAGAGCTTTGTGATGAACTTCAATATGCAGGGGATGGAAAAGACCATTCCTGAAGTATTTGCTATGCTGAAATCAGCAGAGGTAGAAGTCAGGAAGGAACATCAAGTGTTGATGGTCAATAAAACCACTAAGTTCAAGAAAGGCAAGGGTAAAAAGAACTTCAAGAAGGACGGCAAGGAGGTTGCCGCGCCCAGCAAGCAAGCTGCCGGGAAGAAGCCAAAGAATGGACCCAAGCCCGAGACTGAGTGCTTTTATTGCAAGGGAAGCGGTCACTGGAAGCGGAACTGTCCTAAGTACTTAGTGGATAAGAAGGCCGGCAAAACGAAAGGTATATGTGATATACATGTAATTGATGTGTACCTTACTAGTGCCCGTAGTGGCTCCTGGGTATTTGATACTGGTGCAGTTGCTCACATTTGTAACTCAAAGCAGGGGCTGCGGAATAAGCGGAAACTGGCAAAGGACGAGGTGACAATGCGCGTCGGGAATGGTTCCAAGGTCAATGTGATCGCCGTCGGCACGCTACCTCTGCATCTCCCTTCGGGATTAGTTTTAAACCTTAATAATTGTTATTTAGTGCCAGCTTTGAGCATGAACATTGTATCGGGATCTCGTTTAATTCGAGATGGCTACTCTTTTAAATCTGAGAATAATGGTTGTTCCATTTTTATGAGAGATATGTTTTATGGTCATGCTCCTATGGTGAATGGTTTATTCTTTATGAATCTCGAACGTGATGCTACACATGTTCATAATGTGAGTACCAAAAGAAGTAAGGTTGATAATGATAGTCCCACATACTTGTGGCACTGCCGCCTTGGTCACATAGGTGTCAAACGTATGAAGAAGCTCCATGCTGATGGACTTTTAGAGTCTCTTCATTATGAATCATTTGACACGTGCGAACCATGCCTTATGGGTAAAATGACCAAGACTCCGTTCTCAGGAACAATGGAGCGAGCAACCGACTTATTGGAAATCATACATACTGATGTGTGCGGTCCGATGAGTGTTGAGGCTCACGGTGGCTATCGTTATGTTCTCACTCTCACTGATGATTTAAGTAGGTATGGGTATATCTACTTAATGAAACACAAGTCTGAAACCTTTGAAAAGTTCAAGGAATTTCAGAGTGAGGTTGAAAATCAACGTGACATGAAAATCAAGTTTCTACGATCAGATTGTGGAGGAGAATACTTGAGTCACGAGTTTGGGGCACACTTAAGAAAATGTGGAATAGTTTCACAACTCACGCCGCCTGGAACACCTCAGCGTAATGGTGTGTCCGAACGTCATAATCGCACTCTGTTAGATATGGTGTGATCTATGATGTCTCTTACCGATTTACCGCTTTCTTTTTGGGGCTATGCTTTAGAGACTGCCGCATTCACTTTAAATAGGGCTCCGTCGAAATCCGTTGAGATGACACCGTATGAATTATGGTTTGGGAAGAAACCTAAGCTGTCGTTTCTAAAAGTTTGGGGATGCGATGCTTATGTCAAGAAACTTCAACCTGAAAAGCTCGAACCCAAGTCGGAAAAATGCGTCTTCATAGGATACCCAAAAGAAACTATTGGGTACACCTTCTACCTCAGATCCGAAGGCAAGATCTTTGTTGCCAAGAATGGGTCCTTTCTGGAGAAAGAGTTTCTCCCGAAAGAAGTAAGTGGGAGGAAAGTAGAGCTTGATGAAGTATTACCTCTTGAACCGGAAAATGGCGCAACTCAAGAAAATGTTCCTGAGGTGCCTGCACCGACTAGAGAGGAAGTTAATGAAAATGATCAAGATACTTCTGATCAAGCCCCTACTGAAATTCGAAGGTCCACAAGGACACGTTCCGCACCAGAGTGGTACGGCAACCCTGTCTTGGAAATCATGCTGTTAGACAACGGTGAACCTTCGAACTATGAAGAAGCGATGGCGGGCCCGGATTCCGACAAATGGCTGGAAGCCATGAAATCCGAGATAGGATCCATGTATGAAAACAAAGTATGGACTTTGACTGACTTGCCCGTTGAGCGGCGAGCCATAGAAAATAAATGGATCTTTAAGAGGAACATAGACGCGGATGGTAATGTGACCATCTATAAAGCTCGGCTTGTCGCTAAGGGTTATCGACAAGTTCAAGGGGTTGACTACGATGAGACTTTCTCACCGGTAGCGAAGCTGAAGTCCGTCCGAATCATGTTAGCAATTGCCGCATTCTATGATTACGAAATATGGCAAATGGACGTCAAAACAACATTCCTTAATGGTTTCCTTAAGGAAGAATTGTATATGATGCAGCCGGAAGGTTTTGTCGATCCTAAGAATGCTGACAAAGTGTGCAAGCTCCAACGCTCGATTTATGGGCTGGTGCAAGCATCTCGGAGTTGGAACATTCGCTTTGATGAGATGATCAAAGCGTTTGGGTTTACACAGACTTATGGAGAAGCCTGCGTTTACAAGAAAGTGAGTGGGAGCTCTGTAGCATTTCTCATATTATATGTAGATGACATACTTTTGATGGGAAATGATATAGAACTCTTGGACAGCATCAAGGCCTGCTTGAATAAAAGTTTTTCAATGAAGGACCTTGGAGAAGCTGCTTATATATTAGGCATCAAAATCTATAGAGATAGATCGAGACGCCTCATAGGTCTTTCACAAAGCACATACCTTGATAAGATATTGAAGAAGTTCAATATGGATCAATCCAAGAAGGGGTTCTTGCCTGTGTTGCAAGGTATGAAATTGAGCTCAGCTCAATGTCCGACCACGGCAGAAGATATAGAAGAGATGAGCGTCATCCCCTATGCCTCAGCCATAGGTTCTATTATGTATGCCATGCTGTGTACCAGACCTGATGTAAACCTTGCCGTAAGTTTGGTAGGAAGGTACCAAAGTAATCCCGGCAAGGAACACTGGACAGCGGTCAAGAATATCCTGAAGTACCTGAAAAGGACTAAGGAAATGTTTCTCGTTTATGGAGGTGACGAAGAGCTCGTCGTAAAGGGTTACGTCGACGCTAGCTTCGACACAGATCTGGATGACTCTAAGTCACAAACCGGATACGTGTATATTTTTTGAATGGTGGGGCAGTAAGCTGGTGCAGTTGCAAGCAAAGCGTCGTGGCGGGATCTACATGTGAAGCGGAGTACATGGCAGCCTCG
>NC_041383.1:239005590-239050127 GCF_002162155.2 Triticum dicoccoides
CAAGCGTCGCTTCAACTCCATTCGTGAAAATGTTCAAGATGGAGACATAGAGATTTGTAAAGTACATACGGACCTGAATGTAGCAGATCCGTTGACTAAACCTCTCCCTAGAGCAAAACATGATCAACACCAGAATTCCATGGGTGTTCGATTCATCACAATGTAACTAGATTATTGACTCTAGTGCAAGTGGGAGACTGTTGGAAATATGCCCTAGAGGCAATAATAAAAGCATTATTATTATATTTCCTTGTTCATGATAATTGTCTTTATTCATGCTATAATTGTGTTATCCGGAAATCGTAATACATGTGTGAATGACAGACATCAACATGTCCCTAGTGAGCCTCTAGTTGACTAGCTCGTTGATCAACAGATAGTCATGGTTTCCTGACTATGGACACTGGATGTCATTGATAACGAGATCACATCATTAGGGGAATGATGTGATGGACAAGACCCAATACTAAACATAGCACAAGATCGTATAGTTCGTTTGCTAGAGTTTTTCCAATGTCAAGTATCTTTTCCTTAGACCATGAGATCGTGTAAATCCCGGATACCGTAGGAGTGCTTTGGGTATGCCAAACGTCACAACGTAACTGGGTGACTATAAAGGTAGACTACGGGTATCTCCGAAAGTGTCTGTTGGGTGACATGGATCAAGACTGGGATTTGTCACTCCGTATGACGGAGAGGTATCACTGGGCCCACTCGGTAATGCATCATCATAATGAGCTCAGAGTGACCAAGTGTCTGGTCACGGGATCATGCATTACGGTACGAGTAAAGTGACTTGCCGGTAACGAGATTGAACGAGGTATTGGGATACCGACGATCGAATCTCGGGCAAGTAACATATCGATAGACAAAGGGAATAGCGTACGGGGTTGATAGAATCCTCGACATCGTGGTTCATCCGATGAGATCATCGTGGAGCATGTGGGAGCCAACATGGGTATCCAGATCCCGCTGTTGGTTATTGACCGGAGAGTCGTCTCGGTCATGTCTGCTTGTCTCCCGAACCCGTAGGGTCTACACACTTAAGGTTCAGTTACGCTAGGGATGTAGGGATATGTATATGCAGTAACCCGAATGTTGTTCGGAGTCCCGGATGAGATCCCGGACGTCACGAGGAGTTCCGGAATGGTCCGGAGGTAAAGATTTATATATGGGAGTCCTGTTTCGGGCATCGGGACAAGTTTCGGGGTTATCGGTATTGTACCGGGACCACCGGAAGGGTCCCGGGGGTCCACCGGGTGGGTCCACCTTTCCCGGGGGGGCCACATGGGCTGTAGGGGGTGCGCCTTGGCCTAATGGGCCAAGGTCACCAGCCCCACATAGGCCCATGCGCCTAGGGTTTGAAGGGGGAAGAGTCCTAGGAGGGGAAGGCACCTCCTAGGTGCCTTGGGGGGGAGGGAAACCCCCCTTGGCCGCCGCACCACCTAGGAGATTGGATCTCCTAGGGCCGGCCACCCCCCCTTGGCCCTCCTATATATAGTGGGGGAGAGGAGGGACTTCATACCTGAACGCCTTGGCCTTTGGTTGCCTCCTTCTCCCTCCCCAACACCTCCTCCACCTCCATAGTGCTTAGCGAAGCTCTGCCGGAGTACTGCAGCTCCATCAACACCACGCCGTCGTGCTGCTGCTGGTGCCATCTCCCTCAACCTCTCCTCCCTCCCTTGCTGGATCAAGAAGGAGGAGACGTGGCTGTTCCGTACGTGTGTTGAACGCGGAGGTGCCGTCCGTTCGGCGGTGGTCATTGGTGATTTGGATCACGTCGAGTACGACTACATCATCACCGTTCTTTTGAACGCTTCCGCTCGCGATCTACAAAGGTATGTAGATGCATCTAATCACTCGTTGCTAGATGAACTCCTAGATGATCTTGGTGAAACGAGTAGGAAATTTTTTGTTTTCTGCAACGTTCCCCAACAATAAAGGGGTTGTCAATCCCTTCATGGCCACTCGCAAAAGTGAGATCTAATAGAGATAGTAAAGTAAATATTTTTGGTATTTTTGTTGTATAGATTGGAAAGTAAATATTGCAAAATAGTAAACGAGAGTTAAATAGATGCAACATAATGGAAAAGAGACCCGGGGGCCATAGGTTTCACTAGTGGCTTCTCCCAAGATAGCATATATTACGGTGGGTGAACAAATTACTGCCGAGCAATTGATAGAAAAGCACATAATTATGAAGATATCTAAGGCAATGATCATGAACATAGGCATCACGTCCGTGTCAAGTAGACCAGAACGATTCTACATCTACTACTATTACTCCACACATCGACCGCTATCCAACATGCATCTAGAGTATTAAGTTCATAAGAATGGAGTAACGCATTAAGCAAGATGACATGATGTAGAGGGATAAACTCAAGCAATATGATATAAACCCCATCTTTTTATCCTCGATGGAAACAATACAATACGTGCCTTGCTGCCCCTACTGTCACTGGGAAAGGACACCACAAGACTGAACCCAAAGCTAAGCACTTCTCCCATTGCAAGAAAGATCAATCTAGTAGGCCAAACTAAACTGATAATTCGAAGAGACTTGCAAAGATATCAAATCTGTTGGAAATATGCCCTAGAGGCAATAATAAAATGATTATTATTATATTTTGTTGTTCATGATAATTGTCTATTATTAATGCTATAATTGTGTTATCCGGAAATCGTAATACATGTGTGAATACATAGACCACAACATGTCCCTAGTGAGCCTCTAGTTGACTAGCTCATTGATCAACAGATAGTCATGGTTTCCTGACTATGGACATTGGATGTCATTGATAACGGGATCACATCATTAGGAGAATGATGTGATGGACAAGACCCAATCCTAAGCATAGCACAAGATCGTGTAGTTCGTTTGCTAGAGCTTTTCCAATGTCAAGTATCATTTCCTTAGACCATGAGATCGTGTAACTCCCGGATACCGTAGGAGTGCTTTGGGTGTACCAAACGTCACAACGTAACTGGGTGACTATAAAGGTATACTACAGGTATCCCCGAAAGTGTCTGTTGGGTTGACACGGATCGAGACTGGGATTTGTCACTTCGTATGACGGAGAGGTATCTCTGGGCCCACTCGGTAATGCAACATCATAATGAGCTCAATGTGACCAAGTGGTTGGTCATGGGATCATGCATTACAGTACGAGTAAAGTGACTTGTCGGTAACAAGATAGAACGAGGTATTGGGATACCGACGATCAAATCTCGGGCAAGTAACGTACCGATTGACAAAGGGAATTGTATACGGGATTACTTGAATCCTCGACATCATGGTTCATTCGATAAGATCATCGTGGAACATGTGGGAGCCAACATGGGTATCCAGATCCCGCTGTTGGTTATTGGCCGAAGAACTGTCTTGGTCATGTCTGCGTGATTCCCGAACCCGTAGGGTCTACACACTTAAGGTTCAGTGACGCTAGGGTTGTAGAGATATTAGTATGCGGTAACCCAAAATGTTGTTCAGAGTCCCGGATGAGATCCTGGATGTCACGAGGAGTTCCAGAATGGTCCGGATGTGAAGATTTGTATATAGGAAGTCCTGTTTCAGCCACCGGGAAAGTTTCGGGGGTCACCGGTATTGTATCGGGACCACCGGAAGGGTATGTAGATGCACTCCTCTCTCTCATTGCTAGATGACTCCATAGATTGATCTTAGTGAAGCGTAGAATTTTTTTATTTTCCGCAATGTTCCCCAACAGTGGCATCATGAGCTAGGTCTATGCGTAGTTTCTATGCACGAGTAGAACACAATTTTGTTGTGGGCGTAGATGTTGTCAATTTACTTGCCAGTACTAGTCTTATCTTGTTTCGGCGGCATCGTGGGATGAAGCGTCCTGGACCGACCTTACACGTACGCTTACGTGAGACAGGTTCCACCGACTGACATGCACTAGTTGCATAAGGTGGCTAGCGGGTGTCTGTCTCTCCCACTTTAGTCGGATCGGATTCAATGAAAAGGGTCCTTATGAAGGGTAAATAGAAATTGGCATATCACGTTGTGGTTTTGACATAGGTAAGAAACGTTCTTGCTAGAACCCTATTGCAGCCACGTAAAAACATGCAACAACAATTAGAGGACGTCTAACTTGTTTGTGCAGCATATGCCTTGTGATGTGATATGGCCAAAAGGATGTGATGAATGATATATATGTAATGTATGAGATTTATCATGTTCTTGTAATAGGAATCATGACTTGCATGTCGATGAGTATGACAACCGGCAGGAGCCATAGGAGTTGTCTTAATTATTGTATGACCTGCGTGTCATTGAATAAATGCCATGTAATTACTTTACTTTATTGTTAAACCGTTAGCCATAGTAGTAGAAGTAATAGTTGGCGAACAACTTCATGGAGACACGATGATGGAGATCATGATGATGGAGATCATGGCGGCCCGAAGATGGAGATCAAAAGGAGCAAAATGATATTGGCCATATCATGTCACTATTTGATTGCATGTGATGTTTATCATGTTTTTGCATCTTATTTTCTTAGAACGGCGGTAGTAAATAAGATGATCCCTCACAATAATTTCAAGAAAGTATTCCCCCTAACTATGCGCCGTTGCGAAAGTTCGTTGTTTCAAAGCACCATGTGATGATCGGGTGTGATAGATTCTAACGTCCACATACAACGGGTGTAAGACAGATTTACACATGCAAAACACTTAGGTTCACTTGACGAGCCTAGCATGTACAGACATGGCCTCGGAACACAAGAGACCAAAAGGTCGAACATGAGTCGTATAGAAGATACGATCAACATGAAGATGTTCACCGATGATGACTATTCCGTCTCACGTGATGATCAGACACGGTCTAGTTCACTCGGATCATGGATCACTTAGATGACTAGAGGGATGTCTATCTGAGTAGTTCATTAAATAATTTGATTAGATGAACTTAATTATCATGAACTTAGTCTAAAAAAAACTTTTGCAATATGTCTTGTAGATCAAATGGCCCACGCTAATGTTGCCCTCAACTTCAACGCGTTCCTAGAGAAAACCAAGCTGAAAGACGATGGCACCAACTACACGGACTGGGCCCGGAACTTGAGGATCGTCCTCATAGCTGAAAAAAGAGCATATGTCCTAGATGCACCGCTAGGTGAAGCACCCGTCTTCCCCGCAACTCAAGACGTGATGAACGCCTGGCAGTCGCGTGTTGATGACTACTCCCTCGTTCAGTGCGGCATGCTTTACAGCTTAGAACTGGGGCTCCAAAAGCGTTTTGAACAACACGGAGCATATGAGATGTTCGAAAAGCTTAAAATGGTTTTCCAAGCTCATGCCCGGGTCGAGTGATATGAAGTCTCCGACAAGTTCCATAGTTGTAAGATGGAGGAAAATAGTTCTGTCAGTGAGCACATACTCAAAATGTCTGGGTTGCACAACCGCTTGTCCCAACTGGACATTAACCTCCCGGACGAGGCGGTCATTGACAGAATCCTTCAGTCGCTCCCACCTAGATACAAGAGCTTTGTGATGAACTACAATATGCAGGGGATGGTGAAAACTATTCCTGAAGTATTTTCAATGCTGAAATCAGCGGAGGTGGAAATCAAAAAGGAACATCAAGTGTTGATGGTCAATAAAACCACTAGTTTCAAGAAAGGCAAGGGTAAAAAGAACTTCAAGAAGGACGGCAAGGGAGTTGCCGCGCCCGGTAAGCCAGTTGCTGGAAGAAGCCAAAGCATGGACCCAAACCTGAGACTGAGTGCTTTTATTGCAAGGGAAGCGGACACTGGAAGCGGAACTGCCCCAAGTACTTAGCAGACAAGAAGCCCGACAACACTAAAGGTATATGTGATATACATGTAATTGATGTGTACCTTACCAGTACTCGTAGTAGCTCCTGGGTATTTGATACCGGTGCAGTTGCTCATATTTGTAACTCAAAACAGGAGCTGCGGAATAAACGAAGACTGGCAAAGGACGAGGTGATGATGCGCGTCGGGAATGGTTCCAAGGTCGATGTGATCGCCGTCGGCACGCTACCTCTACATTTACCTACGGGATTAGTTTTAAACCTCAATAATTGTTATTTAGTGCCAGCTTTGAGCATGAACATTGTATCTGGATCTCGTTTAATGCGAGATGGCTACTCATTTAAATCCGAGAATAATGGTTGTTCTATTTATATGAGAGATATGTTTTATGGTCATGCCCTGCTGGTAATTGGTTTATTCTTAATGAATCTCGAACATGATGTTACACATATTCATAGTGTGAATACCAAAAGATGTAAGATTGGTAATGATAGTCCCACATATCTGTGGCACTGCCGCCTTGGTCACATTGGTGTCAAACGGACGAAGAAGCTCCATACAGATGGACTTTTGGAGTGTCTTGATTTCGAATCATTTGACACGTGCGAACCGTGCCTCATGGGTAAAATGACCAAGACTCCGTTCTCCGGAACAATGGAGTGAGCAACCAACTTATTGGAAATTATACATACTGATGTGTGCGGTCCAATGAGCGTTGAGGCTCGCGGAGGCTATCGTTATGTTCTCACTCTCACTGATGACTTAAGTAGATATGGGTATGTCTACCTGATGAAACACAAGTCTGAGACCTTTGAAACATTCAAGGAATTTCAGAATGAGGTAGAGAATCAACATGACCGAAAAATAAAGTTCTTACGATCAGATCGTGGAGGAGAATATTTAAGTCACGAATTTGGTACGCACTTAAGGAAATGTGGAATCGTTTCACAACTCACGCCGCCTGGAACACCTCAGCGTAATGGTGTGTCCAAATGTCGTAATCGCACTCTATTGGATATGGTGCGATCTATGATGTCACTCACCGATTTACCGCTATCATTTTGGATACGCTCTAGAGACAGCTACATTCACTTTAAATAGGGCACCGTCTAAATCCGTTGAGACAACACCATATGAATTATGGTTTGGGAAGAAACCTAAGCTGTCGTTTCCAAAAGTTTGGGGATGCGATGCTTATGTCAAGAAACTTCCACCTGAAAAGCTCGAACCCAAGTCGGAAAAATGCGTCTTCATAGGATACCCTAAGGAAACCATTGGTATACCTTCTACCTTAGATCCGAAGGCAAGATCTTTGTTGCCAAGAACGGGTCCTTTCTGGAGAAAGAGTTTCTCTCAAAAGATGTTCCTGTGGTGCCTGCACCGACTAGAGAGGAAGTTAATGATGATGATCAAGGTACTTCGGATCAAGTTGCTACTGAACTTCGTAGGTCCACCAGGACACGTTCCACACCAGAATGGTATGGCAACCCTGTCCAGGAAATCATGTTGTTAGACAACGGTGAACCTTCAAACTATGAAGAAGCGATGGCGGGCCCAGACTCCACCAAATGGCTTGAAGCCATGCAATCCGATATAGGATCCATGTATGAAAACAAAGTGTGGACTTTGACAGACTTGCCCGATGATCGGCGAGCGATAGAAAACAAATGGATCTTTAAGAAGAAGACGAACACTGATGGTAATGTTACCATCTATAA
The DNA here is from genome assembly GCF_002162155.2 of Triticum dicoccoides. Lineage (NCBI taxonomy): Eukaryota > Viridiplantae > Streptophyta > Magnoliopsida > Poales > Poaceae > Triticum > Triticum dicoccoides. Next base: position 239,013,110 of record NC_041383.1, read on the forward strand.
AGCTCGACTTGTCGCTAAGGGTTATCGGCGAGTTCAAGGGGTTGACTACGATGAGACTTTCTCTCCCGTAGCGAAGCTGAAGTCCATCCGAATCATGTTAGCAATTGTCGCATACTATGATTATGAGATATGGCAAATGGACGTCAAAACGGCATTCCTTAACGGCTATCTTAAGGAAGAACTGTATATGATGCAGCCGGAAGGTTTTGTCGATCCTAAGAATGCTAACAAGGTATGCAAGCTCCAGCAATCCATTTATGGGCTGGTGCAAGCATCTCAAAGTTGGAACATTTGCTTTGATGAGATGATCAAAGCATTTGGGTTTATGCAGACTTATGGAGAAGCCTGCGTTTACAAGAAAGTGAGTGGGAGCTCTTTAGCATTTCTCATATTATATGTAGATGACATACTTTTGATGGGAAATGATATAGAACTTTTGTACAACATTAAGGCCTACTTGAATAAGTGTTTTTCAATGAAGGACCTTGGAGAAGATGCTTATATATTAGGCATCAAGATCTAGAGAGATAGATCGAGACGCCTCGTAGGTCTATCGCAAAGCACATACCTTGATAAGATATTGAAGAAGTTCAATATGGATCAGTCCACGAAGGGGTTCTTGCCTGTGTTGCAAGGTGTGAAATTGAGCTCGACTCAATGCCCGACCACGGTAGAAGATAGAGAAAAGATGAGTGTCATCCCCTATGCCTCGGCTATAGGGTCTATTATGTATGCCATGCTGTGTACCAGACCTGATGTAAACCTTGCCGTAAGTTTGGTAGGAAGGTACCAAAGTAATCCCGGCATGGAACACTGGACAACAGTCAAGAATATCCTGAAGTGCCTGAAAAGGACTAAGGATATGATTCTCGTTTCTGGAGGTGACGAAGAGCTCGTCGTAAAGGGTTATGTCGATGCTAGCTTTAACTCAGATCTGGATGACTCTAAGTCACAAACCGGATACGTGTATATTTTGAATGGTGGGGCAGTAAGCTGGTGCAGTTGCAAGCAAAGCGTCGTGGCGGGATCTACATGTGAAGCGGAGTACATGGCAGCCTCGGAGGTAGCGCATGAAGCAATGTTCATCACCGACCTAGGAGTCATACCCAATGCGTCGGGGCCGATCACTCTCTTCTGTGACAACACTGGAGCTATTGCCCTTGCCAAGGAGCCCAGGTTTCACAAGAAGACCAGGCACATCAAGCGTCGTTTCAACTCCATCCGTGAAAATGTTCAAGATGGAGACATAGATATTTGCAAAGTAAATACGGATCTGAATGTCGTAGATCCGTTGATTAAACCTCTTACGCGAGCAAAACATGATCAACACCAGAACTCTATGGGTGTTCGATTCATCACAATGTAACTAGATTATTGACTCTAGTGCAAGTGGGAGACTGTTGGAAATATGCCCTAGAGGCAATAATAAAAGGATTATTATTAGATTTCCTTGTTCATGATAATTGTCTTTTCTTCATGCTATAATTGTGTTATCCGGAAATCGTAATACATGTGTGAATACGTAGACCACAATTTGTCCCTAGTGAGCCTCTAGTTGACTAGCCCGTTGATCACCAGATAGTCATGGTTTCCTGACTATGGACATTGGATGTCATTGATAACGGGATCACATCATTAGGAGAATGATGTGATGGACAAGACCCAATCCTAAGCATAGCACAAGATCGTGTAGTTCGTTTGCTAGAGCTTTTCCAATGTCAAGTATCATTTCCTTAGACCATGAGATCGTGTAACTCCCGGATATCATAGGAGTGCTTTGGGTGTACCAAACGTCACAACATAACTGGGTGACTATAAAGGTATACTATAGGTATCCCCAAAAGTGTCTGTTGGGTTGACACGGATCGAGACTGGGATTTGTCACTCCGTATGACGGAGAGGTATCTCTGGGCCCACTCGGTAATGCAACATCATAATGAGCTCAATGTGACCAAGTGTGTTGGTCACGGGATCATGCATTACGGTACGAGTAAAGTGACTTGCCGGTAACGAGATTGAACGAGGTATTGGGATACCGACGATCGAATCTCGGGCAAGTAACGTACCGATTGACAAAGGGAATTGTATACGGGATTACTTGAATCCTCGACATCGTGGTTCATTCGATAAGATCATCATGGAACATGCGGGAGCCAACATGGGTATCCAGATCCCGGTGTTGGTTATTGGCCGGAGAGCTGTCTCGGTCATGTCTGCGTGATTCCCGAACCCGTAGGGTCTACACACTTAAGGTTCGGTGATGCTAGGGTTGTAGAGATATTAGTATGCGGTAACCCGAAATTTGTTTGGAGTCCCAGATTAGATCCCAGACGTCATGAGGAGTTCCGGAATGGTCTGGAGGTGAAGATTTGTATATAGGAAGTCCAGTTTCGGCCACCGGGAAAGTTTCGGGGGTCACCGGTATTGTACCGGGACCATCGGAAGGGCCCCGGGGGTCCACCGGGTGGGGCCACCTATCCCGGAGGGCCCCATGGGCTGAAGTGGGAAGGGAACCAGCCCCTGGTGGGCTGGTGTGCCCCCCTTGGGCCTCCCCTGCACCTAGGGTTGGAAACCCTAGGGGTGGGGGCGCCCCACCTGACTTGGGGGGCAAGTCCCCCCTTTGGCCGCCGCCCCCCTTGAGATTGGATCTCTAGGGGTCCGGCGCCCCCCCAGGGACCCTATATAAAGAGGGGGGAGGGAGGGCTGCGCACCCTAGTCCCTGGCGCCACCCTCTCCCCCCCGCAACACCTCTCCCTCTCGCTGAGTTTGGCGAAGCCCTGTCGAGATTCCCAGCTACTTCCACCACCACGCCGTCGTGCTGCTGGTCTCCATCAACCTCTCCTTCCCCCTTGCTGGATCAATAAGGAGGAGACGTCTTCCCCAACCGTACGTGTGTTGAACGCGGAGGCGCCGTCTGTTCGGCACTAGGATCTTGGGTGATTTGGATCACGACGAGTATAACTCCATCAACCTCGTTCTCTTGAACGCTTCCGCTCGTGATCTACAAGGGTATGTAGATGCACTCCTTTCTCTTGTTGCTAGATGATCCATAGATTGATCTTGGTGAAGCGTAGAAATTTTTTATTTTCTGCAACGTTCCCCAACAAAATCATGCATATAAGAATTCAGAGAAGAACCAAATAATATTCATAGATAATCTTGTTCATAAATCCACAATTCATCGGATCTCGGCAAACACACCGCAAAAGAGTATTACATCGAAAAGATCTGCAAGAATATCGAGGAGAACTTTGTATTGAGAATCAAAGAGAGAGAAGAATCCATCTAGCTAAGAACTATGGACCCCGAAGGTCTATGGTAAACTACTCACGCTTCATCGGAGAGGCAATGTTGTTGATGTAGGAGCGCTCCTTCATCGATTCCCCCTCCGACAGATCGCTGGAAAAGGCCCCAAGATGGGATCTCACGGGTACATAAGGTTGCGGCGGTGGAAAAGTGGTTTCGTGGCTCCCCCTGATGTTTCTAGGGTATAAGAGTATATATAGGCGAAAGAAGTACGTCGGTGGAGCTACGAGGAGCCCACGAGGGTGGGGGTGCGCCTACCCCCCTGGGCACGCCCTCTTGCCTTGTGGATGCCTCGTGGCGTTTTTGACTTCAACTCCAAGTATTCTGGTTTGCTTTCGGTCCAAGAAAGATCATCGCGAAGGTTTCATTTCGTTTGGACTCCGTTTGGTATTCCTTTTCTGCAAAACTCTAAAATAGGCAAAAATAACAGAAACTGGCACTGGGCCTCCGGTTAATAGGTTAGTCCCAAAAATAATATAAAAAAGCATATTAAATCCCATTAAACATCCAAAATAGATAATATAATAGGATGGAACAATCAAAAATTATAGATACGTTGGAGACATAACAATGCACGGTTTTCCCATGGCTGCCACCTTACCTGGCCAGGGACCGTTTGCGCCTTTTGGCTCACGTATATGATAGTGTTGCTAGCATCCATATGATAAAGAACCCATGCCGACATGACTAGTCATAAACCCAAGGTGGCGCTAACTTACATGGACAGGCATACATGACCCAGCAACGAACGTGTCGATCCGCAACGTATGAACCCAAGTCGTAGCAAGCTACAAGGACTTAAAGGAACAACGCGTGACATTTCCCCGAAGGGACAGACACAGGAACAAAGAAGGAGACATGCCGGCCAACATAAGTGCTCCGGAACAGTAGCAAGCTACCATGGCTCAGTGGAAGCACTAGGACACATTTCCCCATAGGAGAGGCTACCAAGAATAAACAACTAGGTTGTCGGATCCCACACATACCAAGAATTTCAAATAATACACACAATATGCTCGGTATGTGCAAATACAACATGGCATCACAACAAACTTCTACAACTCAAAGTATTTATTCATTAGGCTCCAAGGAGCCAGATATTACAAACATGGGTGTCATGACCCAGCATACAAAGCATATAGGCAACGGAAGCGTAACATGTCTGAGTACAGACAACTACAAATGAAAAAGGCTGAGAAGCCCGACTATCTACAAGACCCACCCAAGGGCACAAGATCGTAGCTGAGGTAACAAGCTAAACGTCGAAGTCCACGCAGAACTACTAGTGAGACTGAAGTCTCTCTACAAAAACATAAATTAAGCGAACATGAGTACAAATGTACCCAACAAGACTTACATCAGAACTAGCTACATTTGCATCAGTATCAACAAAGAGGGGGTGGAGTTTAACTGCAGCAAGCCAGCTTTGACTCAGTGGCTATCCTGAACTACGACTGCAATTAACTCTTTTGAGGTGGCGCACACGAGTCCACATATTCACCATATCAATACACCACTATGGATCCGCTCCTGTCTCCCTACGAGAACGCCATACATAACACTCATGCTTATCTTGTGCATTTTAGAGTATCCACTTTCACTTGTCTATGAACTGCACAAGCAAAGCAGTAGTCCTTTACCGCGGACGTGGCTATTCGAATAGATCATGTTAACCCTGCAGGGGTGTACTTCTTCACACACGCTCTCGCCACTTACCGCCATGTACACGTCATATATCTCGTCAACCTTCAAGCGGAAGCCTGGCAAGGGTGTCGGCCACGACGTGACTAACCACACAAGTCCGTAGTCTAGGTTTATCGCCTATTCAGGTTCCATCCACAGGGAGTCCAGCCGAGGTTTCGACATACGGACCCGAACGATGTGTGCAGGGTTCCTGAGGCACCAAACAGGCGTCCCAATACACCGTGCCATGTGCCTACCGCATCACAGCCCACTCCTCGGGTCAGCACAACATATGACATCCAACATACTACAAACACCAGAAACTACTTGCAACTCCTGGACAGAGGATAGGGGCGTTAATAAGTCAAGAGGGGCACTTAAACAATTTAAATGAAGTTGGTTTGAACCCAAGATTCAAATCCAAACTCCATATGTGAAATTCAAATGACATTTATTTGTTTTGTCCAATTCAGCAACTTTAAGTTGTTCCAACATGCATGAAAACGGTACAGATGGATAGATTGGATTTTTTGATCATTTTTCATACATAAATTATTTCATTTGGAGTTATAGATTAATTTCTATGAATTTTTGGAGTTTGTAACATTTTCTGGAATTTTCTGATTTATGTTAACCCAGAAAACGATTTACTGCATCATCCTGACGTGAAAGTGACATCAGCAGGTCAACAGCGCCAACCAGGTCAAACTTGACGTCCGGGACCCACACATGAGTGTCACACGAGGTTCAACAGGGTTATTTCTAATCTAACTAAAAATTAGGGGCGCTGGGACGCACTGTTAGTGTTAGGGAGTTGGGTTAACCGGTGATTAGTCCTAAACTAATCACCTAGCAAGCCAGGACCGCATGGCAGGGCTCAGACGGCGGGGTTCGTCGCGGCGGAGTCTGTGCTATGGCCCAAGTGAGCGGCAGCGGAGGCTACCAGGAGGTAGCCCGGGAACATCCGCTTTCAGGGGGTAGGCGGATGGGCGCGGGGGCGCTGGAGCTCATCGGAACAAAGCTCGCGGCGGCGGCCGGAGCTCGGGTTTGAGCGGCGTGGCACTGTGGTGCACTAGACGGCGAGCTGGCGGCGGCGTTGGCTTGCTGCAGAGCCGCTGAGCAACTAGTCGTGCTCGGGCGCGAGCTTTGCTAGTTCTTGCTACGACAACGACATGGCCGTGCGACGGCGAGCTTTGGGCATGGTGGCGCTAGAGCTATGGGACGAGCGGGGAGACATGGCTAGGGGTGAAACGACGAGGAGCTCACCTCGAGTTGGAGGGGATGCTCAGAGGGCTCGAGGACAAACGGGATCGGGCGAATCGGGAAACGACATCCGGCGACCATGGACGGGGAAGAAGGTCGCGACATCGTCTTGGGGTCGTCCGGGCTTGCGTGGGTCGGTAGAGAGGTTCTTGGAGTAGAGGCGGAGCTCGGGGACATGACGACGATGCATGGGGAGCTCAGTGGCCACTGTGAACGGCGGCGGTGACGACGACTACGCTCAGACGCTAACGGGTATAGAGCAGAGGAGGGGGAGGGGGTCCAGCGAGAGAGGAGAGAGGTTAGGGGGGCTCGTGGCGATGCACGGAGGCATCCAGGGCAGCGAGAGGCCAGACAGGCAGGGTGGAGGTGGCGACTGCGTGAATGGCGCGCGTCGGGCGCGTGCCTCACCTGCTGGCGCAAGGTGGGGGACGGTGTGGTGGCCAGTGGGCTGGGCCAGCACAGTGCCAGGCCGCCAGGAGGTAAGTTCCCTTTTTTTGTTTCTGTTTTCCATTTCTGACATTTGTTTTAATTTGGTTTTTGAACCAAACTAATTTTGTTGCTTTTGGTAATTTTTGCAGGGACTAAAGGGATTATTCCAAAGCCCCTCACAAGTTTTCCAGAATTATTGGATCATATTAAATACATAGAAAATGTAAATCCAATGCAAATAATTATTGAGTTAATTCCAAATGCCCAAAATAAATATTTCTGAGCTCCTAAAAATATTGGTGTGAATTATCTTGCCAATATTTTTATAGCTTAACAGGAACGTTTTCTCAGGTTTATTTGAAGCAATTTTTAATGTTGGTCATTTTTAGAAATGATTTCTGAGGCTTTCCACTTTCTCCAATTCAAGTTTATTTAAAAATTTAAACAGGATGCTCACATGGAAGCTAGCCTAGGTCATTACCAGAAGCTAGGTATATGACAGTAGGTAAGCTAGGCCTATGGCCCATACATACGCGCGCCAGGGAGCAGCTGGTTGATCTGGCGATCTGCCGATCCTAGCGAGGCAGCGATCGAGTCGTTCGATAGCGAGCTATCAGCGTTAGTATTTCCTTTCACGTAAAAAAATGAGCGATCATCGGCCTGGACGGTTCCCTTCCTATTCTGTTCGACCACTCCATCATGATTCCCAGGTCCCAGCCCTAGTTGCTGCTCGCCGACTCCGCCGTACACGCAGGCACTCCTGCCTCACCGCGCCCTGGTAATTTCCTTCCTAATCTGGTTATGTTTGCAAATTTGCTCGATTGTTCTCTTCTCAATTAGAGCTATTCTCAATCCTATGCAGAGTGCAGACTCTAGGCGTTGTGCAGTTCCATGTGTATTTGTATACGCATTTAGGCACACGCATTAAAATTTGACCATCAGTCCATCAAGTATTGAGGTATATTCAATGATCGATGGAACGAATTGTTTTGTTTTCAGCATTGTTTGTCTGTTACTATGATGTGCTCCAGTAAGAGGAAATATCCATCAGGTAGCAACAAAAGAAAAAGGAAGATGGAAGTGGAGAAATTGATACACACACAACGCGGAGGTATTTAAAGATATATTCGAACTTTTATTGACTGTGCCTGTGATGGTCGCATCGGCCGAAAGAAGCTTTTCGGAGTTAAAAATTATTGAAGAATTATTTGAGGTCAACAATTACTCAAGAGAGGTTAAATGGTTTGGCAACATTATGCAACAAGAAGAAATTATTGGATGAGATTGACATCGACCCCATCATAAGTGACTTTGCATCAAGAAATGTTAGAAGAAAATTTGAAGGTAATATGTATAATTATTTCTTACGCGTACTATTTTTGGATGCATTTAAGTATTATTGATAATAATATATATATACATATATTACAATGACATGTATATCAAGGGCCCCCAATTTTTAGTTCGCCCAGGCCCCCAAAATCTCAGGACTGGCCCTGGCCTCTGGGCAACTTGGAAAAGTTGGGCGGAGGTTTTTAGCGGGGGTCGATGAAGCAAAAGATGTTGATGACGCGCGGCTTGCTTCCGGTGGCGGCGCATGAGCGCACCCGCTGGGTGTAGCCTCCGGGCAACTTTGGAAAAGTTGGGCCGATGGTTTTCGCGGTTGTTGGTGCAAACTATGGGATCCAGGGTGCCGGTTGCAGCCAGCGGCGGGCGTGCAACGGGCGCAACATGTTCTGAGTGGGGGCGGGCAGGCTCACCTACTAGGTGTAGCCTCCGAGCCTCCGGGCAACTTGGAAAAGTTGAGCGGAGGGTCTTGTTGTTGATGATGAAGTCGATGGCGACATCAAGGGTTCCGGGCGCGGACACGGAGTCTGCCGGCTGATGGGCGTGGGGCCCTTCCGGGAACGGGCACGGGGCCCTGTGGGGCGCGGACACGGGGTCCACTGGCTGATGGGCGTGGATGTGGGGTCCGCCAACTGAAGCTGTCGGGCGCGGACGCGGGGTCGGGGCCTTACCAGGCGCGGACGCGGGGTCAGGGCCCTACCAGGCGCGGACACGGAGTCTGCCAGCAGATGTTGTCAGGCGCGAACGCGGGGTCCACCGACTGATGTTGTTGATGACAGCCGGCTGCACGCTACAGCCGGCGCGGCTTGCTTCCAGTGGGGGCGCGCCAGCATGCCCACTGGGTGTAGCCTCCGAGCCTCTGGGCAACTCGAAGAGTTGGGCGGAGGGTTTTTGAAGTCGATATAGCAGAGGTAGCCGGCCGCAAGATGGTAACCAGTGTGGCGCTGAAAGTGCTAGTTATCGACTAGAGGGGGGTGAATAGGCGATTTTTTATCAAAGTCTTCAAAACGTGGAAGTTTCGAAGACAAACAATAGAAATGACCTAATTGATATGCAGCAGAAGATAAACTACAACAAGCAAGCCATAGTCAAGTATGCAATAATGTGAACGTACAAAGACTAATAGCAGCTAGGTAGTAAGGATCAGGATGGAAGATAGTATGAAGCCAATCAACGATAGTAGTCAAGCAATGAAGTCAAACAGATAAGACAAATAAGCAATGACTTCACGAAGACAAACTCAAAGTAAAGGAGGGAAGGGATAGAACCAGTCACTTGTTGAAGACACAGGATTTTTTGGACCAGTTCCAGTTGTTGTGACAACTGTACATCTGGTTAGGGAGGCTGAGATTCAACTCAGAAGACCGCGTCTTCACCTTATTCCCCTTGAGCTAAGGACACACAGTCCTCGCCCAATCACTCTGGTAAGTCTTCAAGGTAGACTTCCGAACCTTCACAGACTTCGTTCACCGGCGATCCACAATGACTCTTGGATGCTCAGAATGCGATGCCTAACCGGCTGGAGGATACACAGTCCTCAAGTGTAATAAGTCTTCAGGTCACACAGACAGAAAGACTTCAGTGATGCCTAACACTCTTTGACTCTGGGTGTTTGGGCTTTGTCCTCGCAAGCATTTCTCTCTCAAAAGCTTCGAGGTGGGTTGCTCTCAAAACGACAAAAGCCGTAAACTAACTCTGAGCAGCCACCAATTTATGGTGTAGGGGGTGGGCTATTTATAGCCACAAGGCAACCCGACCTGATATGTCTGAAATGACCCTGGGTCACTAAGGAACTGACACGTGTTCCAATGGTCAGATTTCAAACACACACAACAACTTTACTTGGGCTACAAGCAAAGCTGACTCATCCAGCTCTGGATAAGATTTGCTCTCATTGTCTTCGCTCGAAGACATAGGTTTTGGGTTGAGCATCACTTCAGTCACTCTGACTTTGTTCACTTGGACCCCACTTAACAGTACGGTGGTTCCTATGACTCAACAAAGAAGAAAAGGAAACAACGAAACAACACAGTCTTCGCGCTCCATAGTCTTCGCTCAATGTCTTCTCATGTCATAGTCTTCAATGTGAATATCTTCACATACCACCATTGTATTGAATGTCTTCATACATTTTTAGGGGTCATCTCCAGTAGGTAAACCGAATCAATGAGGGACACTACCTGCGTTATCCTGCAATTCTCACAAACGCATTAGTCCCTCAACCAACTTTGTCGTCAATACTCCAAAACCAACTAGGGGTGGCACTAGATGCACTTACAATCTCCCCCTTTTTGGTGATTGATGACAAACTGGTTGAAGTTTTCAACGGGAATAAATTATGTGAAATTGTAAAGGATAGGGTATTGTCTTCATAAGAGGCAAGGGCTCCCCCTGAAGATGTGCATATAAGTAATTTGCTTTTGGAATGCAAATGCACATGGCAGGTTGTACTTGTGGAGATCCTCTTCAACTTATGAAGATAATTCATCATGCATGAAATGACATAACTTAAAGAATGACATGCATAATGGAAAATGGATGTCTGCAGGATGATCTAAGTGCGGAATGATCTAAGTGCGGAAGTTATCATCGCACATGAAAGAGAAAATAAGTAGCAGACGACCATCGAGTTTAAGTGTTACAACTCAACGAACGAAATGTATCAAAAGCAAGAGTTGTAACCACTAGGCAAAAAATATAAAGCAACCGCCCATATGAACCCGCTTGAAGACTATCAAACTCATACGCTTCTCCCCCTTTTGTCAGTAATGACCAAAAAGGTTTGAAGACATAGAGCATCTACTCGTCCTCATGAGGAGTAGTTGAAGCAGCAGGGTTGTCGTTGTCATTTGGCGGTGCAGAAGAACTTGGTGCAGTGTCGATGCGTGCAGAAGTAGGGGGTGGTGAAGTAGCATCGTCTTCATCATCGATCACGTTGGCATTCACAGTTGCCGCGGAGGAAGAATAGTCAGAGTCTTCAAGGGATGGAGTTCATCGTAGGACAACATTCCATGGAGGACTGGAGTCAAACTTGAATCATTCAATGAAGCCATCGTCTTGAAGATCTGCTTCAGCACTGAGCAGGGTCAAACTCTTCCATGATCGCCGACAGGTTTCGTGAGTGACAAATGCATTCTTGGTGGCAAGATTGCGAATGCGATTTACATCCACCAAGAGACTTTGCATCTAACGCTTGAGCCAAAAATGATGCTTATCTTGTTTCTGATGCAGAGCCCCAAGAAGTTCTCGGTCATTGAGGACCCGAGAGCGCTTCTTTGGCCTTTGAGCAATTGTGCTCTCAGTAGCTTCAGTTGGCGCACGATGAGGCAGATGAGTGTTTCCAGCCATCGGATAGACACGCGTGACAGCTTGGACTCCTTCCATAGGTTGAGTGAAGCTTTGATGTTCAACATTTTGAAGACAAAGAGGCTTCTTCGCAGGCTCATGGTATATGGCTTCAACTGACATATCAACCTCTGGTAGAAAGATCACATGATTGCGAGCAGAGGGCTGATAGTTGATAGCAGAGTGTTGCTTGATGAGGCGCATGACCCATGGAGCATAGAATTTTAGGCCAAAAAGGTCAGATCCAGATGCAGCCAGTTGCCCGAGGAAGAAATCTTGTGCATTGAAGCTGATGCCATTGAGGATGTAAAAGACCAATGTCTTCATGGCTCCTTCAAGTTTTGAAGCTGATGAATGTCCTTTGATAGGCCATAGAGTCAGCCTGATAATGTGATATATGGTGCGCGGTAGATACTCAAGGTCATCAACAAAGAACTCCTTTGGGTATTCAACTTCATGTGGCAATGGCTTCATCATGCTCAACATCTGACTCATGTTGGGTTCAGGCTTATGGAAGATGCTCTCCAGTGCATTGCGGTGGTTTTGACAACCAGGTTCGTATAGCTCTCCGGGAGTGGGTAGGCATGTGAGCTCAATGATGTCAAGAGATTTGGCTTCATGATGAACATTTCCGGTCATCCACTTGAGAATCCATGTTTTTGTATCCCTGTTGTAGCCGCGAATGTGGAGGGTAGCATAGAATTGAAGCAAAAGTTCTTCATTCCAATGTTCTTTGTCTGTCACAAAGCTGAGCAGACCAGCATCACGAAAGTAGTCAAGTGCTTATTCTAAGCATGGCAGTCCAGCAATGGCTTCAGTGTCGAGGCGCATATGAGGGAAAATGCGCCCTTGATCATACAGAACGCAGGAGTAATAGCTTCGCTGCTGATGACTCCAGAAATGATCAGATGATATTCTTGGCCTTGAGTAGGGGTTCTTTGAGCTATCAAAGAAGGTGTTGTGGCTTTTGAAGCCATTTGCATTGAAGGACCCGACAGATGTGGCAGTACCTGGAAACCTTGGCAGTCTTCGCTATGGTTTCTGGACCTGAGGCCTATGCTCAATGTGATAATCAAACTGAGGACCAGAGACATTAGGCGGAGGGACCAGAATGGGCCATCTTACTCTGATTAGCTCGCCATGGTTGTATGCTTGCTCAATTGTATATGGCCTTGGTGGCGGAACAGGAGCAGTGGCAGCAACAGTGGCTTCAGGCTGCACAACAGAAGCTTCAGGAGCAGTTGCAGCATTGACTTCTGGCATGTTGCTTGGGGCAGGCTCCACATTAGCTTCAGCCATGACTACGTCATTGGCTTCATTCGTGTTAGTGGTGGCAGCCTCAACATTTTCAACCTCCACTTGTTGAGCTGGAGGGTCTGGCACAGACACATTCACTTCAGGAACAACTTCTTCAGGAATGGGGCGAGTAGGGACATGTTCTTCTTGATGTTCGTCATCGGCTGATGCAGCCGGATTGTCTTCAGCAGCTTGGGCTTCAGACACGGAGACATTCACAGTTGGAGTGGCTTCTGAAAACACTTGACGTGCAACAGGTTGGTGGTGCACTTCTCCTTCTGGAACGCGCAGAAGAGGGACTTGAGGCCTTGGTCCTTTGCGAAGCTTTGTAATACAGGTGAGGCCTTTGGAGATGGAGTAGGCAGACCCTCATCCTCTTCAACTTGCACAGATGATGTGACTTGTTGTTGTTGGGGAGTACTGGGGGAGTCTTGTTGTTGCGGGCGATCAACCCATGATGCATCCTGAGCAATTGGCGTCAGAGGACGACCAATGCTGATGATTTCGCTGTTGGTGAGAACACGTGCTGATACCACGTTGTGTTCAATCTGAGGAAGAACTTCATCATCTTCAACATTGTCATGGTGACCAATGTCTTCAGCAGCGATGGGATCAGCTGCTGGAATGTCTTCAGCTTCATGAGCCTCTGTGGAAGTAGGCTCATGAACAATAATTCGTAGTTCTTGATTTGCAGTTGCAGGGCGAACCACTGAGATAGGTTCAACAACAAGGGGCTCTGTGGGAGCAGCATGATTCTTCTAGGTCTTGCGCTTCTTCTTGGAGGTAGCAGCATCAGAGGCTTTTGAGGGTTTCCGTTTCTTGGCTTCAGCCTCTACAACCCTCGTCTTCTTCTGTTCTGAAGTGGTTGACAGGGCCTTTGACTTCGATCCAGTCATGCTGCTTGGGAAGACTATGCGTGGTTCATCCTGCCTTGAAAGTGCAGGTTGGACAGTGGATAGCTTCTTATTCTTTGCATCCATCCTGGGGTCGATGCCAGGACGACCAAGAGCCTTGCGCTTCTCAGCCTCATTGTAGGCAAGCACACACTTGTCAGCCAGATTCTTCATGCACTCTCTAGAGCCTCGAGCTTCTTCACGCTTCTTGTGAAAGGCTTCTTTGAGCTCGTGCAGCATGATCTTCAAATTTTTGACATCTTGCACGTTGAGCGTGGCCACATGCTTCTTGAACTGAGCCTTTTCATAGTCAATCTTGTGCTTCAGTTCGACGATGCGCTGAGAAATAGTTAGCTCAGAAGCAATAGCGCCATTGAAGGAGACGCTGAGGCCAATGGGAAGTTGCAAGTCATCAAAGCTGAGATTTGGTGTGTCAAACCACTCATCAATGAAGTTATGGATGATTGCCACGTCAAAGAGAGGCAAATTATTAAAGATCTCTGCTTCTTCCTTGCTCTTGATCAGTTGCTCAAGAGCATCATCTGCAAGATCGTCATCGCTGGACAGATCAATGTGCTCTTCACGCAGAATGGCAGCAGGAGTCAATGTCTGATCAGTACTCTTGATGATTTTCTTTTTCTTCTCCATCTTCTTGGAGATGCGTGAAAGATCTTCACACTGCACACCGTCTTCAGGAGGTGCAGTGGCCAGTGGCTTCACACGAGAAGCTTTTGGAGGTGCAGCTGATGATGAAGCCTTAGTTTTCTTGGGCTTCTGCGGCCTTAGAGGAGGAGCAGGGGCTTCATCAGTATCAGCATTATTATCAGAATGATCCACTTTGGCACCTTGTACCAAGATGTATGAGATGAGGCCATCAAGGTTCGTGAAGGGGCCGATCTCATTTTCTTCAGCTTCACGTGTGCCGTCATTACGGGGAGCCGAGGGACCAGGATTGAAGTCTAATCCCCATGACTTCTTGTTTTCCTTTGCCGATGCCTTTGCATATTGGAAGTTGCGCTTGAAGAGATTATCGTCACGACACCAGAGCAATGAGGATGGATCGGCATTTTCAGGCTGTGGTCCACGGACCATACAAGGATAGAATTCTTGTGCAATAGCTTCAGCTTTGTTCTTGGGGGGAAGGCCTCGATAGAGAATATCACCCCAAGGACTCTTGATAGCATTTTTCTCAGCGTACTCCTGGGTCATGAACTTGTACTTGAACCATTGTTCAGCCCAATAGCATCGACTCCATTGGATTCGGGTCTTGCGCTGATTATAATCCTCTTCAGGATCTGTCTTGTAGATTTCTGCGAGGCCATCAGGCAAATCTTTTGATGTTCCCCCTCGACGCTGTCTGCCACCCTTCCTCACTGATTTCTCTGCAGCCATGAACTTCAAACTGAATGGCTTCAATATGTTCAAAGGCTTCAAGGGCTTTCTCTTGCTAGTCAAACAGGAACTAGCTTCAGGAGAGTTAATGTGTTGCTGTAAGAATTCTGCAAACGAATGCAGACTATGAGAACCAAGGGATTCTCCCATGGACATGTACCTGTGACAGCATTAGAGATGCGAGGGAAGGAGAAGAGGTCATATGCATTCTCAGAAGATTTTGAAGATAAATCAGTTTGAAGACATTGACCTCATGTTGCAAAGACATTCACTTATATGTTGAGAGTTGGTTCCAGATTTGTACGAATCTGTGAATAAGTACAAGTGAGGAATCTAACTATATATGAAGCTTAAGTGAATATACT
This sequence comes from Triticum dicoccoides, assembly GCF_002162155.2. NCBI lineage: Eukaryota > Viridiplantae > Streptophyta > Magnoliopsida > Poales > Poaceae > Triticum > Triticum dicoccoides. Next base: position 239,028,429 of record NC_041383.1, read on the forward strand.
AGGCAGTATGAGATGCAGACAAAATAGATCTAACATTGTGTAGACAAAAACCAATTTTGGTAAATAGGATGAATCATTGCGGATCAAAAAGATGGTAAAAATAGAGTTATATTTACGACACGAAGAACTGCTAGATTGGATGAATAGGAGACCGAGCAGTTCAATCCACCGTGCCCTAACTTGGCGACGGAGGACACCTACGGCGCCGGCGGAGAGGACGATGCCCGCGGCCGGCGTGAGGACGGCGTCGGAGAAGTCGCGGCAGCTAAGCGCTTCGTCGCCGGCGTCGTCGAGAGCACGAGGTGGAGAGGTGGAAGAAGGTTTTCTTGACCGAAGGGGACACGTATTTATAAGTAGGTGTGTGGCATAGCGCAATTACGCAGGTGCCCCTGCCTGTTCACATCCGTGGGACACGTGGCAAGCATGCAACATACTCAGAGTTGTCCCACGTTCCCACGCTCGCCAAGTTTGTCGGATGGTTGTTCCGGCTTCTCTGGATTTCAACAATAAAGATGAATCATTTAAAAGGACTTGATGTTTGTCTCTGTGTCTTCTGCTGACAAGGATGCAGAGAAGACATTTGACAGTTTCAATAGAATGCATATGATTTGGACAGATAGAGTTTGAGATAGAAAGCATAGAGAGATTAGGGTCCAATCACATTCACTTAGTTCAAAAGATTCACAAATGAAGACATAGCAATAAGTGAATGCTGTAGAGGACAGAATACTAGTACATATATATATGGGAAAGCAATCAAGTCAACATAGTGAAGTAAATCATGAAGATAAGTTGAAAGTTGAAGACAAATGAAATGCGAATATATTCAACAATAACGCCATGAGTGAAACACTTCAAACCAAGAAATTTGGTGGTGGCGTTACCCACCGTATAGGAAGTATTAGACCCAGACACGGCGCACAATTATCATGGCGCTCCGAAGTCAAATTCCATGTTAATGTATTCACACTCCGAATGTAAGTCTTCATTGATTGAAGATATACTTTACTTCGTGTGTTGCACATCTAAGTCATCAACATGCATAAGTGTTAGGATGTGTGCCTGATCACAGAACATTTGAGGATTCCAAGATATTTAGCACACACTGTAACTTGCAAAACCTTTTCTCATCCAAGGGCTTTGTGAAGATATCTGCCAGTTGCTCTTCAGTGTTGACGTGAATGATGTCAATGTCTTTCTTCATGACATGATCTCTGAGAAAATGATGACGAATTTCAATGTGCTTTGTCTTCGAGTGCTAGACTGGATTGTTGGCAATCTTGATGGCGCTTTCGTTGTCGCAGAAGAGAGGGACTTGTTTCAGATTGATGCCATAGTCCTTGAGAGTTTGCTTCATCCACAGAAGCTGAGCGCAGCAAGATCCATTAGCAATGTATTCAGATTCAGCAGTTGAGAGTGATACACAGATTTGCTTCTTTGAAGACCAACAGACAAGTGATCGTCCCAGAAAGTGACATGTGCCTGATGTAGACTTGCGATCGACTTTGTCACCAGCATAATCAGCATCCGAGAATCCAACCAGATCAAATCTTGAGCCCTTTGGATACCATAATCCGAGTGTTGGGGTGTAAGCCAAATATCTAAGAATTCGCTTCACAGCTAAGTGATGCGATTCCTTTGGTGCGGCTTGGAATCGAGCACACATGCAAACACTAAGCGTAATATCTGGCCTAGAAGCACATAGGTAAAGTAAAGAACCAATCATGGAGCGGTATACCTTTTGATCGAACTCTTTACCATTGTCGTTGGGACCAAGATGGTGTTTGGCTGGCATTGGCGTCATGTAACCTTTGCAGTCTTCCATTCCAAACTTCTCCAGACAATCTTTGAGGTATTTTTCTTGAGATATGAAGATGCCATTCCTTTGCTGACGAATTTAAAGACCAAGGAAGAACTTCAGCTCGCCCATCATGGACCTCTGATATTGCTCTTGCAACATGTACCCAAACTCATCACTATACTTCTGGTTGGTGCAGCCGAAGATTATGTCATCCACATATATTTGGCACACAAACAGTTCACCATCATATGTCTTCGTGAAGAGTGTGGGATCGAGGGATCCTGGTTTGAAGCCTTTGCTCTTCAGGAAGTCTTTGATCATATCATACCATGCGCGAGGAGCTTGTTTGAGGCCATACAGTGCTTTGTTTAGCTTGTACACCATATCAGGATGTTTTGGATCTTCAAGGCCAGGTGGTTGAGCAACGCACACTTCTTCTTCAATCTTGCCATTGAGGAATGCACTCTTCACATCCATTTGATATAGCAAGATGTTGTGGTGATTAGCATAGGCTAGCAGTATGCGAATAGCTTCAAGCCTTGCTACAGGAGCAAATGTTTCATCGAAGTCAATTCCTTCAACTCGAGTATATCCTTGAGCCACAAGACGTGCTTTGTTTCTGACGATTTGACCATGCTCATCTTGCTTGTTTCGATATATCCATTTAGTGCCAATAATGTTATGCTTGTGAGGGTCAGGGCGCTTGACAAGTTCCCAAACATTATTCAGCTTGAACTGTTGAAGTTCTTCTTGCATGGCTTGAATCCATTCAGGTTCCATAAAGGCTTCAACAAATTTCTTGGGTTCTGATATTGATACGAATGAAAAATGCCCACAGAAATTTGCTAACTATGTTGCTCTTGAGCGAGTAAATGGACCAGGTGCATTGATGCTATCAATTATCTTCTCAATCTGTACTTCATTTGCAACACGAGGATGAACTGGACGAAGACCTTGCTCATGCTGATCATTGTCATCATTGGGAGGATTGTCTTCGGTCTGAGCATTGTCTTCAGGTTGGTTTGGTGCAGAAATGATAAGTTCCTCTTCAGGCTGGTCTTCAGAAGGCATGATTTCACCAGTTCCCATCAGCTTGATAGATTCGCTGGGAGGAGCTTCATCTAATGTGCTTGGCAGGAGCTCTCGTTGTGAACAATTGGTTTCATCAAATCGCACGTCCACAGTTTCAACGATCTTGTAGTGGAAGAGGTTGAAGACTCTGTAAGAGTGCGAGTCCTTTCCATAACCGAGCATGAAGCCTTCGTGAGCTTTAGGTGCAAATTTTGACTTGTGATGGGGATCCTTGATCCAGCACCTAGCACCAAAGACTCTAAAGTAGCTGACATTTGGCTTCTTGCCAGTGAGGAGCTCATAGGATGTTTTGCTCAGAAGCTTGTGGATGTAGACACGGTTGATGATGTGACATGCTGTATCAATAGCTTCAGGCCAGAACTTTCTTGGTGTCTTTTACTCGTCGAGCATTGTTCGAGCCATCTCAATGAGGATTCTGTTATTGCGCTCTACAATGCCATTTTGCTGCGGTGTGTATGGAGCAGAAAACTCATGAGTGATTCCCATTGTATCCAGATAAAGATCAAGCCCGGTATTCTTGAATTCAGTGTCGTTATCACTTCTGATATGCTTGATCTTGACGCCATAATTGTTCATGGCTCGATTGGCAAATCATCTGAAGACATCTTGTACTTCAGTCTTGTAGAGAACTATGTGCACCCATGTGTATCTTGAGTAGTCATCAACAATGACGAAGCCATAGAGACAAGCTGTTGTTGTGAGGGTAGAGTAGTGAGTAGGGCCAAATAAGTCCATGTGTAGCAGCTCGAAGGGTTGAGATGTCGTCATGATTGTCTTCGAGGTGTGCCTCTCCCTAGTCATCTTTCCAGCTTCACAGGCACCACACAAATGATCTTTCTTGAACTTGACACCTTTGATGCCTATGACATGCTTCTTCTTGATGAGTGTGTGTAAGTTCCTCATGCCAGCATGCCCCAGCCTCCGATGCCAGAGCCAACATTCTGAAGCTTTTGCAAGAATACATACGACAAGCTGTGGACTTGCTGAGAAATCTACCATGTATAGATCATCTTTCCTATACCCTTCAAAGACTAGAGACTTGTCAGATTCCATTAGTACAAGGCAACGATATTTTCCAAATAGCACAATCATGTTTAAGTCACAAAGCATTGAGAAAGACATTAAGTTGAACCCAAGGGATTCAACAAGCATCACTTTATCCATGTGTTGATCCTTCGAGATTGCAACTCTACCTAGACCCAATACCTTGCTTTTACCAGTGTCAGGAAATGTGATTTGACTCTTGTCGGATGGACGTAAGGTTGAGTCCATGAGAAGACTTCGATCACCAGTCATATGATTAGTTCATCCGCTGTCGATAATCCATTCTGAGGCACGAGGTGTCATAACCTACAGTGCAGTTAGGAGGATAGGCTTCACAAGGTATGTTGTGAAGCATAAGCATTTGACGCACACTAGGATTATCACAGCTTAGATCAAGGTTAGAACACACAGTATGACAGGTAAACGATTCGTATGTGGAATACATAGTAAGTCATTTTATCAAGCGTCCCTTAATGTGTTTTAGGTCCCCAGCAATAGTATCAGACGCCTTTGATTGCTGGTTGGAGACCATATTCTGCAAAAGAGAGTTAATTCTTCTTCACCACCCACATCTTCAGGGGTGGCTTAGAAGCAATGAGTCTAAGTGCAGCATCTGAGAATTTCAGCTTAGAAGCCCTAGCAAATAGCCTTGCAGGAGATGAATGATACTCATATGAATAAGCAGAAAAGTTCTTAGTCCTATGAACATGGCGGTTTGAGGACACACGTTCATATTCATAAGTTTGAGCACGATTTCCCTGCAAAACATTGGCGTTAGGGTGACTCAAGTGAGTCCTGTATTCGTATGAAGCCGTTGGACCATATGATGCCTTTGGTCTGGGGTTTGTCTTCTTCCCTGGTGGTGTCATGATGACATTTACTGGAAGATTCTCAAGACAGCTTTTGGGAACCCAGATCTTCTTCATAGGTGGTCCATTCCTGCAGTTAGTACCAATATACCTGGCAAACACTTCACCATTCTGATTTTTGAACAGTTTATAGTTTGCATCAAAGGATTCATCAATGATAATAGGATTAGCAGAGGTAAAGCCAGATAAAGTGGATGGATCCACTGAAGGTTCCTTTGCAGCAACCCATGTGGTTTTGGGATACTGCTCAGGCTTCCAGTAGGAACCATCAACATTCATTTTCCTCTCGAACCCAACACCCTCTTTCCTAGGGTTTCGGTTCAGAATCTGCTTTTTGAGGACATCACAAAGTGTCTGATGTCCTTTCAGACTTTTATACATCCCTGTTTCAAGCAAGGTCTTCAACCTAGCATTTTCATCAGCAATAGCAGTGGTATCCTCCGTAGAGGGGTTAGTTTCCACATCAGTAGTTGAAGATAATGCAACAGCAGCGGCATTGGAACATTCAACAACAGAGGTAGCGTTATCACGCTGAATGCATTTTAAACATGGTGGTTCAAATCCATTCTGTGTAACGCTGATTTGTTGAGCAAGTAATGAATCGCGCTCCTTCAGAAGATCTCCATAATCCACTCTTATCTTTTCAAGATCTTGCTTTCTTTGAAGACATTCAGAAGAAAGTTTCTCATGATCAGACAAGAGAGCATTATGTTGATCTTGAAGGGCGTCAAACTTGGAATGTAGTCTCTGAAGACTCTCAGCCAAAGCTGTTGACTGATCCATTTCTTTGCCCAACATATCATCGCTCTTACTAAGCATGTTTTGAACCTTTTCCAAAGCTCTTTGTTGTTTAGTGGCAAGGGAAGCAAGTTTGACATAGCTGGGGCCAAATTCATCACCTGATTCATCATCACTAGTTTCGGAGAGGTAGCATTCAGTTACCTTAGCACCCACGGCCATGAGGCATGGTGAAGATGAAGATGATTCAGGTGGAAAGGTCATCTCTTTAAGGGACTCCTTGTAGTCATCAAGCCAAGGATCATGACGATTAAGATGACCTTCATAGACCTCAGAAATCCGGTCCCAGATTAGCTTCGCGTGATTGAGGTGCATGACGTTCCTGAACTGATTTCGGGACAGACAGGAGCAGATGACATCCTTCGCTGTGAGGTTCAGTAGAGTGTACTTGCGAATGTCATCAGCCTCCGCCATCTTGCATAGATCGGTAAGACCAATCTTAGTGACGGTCCACGGTTCGCTATCCATAGCCATGAGTCACTTCTTTATCATGGCTTTCCAGCGAGGATACTCATGACCGTCAAAGGTGGGGCAAGATACATTCCTCAATCCTGCAGTCGACATAGCTAAACTCCAGGTGGTTAAACCGAATCACACAGAACAAGGGAGTACCTTGCTCTGATACCAATTGAAAGTGCTAGTTATCGACTAGAGGGGGGTGAATAGGCAATTTTTATCAAAGTCTTCAAAACGTGGAAGTTTCAAAGACAAACAATAGAAATGACCTAATTGATATGCAGCGGAAGATAAACTACAACAAGCAAGCCATAGTCAAGTATGCAATAATGTGAACGTACAAAGACTAATAGCAGCTAGGTAGTAAGGATCAGGATGGAAGATAGTATGAAGCCAATCAACGATAGTAGTCAAGCAATGAAGTCAAACAGATAAGACAAATAAGCAATGACTTCATGAAGACAAACTCAAAGTAAAGGAGGGAAGGGATAGAACCAGTCACTTGTTGAAGACACAGGATTTTTTGGACCAGTTCCAGTTGTTGTGACAACTGTACATCTGGTTAGGGAGGCTGAGATTCAACTCAGAAGACCGCGTCTTCACCTTATTCCCCTTGACCTAAGGACACACAGTCCTCGCCCAATCACTCTGGTAAGTCTTCAAGGTAGACTTCCGAACCTTCACAGACTTCGTTCACCGGCGATCCACAATGACTCTTGGATGCTCAGAACGCGACGCCTAACCGGCTGGAGGATACACAGTCCTCAAGTGTAATAAGTCTTCAGGTCACACAGACAGAAAGACTTCAGTGATGCCTAACACTCTTTGGCTTTGGGTGCTTGGGCTTTGTCCTCGCAAGGATTTCTCTCTCAAAAGCTTTGAGGTGGGTTGCTCTCAAAACGACAAAAGCCGTAAACTAACTCTGAGCCACCAATTTATGGTGTAGGGGGTGGGATATTTATAGCCACAAGGCAACCCGACCTGATATGTCCGAAATGACCCTAGGTCACTAAGGAACTGACACGTGTTCCAACAGTTAGATTTCAAACACACACGACAACTTTACTTGGGCTACAAGCAAAGCTGACTCATCCAGCTCTGGATAAGATTTGCTCTCATTGTCTTCGCTCGAAGACATAGGATTTGGGTTGAGCATCACTTCAGTCACTCTGACTTTGTTCACTTGGACCCCACTTAACAGTACGGTGGTTCCTATGACTCAACAAAGAAGAAAAGGAAACAACGAAACAACACAGTCTTCGCTCTCCATAGTCTTCGCTCAATGTCTTCTCATGTCATAGTCTTCAATGTGAATATCTTCACATACCACCATTGTCTTCAATGTCTTCATACATTTTTAGGGGTCATCTCTGGTAGGTAAACCAAATCAATGAGGGACACTACCTGCGTTATCCTGCAATTCTCACAAAAGCATTAGTCCCTCAACCAACTTTGTCATCAATACTCCAAAACAAACTAGGGGTGGCACTAGATGCACTTACAGGCGCTTTCGCAGCGAGGTGTGTCGGTGCACCCGTTGGGTGTAGCCTCCGAGCCTCCGGGCGAGGTGGGTTCCCCACGGAGATGACCATACAAAAATACAAGGTTAGTCCTTGCAGATATATCAAATGTTTGCTTTTAGCATTGCAAGTTTTATGCAGAGGGTGCCGACTCGGTTTCGTCTGAGCCCCCTTCTATCTTTTTCATGTTCCATCTGCTCTTTGGCTTGTGCTCTCGCTAGCCAGACAGCCACCTGACGGTGTGTGACTGAGAGTGGGTCGAGGAGTGAAGCATACAATACTCATACTCTGGGAGCTGATTCGACCGAGCAAATACCCATAAAGCAAATGGGTGGGTCGCCCGAACGTTTTTCTTCCCGGATGTTTTCTGCGTGGGGTGACCTGCAGCTTTTGCTCTTGCTAGCCAAACAGCCGTGCTGCGGTCTGTACCTGAGACGAAGAGTGGGCCTTTGGTACCGTACACGCTACTAAGCCGTCTATGGGAAGGAACGAATGGGGCCGAGCGGCCAGCCTCCGGGCCGAGACTAGCTGGCCAGGGCGAACAGTAATGCGACTGATAAAAATGTAGAGATTGCTCCCGAGATTTGCTTGGTGTTCTCGGCCTTGTGTGTAGTGAAAAAAATATGCGGATGAGGAGCTCACATTGCTTTGACGCGGACGAGGCGGAGGGTGCCGAAGACAGCCGACACGGCTTGGAGCTTGTCGGGCGCGCCGACACATCCACTGGGGGTAGCCTTCGAGCCTCCGGGTGCTCGAAAGGGGCCAGTCGGTCGAACCTGACCGACCAAGCATCGAGTCAGACGGGCAGTAGGGTGGGCTCTCCAGCTGGCTCGGTGTTGAAGCGGGCAGGCAGGCCAGGTCGTGTCCGAGTGGCGAAGCCGATAGATGTCTTTTTCTTTTCTTCTTTTCAGCTGGCTGTGGGCAGCCGGACGCAAACCATTTTTTTGATGGCTGTGGGCAGCCAGCCCTTTCTTTTCCAGCTGGCTGCAACATTTTTTGTATCTGTTTTCTCTTGTTCTTGGCCACTTGGGCAGCCGGCTGCGAGGGGCGTTGGTGGGACGCGGCAAGCATAGGGTGGTAAGCCGGCGGACATGCATGGCAGGAGCCGGCAAGGGCTTGCGGGTGCGCATGCGAACGGGAATGCGGCCGGGTTGAGGCAGTGCCGGGGAAAGGCGTGCGGAGGCCGATAGGGTAGAGGAGGCCGACGAGGGTAGGGCAGCAAGCCGAAGGCAGCGCAGGGACGAGATGCGGGCGCGAGAATCCACCGGGGAGGAGCGGGTCCTAAGATGGCGCTTGCAGACCGGGACGTGGGCGCGAGCCGGCGCGGGGAGCCGGTGAGCGAGCGCGGCCGGGTTGCGGGACGCCGGACGCGGGCGGTCACGCGGAGGAGAGGTAGGTCTCCAGCTCAGGGTGGAAGCGGCAGCAAGTCCCGCACGCGGGGGAGACCAGGCAGGTGTGAAGGGGCCGTCTGGCGGCGAGTCGACAGCGGGCGACTCGGCCGCAGCGGTGATCCGACCAACCAGTATGCGGGAAGCCGGCTGGGCGAGGCAGGGAGCGGGCGCCCCGGCCGTGGGTGTGCCAACGGCGCGGGAGCGACCAACCTGGCCGGGTGACACAGGGGCAGATCCAGCGGGTGCTCACCCGACTGGAACAGGTGGCCGAAGCAGAGGCGACAATGGGGCGGCGCCGGGAACGCGTGGCGGCCGCAGGGTGGTGGTGAGGAGGCATGACTGCGCGGGGGCGGAGCAGGGGGTCCACCACGGTGCGCGGGCACATCGAGGTGGTTGGCGAGTGCGCGGGCGTTGGGGACACGCACGCGAGCCACGTTTGGGGACTAGGGCGGCCACGCTGTGGTGGAGGTGAGGCCGAAGATGGTGCGTGGCCGAGGGCCGCGAGCAGCGTTGCCTTCCCCTTCGGGACGGCCAACAGAGCGAGGAGTGCGGAGGCGGTGGCTTGTGGTCTTGGTCGCAGGGAAGGGAAGCGGAGCAGCAGAGCTGCGGCCTGCGTCCACGGTCGAGGATGACCGGGTATGGTTAGCAGCGTCGCCGTGACAGCAGGGGCGCAGGCGGGCGCCAGGCGAAGGGGTGCATCTACGGGCGCACGCTTAGGTGAAGGGGTGAAACAGGGCGGAGAAGGCATGGCGGCGTAGAGAGCATCAGACACTCAGGGGCTGCCTGCAAGAGAGCACACGGATGATGCGGGCCCGAGGAGCGGAGGAATTGCGAGGCACGACGAGGCAGCACTTGGAGTGCAGAAGGTACGCCGTATCTGAGAAGTGTATCAGGTGTATATGGCCACAGTCTGGGTTGCGTATGGCTATTATATGGCATTTTCCTCGGAGGAGCGAACCGAGGAGTGAGACACGGCATGGAGGGGATCGGACGCGCGGCCGGACGGATGGTCGAGCCACTGATGGACGTGGCTGACCGAAGTGGTGGTGCAATGCGGCGCACGCGGACAGAGGCGGAGCAGAGCAGAGAGCAAGGTGTACAACATCCAGGCCGACGACAAGGATGTGCCTTCCGTGCATCCACCCCAGGGGCGTGTTGAAGTCGAGCCTGCCAGTGCGGCCGGAGAGGCGACGGCGACGTCACGACAGAGGTGACAAAAATGGCGAGGCAGATGACGAAGGTGCGCCGTCTCGCGCGGCCGCCCAGGGGAGAGTTGATGTCGAGCCCTCGAGCGTGGCCGGAGAGATGGCGGCGATGTCGCAGCGATGATGACAAAGATGGTCACTTATATTATTTTGAGAGTCTTTTAGCACATCGTGGTATTTTCTATGGTTATAAAATTGGTCCTAGAATGGTAGGCATCCAAGTTGGGTATTATAAAAACTATCATAGGAAGTGAATTGGATGCTACGATCAATTTGATATTTGATAATTATTTTGAGATATGGAGGTAGTGATATTAAAGTCATGCTAGTTGGGTGATTATGAATTTAAAGAATGCTTGTGTTGAAGTTAGCAAGTCCCGTAGCATGTACATATGGTTAAAGTTGTGTAACAAATTTGAAACATGAAGTGTACTTGGATTGTGCATCCTTATGAGTGGCGGTCGGGGACGAGTGATGGTCTTTTCCTACCAATCTATCCCTCTAGGAGCATGCATGTAGTGCTTGGTTTTGATGACTTCTAAATTTTTGCAATAAGTATAACAGTTCTTTTGACTAATGTTGAGTCCATGGATTATACGCACTTTTACCTTTCCATCATTGCTAGCCTCTTCGGTACCGTGCATTGCCCTTTCTCACCTTGAGAGTTGGTGCAAACTTCGCTGGTGCATCCAAACCCCATGATATGATACGCTTTATCACAGATAAACCTCCTTATATCTTCCTCAAAACAGCCACCATACCTACCTATTATGGCATTTCCATAGCCATTCCGGGATATATTGCCATGCAACTTTCCATCGTTCCGTTTATCATCATGACATACATTACTTTTGTCATATTGCCATTGCATGATCATGTAGTTGACATCGTATTTCTGGCAAAGCCACCATGCATAGTTTTTCATACATGTCACTCTTGATTCATTGCACCATCCCGGTACACCGCCGGAGGCATTATAGAGTCATATCTTGTTCTAGTTTCGAGTTATAATTCATGTGTTGTAATCAATAAAAGTGTGATGATCATCATTATTAGAGCATTGCCCCCAAAAATAAAAAACGAAAGGCCAAAAAAAGGCCAAAGAAAAAAAAAGAAAAATAAAAAAGAAAAAGAAAAAAAGAAAAAAAATAAAATAAAGAAAATAAATAAAAAGGGGCAATGTTACTATCTCTTTTCCACACTTGTGCTTCAAAGTAGCATCATGTCCTTCATATAGCGGGTCTCATATATTGTGCTTCAAAGTAGGACCATGTTTTTCATATAGCGAGTCTCATATGTTGTCACTTTCATATACTAGTGGGAATTATTCATTATAGAACTTGTCTTGTATATTCCTATGATGGGCTTCCTCAAATGCCCTAGGTCTTCGTGAGCAAGCTTGTTGGATGCACACCCACTAGTTTTCTTTTGTTGATCTTCAATTCATTTATAGCTCTAGTGCCTCCGTTGCATGGCAATCCCTACTCCTCATGTTGACATCAATTGATGGGCATCTCCATAGCCCGTTGATTATCCTCGTCAATGTGAGACTTTCTCCTTTTTTGTCTTCTCCACACAATCCCCATCATCATATTCTATTCCACCCATAGTGCTATATCCATGGCTCACGCTCATGTATTGCGTGAAAGTTGAAAAAGATTGAGATTATTTAAGTACGAAACAATTGCTTGGCTTGTCATCGGGGGTGTAGAATTTGGGAACATTTTTGTGTGACGAAAATGAAGCATAGCCTAACTATATGATTTTGTAGCGATGAACTTTCTTTAGCCCTGTTAGTTTGAGAAGGCATGATGCTTTTATTTGTATGCTTGAAGTGTTACTATTTCTTTTGTCAATATGAACTTTTATTTTGAATCATTTGAATCTGATCATTCATGCCACAATAAAGAAAATTACATTGAGAAATATGCTAGGTAGCATTCCACATCAAAAATTCAGTTTTTATCATTTACCTACTCAAGGACGAGCAGGAATTAAGCTTGGGGATGCTTGATACGCCTCCAACGTATCTATAATTTTTGATTGTTCCATGCTATTATATTACCCCTTTTGGATGTTTATGGCCTTTATTTTACACATTTATATCATTTTTGGGACTAACCTACTAACCGGAGGCCCAGCCCGTATTGCTGTTATTTTGCCTATTTCAGTATTTTGAAGAAAAGGAATATCAAACGGAGTCCAAACGGAATGAAACCTTTGGGAGCGTGATTTTTCGAACGAACGTGATCCAGAGGACTTGAAGTGCAAGCCAAGAAGTAGCCGAGGTGGCCACGAGGGTGGAGGGCGCGCCCCCCTATCTCGTGGGCCCCTCGGGTGGCCACCGACCTACTTCTTCCTCCTATATATACCCACGTACCCGGAAAACATCCAGGGAGCCAACGAAAAACAATTTCCACCGCCGTAACCTTTTGTATCCTCGAGATCCCATCTTCGAGCCTTCGTCGGTGCTCCGCCGGAGGGGGAATCGACCACGGAGGGCTTCTACATCAACACCATAGCCCTTCCGATGAGTTGTGAGTAGTTTACCACAGACCTTCGGGTCCATAGTTATTAGCTAGATGGCTTCTTCTCTCTTTTTCGATCTCAATACCATGTTCTCCCCCTCTCCTGTGGAGATCTATTCGATGTAACTCTTTTTGCGGTGTGTTTGTCGAGATCCTATGAATTGTGGGTTTATGATCAAGTTTATCTATGAGAAATATTTGAATCTTTTCTGAATTCTTTTATGTATGATTGAGTTATCTTTGCAAGTCTCTTCGGATTATCAGTTTGGTTTGGCCTACTAGATTGATCTTTCTTGCCATGGGAGAAGTGCTTAGCTTTGGGTTCAATCTTGCGGTGTCCTTTCACAGTGACAGCAGGGGCAGCAATGCACGTATTGTATTGTTGCTATCGAGGATAAAAAGATGGGGTTTATATCATATTGCTTGAGTTTATCCCTCTACATCATGTCATCTTTCTTAATGCGTTACTCTGTTCTTATGAACTTAATACTCTAGATGCATGCTGGATAGCGGTCTTTGTGTGGAGTAATAGTAGTAGATGCAGGCAGGAGCCGGTCTACTTGTCACGGACGTGATGCCTAGATACGTGATCATGCCTAGATAATCTCATAATTATTCGCTTTTCTATCAATTGATCGACAGTAATTTGTTCACCCATCATAATACTTATGCTATCTTGAGAGAAGCCTCTAGTGAAACCTATGGCCCCCGGGTCTATCTTTTAACATATAAGCTTTCTATCTACTTTTATTTGCATCTTTACTTTTCGCATCTATATTATAAAATACCAAAAATATATTTATCTTATCATACTATCTCTATCAGATCTCACTTTCGCAAGTGGCCGTGAAGGGATTGACAACCCCTTTATTGCGTTGGTTGCGAGTTCTTTATTTGTTTGTGTAGGTGCGTGGGACTTCTGAGGAGCCTCCTACTGGATTGATACCTTGGTTCTCAAAAACTAAGGGAAATACTTACGCTACTATTGCTGCATCACCCTTTCCTCTTCAAGGAAAACCAACGCAAGCTCAAGACGTAACAATCACTCATCTTGCTTAGCTACTGGACAGATAAGAAATATATAATTCAACATGTATATTCATCAGTTAATCTAGTTTGTCAATTTTATTACGTCCATGCATCCTACACTCTAATAGGTAAAGATAGGTCCTAATCCCACCTGAGTATGTGTAGGTTGAGTATGCTTTCCATGCTCTACCCCATTCCGAGACAAATCTTGGCAGCACCTCCCCGCTGTTCTCCCGATACACTTCTCGGAAAAAATCCGAGAGAATGTGCATCTAGAGAATAATAGGGAGGCGCTAATGAAATTTTGTCTCGAAATGGGGTAGAGCATGGAGAACGTACTCAATCTACACATACTCGGGCTGTCTGTGGAAATTGCTGGACAATCTGAATGAGTTACAGTGATAAAATATGCAACTGAATGCATATTTATCGATGCAACCCTTTGTGATGGGAGACGTGCTACCTCTCGAGCTTGCGTTGGTTTTCCCTTGAAGAGGAAAGGGTGGTGCAGCAAAGTAGCGTAAGTATTTCCCTCAGTTTTGAGAACCAAGGTATCAATCCAGTAGGAGACGACGCACAAGTCACCGAATACCTGCACAAACAATCAAGAACTTGCAACCAACGCGATAAAGGGGTTGTCAATCCCTTCACGGTCACTCACAAAAGTGAGATATGGTAGAGATAGATAAACGGTACATAAATATTTCTGGTTTATAGATTGGAAAGTAAAGATTGCAAAATAATAGATCGGGAACTAGCAAGATGTAAACGAGATCCAATAATATGGAAAAGAGACCCGGGGTCCATAGTTTCACTAGTGGCTTCTCTCGAGATAGCATATATTACGGTGGGTGAACAAATTACTGCCAAGCAATTGATAGAAAATCGCATAATTATGATGACATCTAAGGAAATGATCATGAACATAGGCATCATGTCTGTGTCAGGTAGACCGACTCCTGCATGCATCTACTACTACTACTCCACACATCGACCGCTATCCAGCATGTGTCTAGAGTATTAAGTTCATAAAGAACAGAGTAATGCATTAAGCAAGATGACATGATGTAGAGGAATTAACTCAAGCAATATGATGAAAACCCCACCTTGTTATCCTCGATGGAAACAATACAATACATGCCTTGCTGCCCCTACTGTCATTGGGAAAGGACACTGCAAGATTGAACCCAAAGCTAAGCACTTCTCCCATTGCAATAAATATCAATCTATTAGGCAAGACTAAACCGACAATTCGAATAGACTTGCAAAGATATCAAATCATGCATATAAGAATTCAGAGAAGAACCAAATAATATTCATAGATAATCTTGATCATAAATCCACAATTCATCAGATCTTGGCAAACACACCACAAAAGGGTATTACATTGAATAGATCTCCAAGAACATCGAGGAGAACATGGTATTGAGAATGAAAGAGAGAGAGAGAGAGAAGAATCCATCTAGCTAATAACTATGGACCCGAAGGTGTGTGGTAAACTACTCATGCTTCACCGGAGAGGTAATGGTGTTGATGTAGAAGCCCTACGTGATCGAATCTCCCTCCGGCAGGTCGCCGGAAAAGGCCCCAAGATGGGATCTCACGGGTATAGAAGGTTGCGGTGGTGGAAAAGTGGTTTTGTGGCTCCCCCTGATGTTTTTAGGGTATAAGAGTATATATAGGCGAATGAACTAGGTCAAGGGAGCTACGAGGGGTCCACGAGGGCGGGGGGTGCACCCTCCTGCCTCGTGGCTGCCTCGTTGCCTCTCCGACTTCATCTCCAATTCTTCTGGTTTGCTTTCGGTCCAAGAAAGATCATCGCAAAGGTTTCTTTCCTTTTGGACTCCGTTTGGTATTCCTTTTCTGCAAAACTCTAAACTAGGAAAAAAAATTGGCACTGGTCCCTCGGTTAACAGGTTAGTCCAAAAATAATATAAAATAGCTTATTAAAGCCCATTATACATCGAAAACAGATAATATAATATCATGGAACAATAAAAAATTGTAGATACCTTGGAGACGTATCAAGCATCCCCAAGCTTAATTCCTGCTCGTCCTCTAGTAGGTAAATGATAAAAACAGAATTTTGGATGTAGAATGCTACCTAACATATTTATTCATGTAATTTTCTTTATTGTGGCATGAATGTTCAGATCCGAAAGATTCAAGACAAAAGTTTAATATTGACATAAAAACAATAGTACTTCAAGCATACTAACAAAGCAATCATGCCTTCTCAAAATAACATGGCCAAAGAAAGCTATCCCTACAAAATCATATAGTCTGGCTATGCTCTATCTTCATCACACAAAATATTTAAATCATGCACAACCCCGATGACAAGCCAAGCAATTGTTTCATACTTTTGATGTTCTCAAACTTTTTCAATCTTCAGGCAATACATGAGCATGAGCCATGGACATAGCACTATAGGTGGAATAGAATGGTGGTTGTGGAGAAGACAAAAAAGAGAAGATAGTCTCACATCAACTAGGCGTATCGACGGGCTATGGAGATGCCCATCAATAGATATCAATGTGAGTGAGTAGGGATTGTCATGCAACAGATGCACTAGAGCTATAAGTGTATGAAAGCTCAAAAAGAAACTAAGTGGGTGTGCATCCAACTTGCTTGCTCACGAAGACCTAGGGCACTTTGAGGAAGCCCATCATTGGAATATATAAGCCAAGTTCTATAATGAAAAATTCCCACTAGTATATGAAAGCAACAACAAGGAGACTCTCTATCATGAAGATCATGGTGCTACTTTGAAGCACTCGTGTGGAAAAAGTATAGTAGCATTGCCCCTTCTCTCTTTTTCCCTTTTTTATTTGTGCCTTCTCCTTTTTTTTATGGCCTCTTTTTTTGTCCGGAGTCTCATCCCGACTTGTGGGGGAGTCATAGTCTCCATCATCCTTTCCTCGCATGGGACAATGCTCTAATAATGAAGATCATTACACTTTTATTTACTTACAACTCAAGAATTACAAATTAATACTTAGAACAAAATATGACTCTATGTAAATGCCTCCGGCGGTGTATCGGGGTGTGCAATGATTCAAGAGTGACATGTATGAAAAATTATGAATGCTGGCTTTGCCACAAATACGATGTCAACTACATTATCATGGAAAGCAATATGACAATGATGGAGCGTGTCATAATAAACAGAACAGTGGAAAGTTGCATGGCAATATATCTCAGAATGGCTATGGAAATGCCATAATAGGTAGGTATGGTGGCTGTTTTGAGGAAGGTATATGGTGGGTGTATGGTATCGACGAAAGTTGCGCGACACAAGAGAGGCTAGCAATGGTGGAAGAGTGATAGTGCGTATAATCCATGGACTCGACA
The DNA here is from genome assembly GCF_002162155.2 of Triticum dicoccoides. NCBI lineage: Eukaryota > Viridiplantae > Streptophyta > Magnoliopsida > Poales > Poaceae > Triticum > Triticum dicoccoides. The sequence continues at coordinate 239,045,516 of NC_041383.1, forward strand.
TTAGTCATAAAGAACTCACATACTTATTGCAAAAATCTATTAGTTATTGAAACAAAGTACTATTCACATGCTCTTAGGGGTATACATTGGTAGGAAAAGACCATCGCTCGTCCTCGACCACCACTCATGAGGAAGACAATCAATAAACAACTCATGCTCCAACTTCATCACATAACGATTCACCATACGTGCATGCTACGGGAATCACAAACTTTAACACAAGTATCTCGCAAATTCACAACTACTCTACTAGCATGACTCTAATATCACCATCTTCATATCTCAAAATAATCATAAAGAATCAAACTTCTCATTGTATTCAATGCACTTCTTATGAAAGTTTTTATTATACCCATATTGGATGCCCATCATATTATGACTAATTTTATAACCAAAGCAAATTACCATGCTGTTCTAAAAGACTCTCAAAATAATATAAGTGAAGCATGAGAGTTCAACAATTTACATAAAATAAAGCCACCGCCGTGCTCTAAAAAGATATAAGCGAAGCACTAGAGCAATAATGTCTAGCTCAAAAGATATAAGTAAAGCACATAGAGTATTCTAACAAATCACGATTCATGCGTGCCTCTCCCAAAACATGTGTACAGAAAAGATGATTGTGGTAAACTAAAATTAAAAGACTCAAATCATACAAGATGCTCCAAGCAAAACACATATCATGTGGTGAATAAAAATATAGCCTCAAGGAAAGTTACCGATAGACGAAGACGAAAGAGGGGATGCCTTCCGGGGTATCCCCAAGATTAGGATTTTGGTTGTCCTTGAATTTTACCTTGGGGTTCCTTTGGCATCCCCATTCTTAGGCTCTTGCCACTACTTATTCCTAAGTCCATCAAATCCTTACCCAAAACTTGAAAACTTCACAACACAAAACTTCAACAGAAAATCTCATGAGCTCCGTTAGTAAAAGAAAATAAATCACCACTTGAAGGTACTATTGTGAACTCATTATTTATTTATATTAGTGTAAAACCTAATGTATTACAACATCTCTATGGTTCATACCCCCCTGATACTACTCATAGATTCATCAAAATAAGCAAACAACACACAAAAAACAGAATCTGTCAAAAACAGAACAGTCTGTAGTAATTTGTAACTTTCGAATACTTATGTAACTCCAAAAATTCTGAAATAAATTGGTATACGTGAGGAATTTTTCTATTAATATTCTTCAAAAATAATGAACCTAAAATCACTCTTCTGTTAAAAATGAAAATTATTCTCATGAGTGCAAAGTTTCTGTTTTTTACAGCATGATCGCATTGACTTCACCCAAGTCTTCCCAAAGGTTCTACTTGGCACAAACACTAATTAAAAGTTAAAATCACATCTAACCAGAGGCTAGATGAATTATTTATTTCTAAACAGGAGCAAAAAGTAAAGAACAAAGATAAAATTGGGTTGCCTCCCAACAAGCGCTATCGTTTAACGACCCTAGCTAGGCATAAAAACAAGATCGATCTAGGTATTGCCATCTTTGGCATGGAATTCTTCAATTGAACACGTATAATTGTTAGGAGATTCTTTGGTTTTATCAATGATAATACTCCTAGGCAAGAAATCAATAAATTCATTTGTGGCAATAGGTTCCTTAATAATATCGAAAAGATTGGGGTGAACACTTATGGATTTGAGATATTCATTTTCCTTACTAGAAGATTCACCCATATTCTTAGGAACGTAAATAAACTTGGCAACTTTGGTAGGAGGAGGATTCGAGGTATTTTCTCTAAGATTCTTTAGAGTAACTCCCACCTTAGATCCATATTGGGTAATTTGATTATGAATATTTTTTTCCAAATTTTCGATTAACTCTACAGTGGCAATTTTATTCTCAATAATATCAAGTCTTTGCATCACATGTTCCAAGGTTAAAATAGTTCCATTGACCAAAAAAGGTGGTGGGCCTAATAAATCTATCATGGCATTGTAAGAATCGAAAGTATGGCTTCCCAAGAAATCCCCTCCAGTAACGGTGTCAAGAACATATATATTCCAAGGAGTAATGCCTACTTAAAAATTGTGGAGAAGAATAGAGGTAGATTGCTTTCTAATATATCTATTTTGAGCATTGCAAATTCTATACCAAGCATCCTTTAGATTTTCTCCCTCCCTTTGTTTAAAATTGAGAACTTCATTCTCGGGAGTACTGACAACGATAGGAGGACTAGCCATGAAGGAAAATCAAGCGATCTAACACATGAACACTCAAGAAGCAAGCGAAAAGAGACGAACGGAAGAGGGGCGAAGAAAAGCTTAAGGTTTTCGAAAATCATTTTAGAAGCGTGGGAGAGGAAAACGAGAGGCGAATGGCGAATAATGTAATTCAAGGGAGGAGAGTTTATGATGGGTACTTGGAATGGCTTGACTTGGCGTAGATCTCCCCGGCAACGGCGCCAGAAATCCTTCTTGCTACCTCTTGAACTTGTGTTGGTTTTCCTTGAAGAGGAAAGGGTGATGCAGCAAAGTAGCATAAGTATTTCCCTCTGTTTTGAGAACCAAGGTATCATTCCAGTAGGAGACGACGCACAAGTCACCGAATACCTGCACAAACAATCAAGAACTTGCAACCAACAAGATAAAGGGGTTGTCAATACCTTCACTGTCACTCGCAAAACTGAGATCTGATAGAGATAGATAAACGGTAAAGTAATTTTTTTTGGTATTTTTAGTTTATAGATTGGAAAGTAAAGATTGCAAAATAATAGATCAGAAACTAGCAAGATGTAAACGAGATTCAATAATATGGAAAAGAGACCCGAGGGCCATAGGTTTCACTAGTGGCTTCTCTCGAGATACAATATATTATGGTGGGTGAACAAATTACAACAGGGCAATTGATAGAAAAGCGCGTAACTATGATGACATCTAAGGCAATGATCATGAACATAGGCATCACGTCCATGTCAAGTAGACCGACTCCTGCCTGCATCTACTACTATTACTCCACACATCGACCGCTTTCCAGCATGCATCTAGAGTATTAAGTTCATAAAGAACGGAGTAACGCATTAAGCAAGATGACATGATGTAGAGGAATTAACTCAAGCAATATGATGAAAACTCCATCTTGTTATCCTCGATGGCAACAATACAATACGTGCCTCGCCGCCCCAACTGTCACTGGGAAAGGACACCGCAAGATTGAACCCAAAGCTAAGCACTTCTACCATTGCAAGAAAGATCAATCTAGTAGGGCAAACTAAACTGATAATTCGAAGAGACTTGTAAAGATATCAAATCATGCATATAAGAATTCAGAGAGGAACCAAATAATATTCATAGATAATCTTGATCATAAATCCACAACTCATCGGATCTCGACAAAACACACTTCAAAAGAGTATTACATCGAATAGATCTCCAGGACTTGAAGGTATTGAGAATCAAAGAGAGATAATAAGCCATCTAGCTAATAACTATGGACTTGAAGGTCTATGGTAAACTACTCACGCTTCATCGGAGAGGTAATGGTGTTGATGTAGAAGCCCTCCGTGATCGAATCCCCCTCCAGCAAATCACCGAGAAAGGCCCCAAGATGGGATCTCACGGGTACAGAAGGTTGCGGCGGTGGAGAAGTGGTTTCATGGCTCCCCCCTGATGTTTTTAGGGTATAAGAGTATATGTAGGCGAAGGAACTAGGTCAGGGGACCTACGAGGGGCCCACGAGGGTTCGGCGCGCCCTCCTGCCTCGTGGCCGCCTTGTTGCCTATCTGACTTCATCTCCAAGTATTATGGTTTGCTTTCGGTCTAAGAAAGATCAGGACAAAGGTTTCATTCTGTTTGGACTCCTTTGGTATTCCTTTTCTTCAAAACTCTAAAATAGGAAAAAAAACAGAAACTGACAATGGGCCCTCTGTTAATAGGTTAGTCCCAAAAATCATATAAAATAGCTTATTAAAGCCCATTAAACATCCAAAACAGATAATATAATAGCATGGAACAATAAAGAATTATAGATACGTTGGAGATGTATCAAGATGCATACTAGTTACGCGACTGTAGTTACCTAGCTAGTGTCATCGGTGCGAAGGCCGGAATAGAGCAAATAATTAAGGGGGGAGAAGGAGATGCCATTTGAACGCAGGGGCAGAGCACATCGAACACCAGACGCTCGCAACGACGAAACAACTGCACATTGAATTCGAAAGATGAGTAACATAGCACTATTGTTTTTGCCATCAACCAAACTAAATATTTACAACAGTATGCCACCGAAATATATGCCATTAAGGGTTCCGTCGACATCGAGGCACCCCTCTTCTTCTTCTTCTTCTTCTTCTTCTTCTTCTTCTTCTTCTTCCTCTTCTTCCTCCTAGTTTTCTAATTATTCTTATTTTCTTCTTTTTTTCAGAACTAAACCTAAACCTAAAAAAAAGTAAACTAAACAAAAACTAAGGCTAAAACTAAATCTACACTAAACATAAACCAAAAACTAATAAAACACAAAAAGGAGGAGGAGGAGGAACTCACTGCAGAGGAGGGCGCGGCCGGTGGAGGAGGGCGGGCGGCCCGGTGGTGGAGGTTCGTCACAGGGGAGGGGGCGGCGTTGCGGCCTTCCTCAAGGCGGCGCTCGGGCAGCCGC
>NC_041383.1:239050167-239050679 GCF_002162155.2 Triticum dicoccoides
CCATGGGGGAGGGGCGTCGTGGCTGGGGCGGCGGGGCGACGTTGCTGGAGCGACAGGTCGGGGTGCGGTGGCACGGTGGGGGCTGGGGGCGGGGCGACGGGGGCTCGGTGGGGGTGAGGGCGGGGCGACGGGGGCGCGGTGGGTGAGGGAGTCCTGGATTAAGGGGTCCTCGGATAGCCGGACTATATACTTTGGTCGGACTGTTGGACAATGAAGATATAAGATTGAAGACTTCGTCCCGTGTCCAGATGGGACTCTCCTTTGCGTGGAAGGCAAGCTTGGATATTCAGATATGTAGATTTCCTTCTCTGTAACCGACTCTATGTAACCCTATCCCTCTCCGGTGTCTATATAAACCGGAGAGTTTAGTCTGTAGGACAACACCAATCATAATCATAGGCTAGCTTCTAGGGTTTAGCCTCTATGATCTCGTGGTAGATCAACTATTGTAATACTCATATCATCAAGATCAATCAAGCAGGAAGTAGGGTATTACCTCCATTGAGAGGGCC
>NC_041383.1:239050761-239158606 GCF_002162155.2 Triticum dicoccoides
TCAGCGGCGGCGGGTGCACGGTGGGGGTCGGGGGCGCGGTGGGTGCCGGGGAGAGGCAGTGGGGGCCGGGGGCAAGGCGACGGGGGCACGGTGCAGTTGCATCGAGGAGGAGAGAGAGAAGAGAGAGAGGCGAGGGGGATGCGCTGTTATTAGCCATTAGGTATTGACCTCTTTCCCATCGGCTAACGGACGACAAAGAGGTGTGGGTGCTGGGCCGTTACAGCAGTGTCGTCCACTGGACCCCACCTAGCTCTTCGCCATCTGCCAGCCGATGGCAAAGAGTCTTTGTTGTCAGCTAGCTGACGACAAAGAACTGGCTGATGGCAAATAGTATCTTTGCCATCAGCCTGTTCTTTGTCGTCCGTTTTTTGTAAGCGAACGAAAAAGGCCTTCTTTGTTGTCAACAAGCCGACGGCAAACAATTAGCTGATGGTAAATTCCCTGATTCCAGTAGTACAACACCTGTCGGGCCCCCCCGAAACACCTTTCGATGATGCTGGTCATCACCCGGTACCCTCAGAACAATTCCGGACTCGAATACCCTTCGTTCAATATATTAATCTTCACCTCCGGACCATTTCGGAGTTCCTCATCACGTCCGGGATCTCATCTAGGACTCTGAACAACCTTCAGAGTCCACCACAATGACTGAACTATTCTTATATATCGATCATCACCAAACGTTAAGTGTGTAGACCCTACGGGTTCGAGAACTATGCAGACATGGCCGAGACACCTCTACGGTCAATAACCAATAGTGGGACCTATATGACCATATTGGTTCCTACATATTCTACAAATATCTTATTGGTTGAACCGTAATGTCAAGGATTCTGCTAATACCGTATGTAGTTCTGTTTCTCCATCTGTATGTTACTTGCCCGAGATTCGATCGTCGGTATCTCCACACCTAGTTCAATCTCGTTACCAGCAAGTCTCTTTACTCGTTCCAGAATACAAGATCCCGTGGCTAAATCATTAGTCACATTTCTTGGAAGCTTACTGTGATGTTGTATTACCGAGTGGGCCCTGAGATACCTCTCTGTCATATGGAGTGACAAATCCTAGTCTTGATCCATGCCAATTCAATAGACACCCTCAGAGATACCTGTAGAGCACCTTTATAGTCACCCAGTTATGTTGCAACATTTGGTACACACAAGGTATTCCTCCGGTGTCAGTGAGCTGCATGATCTCATGGTCATAAAAACATATACTTGACATGTAGAAAATAGTAGCAATAAACTTGACACGATCATATGCTACGTTCATAGTTTGGGTCTTGTCCATCACATCATTCTCCTAATGATGTGATCCCGTTATCAAATGAAAACTCATGTCTATGGCTAGGAAACCATAACCATCTTTGATCAACAGGCTAGTCCATTAGAGGCTCACTAGGGACATGTTGTTATCTATGTATCCACACATGTATTTGAGTTTCCGATCAATACAATTATAGCATGGATAATAAATGATTATCACGAACAAGGAAACATAATAATAACCACTTTATCATTGCCTCTAGGGCATATTTCCAACACTTCGGTCCCACTGAGATGGTATAATCGGTCTCACCGAAAAGGCTAACAGTCAAGTCTTTTGCACTAGTTGGTCTCACCGAGATTTTCATATCGGTGCCACCGAGTTGGTTTAAATACTTGTAAGGGTTGGATTTTTGGTGCTGTCGGTTTATACACCTCCACCACCACTTACTCTCTAAAGAGCCATCAGAACGAAATACAACTTCCACCATTCATTTTCTGAGAGAGAACACCTACTCATGTATTGAGACAAAGGGATTCCATTCCTACCATTTGAACCTTGATTTCCAGCCCTTCAAGTTTCTTTCCACTCCAATCCTTCTCCTACCCAAGACAAATCTATGTGAGAGATATTGTGTGACAGTCTAGTTTTTGCCCTCTTTTCTTTGCCTGGTTTTCAGTTGAGTTGGTTTTGAATTTGGAGTTTTTGAATCACTTCATTTGGACTTAACCACTTGGGTACTCCTTGACTTTCACCCAAGTGCTCCCTCTCCTCCTCAAAACCATCATTTCACCTATGGACCTAATCAAAATATTGCTTGGAATATTTTTCTTAAATGAAAAATATTCATTTTTCCCTCCAAAACCCTAGTTAGCCCTTCGTGCTCCAAAGCAACCCTAATTTTTCTTGTCGCAAAAATCCTGAGAAAAATCCCAATTATTCTTTGAACCATAGGGCACCTTTCTGAGCAAAAATAATTCATCCCTCTTTGGAATATTTTGGCTACAGAAAATAATTTCATTTCTGGACAGAAAATGGTAGTTTCTACAGCAACTACCATTTCACTAGCTCCATTATAGCTGGTTTTTCTTGTGCCTATTTACATTAGTAAGTGTAAGCAAGCCTCCAAAGCTCAGCCCTTAACTCCTAGTGGTTTGACCATAGTAAACCTCCAAATTTACTGTCCAGAAACTTGCTTGCAGTACAAATCCATTTCTACTGCACGTGGATCCAAGCCCAACTGTGGTAACACTCCAAACTACCAAGGACTACACGCCAGACATCAAGTTAGCACTTAGGGTGGCCTGATCTCATGCTTCATGCGGTGACCGCGTTCGTCCGGGCATGCTAGCATGCAAAACACACGCTCTGCATGCCGCCTAGCGCTCTGTTGAGCTCTTGCTCGCTGCCTAGCCTTCTCGAGCATGCCAAACCTCGCCACCATCCCCGTCTCCACTCCCTTAACCCCCTTTGGCACTTGCCGACACCGGAGCTCGCCGCAGCGGGCATGGGCATGGTCCGGCCAACGACATAGTGCGCGGTGCACTGTGCTCGTCGTCTTCTCCCTCGTCCCTGTGCTAATCCGCGCCCGCCAATAGTTTCTGCGTGACCTCCATCGTCTTCCCCCTCTCTCGCTGGCGCCATTCGTCGTCGGGCGCCGTGGACAGGTGTCCTCCAGCGGAGCCCGAACCCCTCTCGCGGCCCGCCTATAAATGCCGCCACCCCCAGCCTCTTTGAGCACCCGCAACTACTCCCACACCCTCCACAAGCTAGTAGAAGCCGCAGCCCGGCCTGGCAGGCTGCGGGGTGCCGTCCCCGAGCCGAGCTCGCCGGCGATCCCCTTCGGATCGTCCCCGTAGCTCCAGCCCCTCCCAGGCCAGGGCGACCCTGCCAGGGCCTCCGCCACTCTTCGGTGAGGGCGTTCCGCCCTGTTGGAGCCCCTGGAGCCGCCCCGAGCCGCCGTCATCTTCGTCTCCGGCGACCACTGCCCTCTGCCTCCGCTGGAGAGGTCATTTCCGATGCCGTCCGGTCACCTCTAGCCACGCTACGAGTACGGGCTGGTGCGCCATCTTCTTCTCCTTCGATCCTCCCTCTCGTTTGACCCCAAGAACCCTCGTCGTCGGCATGTGCTCCGGCGAAGCTCTGCTTCCCCCTGTTTCCCTTTCCCCCTCCTTCTGGCCTGACTAGCGGGGCCCGCTAGTCAGCCACTCAGTACGCGCGCGAAGCGGTACGAGTGGAGGCTCCCCGGGCGTTTACGCCTTCGACGTCACCCCCCCAGTCTGTTTTCTTTTTAAATCAAATTCATTTAAATCCAGGAAACTTCAAATAGCCATAACTTTTTATCTATAAGTCCAAATGCATTGATTCTTTTTGCATTGTGTTCTTTTTCCAAAAATCTAACAACACCCAAGAGATGGGATTTTTCCTTGTTGTCTAGATTTTCTGGTAATTTTCAGAAGGTTTCTTGATTTTTTTCTTTTTGTGGTTTTATTTATTTTCAGCAAAGCAAGCTTGTCTTGAGGATCAACAGGAGGTTTGTGAACCTCATCAGCACTAAGGCAAGCCACAGCAACATTTTCATAGTGCCACTTCAATATTTGTGATTTTCCTACTTGAACTTATGATTATTCATGCATTTAAATAATTATTATGATAATTATATTCTGTTAGATTTTTGTCATGTTAAGTATGTTTGATTTACAGAAAGTTTGAAGTGAATCTTGCTGATAAACTAACAGGAACTTAGATATGAGTAATAATAAAAGGATATGTTCATGAAGGTTAATAATTAGTTTAATTATTATTCTTGCATGATGAAAATAATGATGAGATTGCTAGAAATGGTTCTGGTTTAAGTGAGGTTTGATAACCAGAGAAGTATCTTGAGTTGGTGATGGCTCCGTGGGAGCGTAGTTGATTTAGTTATTTTCATGGTTCTTTGATGCAAATGTTAGTGATGCATAGCATGGCATTATGACACCGGTTACTTTCACTTTAAGTTGAACCTGATAAATAACTCAACTTGAATATGTTGTTGACCGGGTCGTGGTGCCGCTGAAATGAGCTTTTCTCAGTGCAACCACATTTGCCGGTATGGGACGGCCTTAATGCATTTCATTGTCGTGCCTCTGGTCGGTGCCTCCATCTAGGGAAGGTTATGGGCGTGTTGTACCCTGGCCCGGTAAGCAGGCATAACCTTGTGTGCCAGTTGATGAGTTAAGTGTGTGGGTCCCAGAGTGGATCGTTGCCATGACGATGGTTTGAGGTGTCTTGAGGTAGACACAGGGCCACCCAGGACTAGCCCGATGGGGATTGAGTCGGAGTGGCCGGGGGAGTGTCATGACAATGAAGTGGTTTCGTCAGAATGTCATTGGTCCACCCGAATGGGAGTGCGAGGCCATGGGTTTCGTAGTGTTGGTCCAGTGCGCTACCTCTGCAGAGTGTATTAATCTATCGATAGCCGAGTCCACAATTACGGACACGCTCGAAAGTAGGGTACACCATGGGTCAACACTTAATAAATTTGCACACTAAGATTTGCACCAAGGTAATGGAAGTGAGTCCATTGTGTTAAGTTAGACCAGATGTGGTCTGCTTGTGATCACCGTAAGGATCACGAGATTGTCGTTGAGTTCTTCATGTTTGTGGTCTAGAAATGATCATGTTCGGTAAGCCAGTCCATGGGACGAGTACCACTAGAGCATAATCACAACATGTTGGATATATTGTTGCATTGTTATTATTAACTGGTTAAATATCATGATATTGTTTGTCATTATGTTTATGCTTGTTGTGAGCTTGCAAGTACATTCAATGTAATGACCTGGCATGTCATGCCAGATTTCAGGAATGTCTCATTGGAAAGGAGAGCTATCCGAGTCTAGATCGTGTCCACATCGGTGTCCCTGTGCTATGGAGTCCCGCTATGACGTTGTTCCGCTGCCGCGTAGTTGTCGTGATCGAGGCCCCTTTATGTTTACTAAATAATGTACATATTGTTCAGCCGCACCGTGTGCCGCTTGGCCTCACTAACTGTTGTAATATGAACTATGCTCCACTAGCATGAATAAAGCGGTTGTTTTTCTGTACCAAGTTGTTGTGTGTTGCCAGAAGACATGGTCTCTAGGCTGTCAATGCAGGGTAAACCGGTCGCTTTGAGCCGGGGTGCCACAATGCTTGGTATCAGATCCATGCTGACTTTAGGCCACGCTAGACTACGCCCAGTTAACTGGACGTTAGATATGAGTTGTAGTTGAGTGCCGGTAGCCTATTGTAGCTGGTTGTTGCATTGCATGCACTGATTTATATTTTTATGCTAACATGCTAATGGTTGTGAGTGTAGATGGCTCCGGTGCTGTATCCGTGCCAGTTGCAGCTGATGTCATACACGTCGCCGCATCTCCTTCGTAACGTGTGGCGTTGGGTGTACCCTCACAGTGATGATCCAGTCTATCGTGTGTACCGGGAGCGTCTAGCTGACTCAGTGTATGAGTATCATGCCGTGGTTACTCTGTGCACCAGTTCCAATTCCAGCACATACACTCGTACTTCTCAAAGCGGCTACGCTTCTACCGCTTCTCAGGCTGTCCAGTTTGCTGCATTCAAGGTACTCGTTGAGCTCCGTTACAACGAGGTCCAGATGCAGAACCACCCAGGTTTCCACTTCTATCCTTCTCTCCACGATAATGGTCGTGTCCGTTTCCCTGTCATTGATCCGGAGTCTGATAGTGTGGTTAGCCACCTTTCTCGCTATATCATTGCTAGCTATCTTCTGATCTACGAGTTGGCTCATGATCTGAGTCGTGCCCGTACTTCTTTAGCCTCTGCTTAGGTCTCTGCTAGCTCAGCCACTACCCCACCATCGGTAGGGTTTACTCCCTATATTCCTGCTAGTTCTAGATCCCCTGTTTCCTCGGTTACTCCTCCGAGTAGCTCAGGCACCGCGACTGTGAGTCCACTTAGTGCTCCTACTAAGTGGGTTTCACTCCTCGCCACTCCTATAGCCCCGATGATTCACCCTCCACCTGCCCGGAGGGAGAGCCCTCGAGGCAGCGTTGTCATTTCACTTTTAACCCAGAGGTCTCAGTTAACCCCGTCAGTTCAGGATCCGAGTCCGCTTCAGGAGGGGACACCACAGCACCAGCCGAGCAGTAGAGCTTCCGAGTATTCGCAGTCGTCAGGATGGAGTATGGATGTAGTCGTACGAGTCATAATGTTTCGTTTCTTGTATGAGGGTAATTGGGCCAGGCATGTGGTTATCTTTCATGTATGAGTCTATGTATAATTATGTTGGAACTTTATTTTATTCACCGTATTTTCTTCACCATTTCAAATTTACTCGGATTTTGTTGCTGGCTTCTCCCCAACTTATTTTGAACGCTTCTCATCTCGGTTGCGTTGCCTTGGGAAAATAATCATATTAGGATGACGCGGGGAGGATGCAGTAGCAACGTTCGCGAGGGTTCCCCTGTTTGTCGTTCCGCACGACACGCAGGACACTCACCCGAGCCATACGTTCCACCACCGCCTCCACCACCAAATCTGCCCTCCACCGAGCAAATTCTACGTCTGTTTGAGGAAAGACAAAATAATGATCTGATGGAAATATTCAGAAGTATTCAAGCTGTGGTTGGACAGAATGGAAATCAGCCTGGTCATCACTCCAAACTATCTGATTTTTAAAGGACTAAGCCTCCTAGTTTCTGTCAGGCCATTGATCCCTTAGATGCAGATGATTGGTTGAGGACTATGGAATAGAAGCTTGAGGTTGCTCAAACTGATGAAGGGGATAAATTTCCATTTGTAACACATTATCTTGAAGGCGTTGCTGCCATATGGTGGGAAAATGAAAAAGCCATGTGGACTGCTGATGAAGAAATTACCTGGTCAAGATTCAAGGAATGATTCCGGAAATATCACATCCCTACGCGAATTATGAAGACTAAGTAGCATGAATTTCGCGCGCTCCTCCAAGGAAGTTAGTCTGTGGGAGAATATTTGCAGAAATTCAATCATCTGTCACGTTACTCTCAATATGACGTGGCCACTGAGGAAAGAAAGATGGATAGGTTTCTTAGTGGGTTAAAACCGCAGCTCCGTTGTACTCTCAACATGTTTGATTTCCCAGACTTCCAAACCCTGGTAAACAAGGATTTCATTGCTGAAAGGGAACACAAGCTTATATTAGATACTAAGCCCATCAACAATGATCACAAGCGCAAGTTTGAGCCAGGAAAAGAAATGCAACCAGTGCAGAAGGTTCGTACCTGGCAGCCGACTCAGGTAGCATACAAGCCCAATTGGCAACAAAATGTTAACAAGACCACCACCCAGGTCAAAAATGACATGCTCAACCCAATTCTAGAGAATCGTCTATGCAACAATTCCTGTTTCAATTGTGGGCAAATCGGACATTATGCCAAGTAGTGTCCCACGAACAATGGAACAAATACTACATTCAAGCCACAAGTCCATTATATGGAGGCATGCCCAGATCAGCACGACCTCATGGGATACATTCATCACATCTCCGCCGACGAAGCCCAAGAGAACCCCGAAGTCATCATTGGTATGTTCCCTGTTAATAACATACCTGCAGTAAATTTATTTGACTCTGGGGCTTCCCACTCTTTCATTTCTCGGAGTTTTGTTGCCCAAAAAAAAATTTCCTTGTTCGCTTTTGGGCAAGAATATGCTGGTGCAAACCCCGAGATCTCTAATCAGAAGCAATATAGTCTGCCGTAATCTGGAAGTCAATATCAACGGAGTTTGTTTTCCAACTTCTTTGATACTTATTGAATCTGATAAGTTGGATGTTATCTTGGGTATGGATTGGCTGACTCAGTATCAAGTATGATTAATTGCGCAAGCCGAGAAGTCAACTTGACCGGCCAAGAGGGACAAACTACAAAATTTATTGCTCGTAGGAGCATACCCTCCAAGGAAATGGTCTTTACAGCAATGGCTGGAATGGAATAAATTTCCGTGGTCAGCGAGTTTCCTGATGTATTCCCAGAAGAACTGCCAGGCATGCAACCTAATCGAGAGCTTGAGTTTGCAATAGATCTTGTGCCCGGAACCACACCAATACACAAGAAGTATTATCGAATGCCATCATCAGAATTAGTGGAGCTAAAGAAACAGCTTGATGAAATGCTCCAGAAAGGGTATATCCGCCCTAGCTCCTCACCATGGGGATCACCTGCTATTTTCGTGGACAAGAAAGATGGCACCCTCCGGATGTGTGTGGATTACCGTCAGCTGAATGATGTCACAATCAAAAACAAATACCCTCTGCCAAGAATTGACGATTTGTTTGATCAGCTTAGTGGGGCCAAGGTATTCTCCAAGATCGATTTACGGACTGGGTATTATCAGCTCAAAATTTAAAAGGAGGACATTCCCAAGACCGCATTCACCACTCGCTACGGCCTCTATGAATATACAGTTATGTCTTTTGGCCTCACCAACGCCCCCGCCTTCTTCATACATATGATGAATAAGGTATTCATGGACCTCCTCGATAAGTTTGTGGTCGTCTTCATCGATGATATACTCATTTACTCAAGAAGTGAAGAAGAGCATAAGGAACACCTCCGAGCAGTGCTACAACGACTCTGTGAGCATCAGTTATACGCCAAATTCAGTAAATGTGAGTTTTGGCTCAAGCAAGTTGGATTCCTCGGGCATGTGCTATCCGCTAAAGGTATAGCCATGGGCCCAAGCAAGGTAAAGGATGTGCTCGACTGGTTGCCACCCGCCACCGTATCTCAGATCCGGAGTTTTCATGGATTAGCCGGATATTACTGTCCTTTCATTGAAGGGTTTTCCAAGATTGCTAAACCCATGACAGAGCTGCTAAAAAAGGATAAGAAGTTTGAATGGACTAAGGACTGTGAGAAAAGTTTCACTGAGTTAAAGAAACGACTAACAACTGCACTAATATTAACACTCCCAGATATCTACCACAGCTTTGAGGTGTACTGCAACGCTTCCAGGCAAGGACTGGGATGTGTACTTATGCAAGATGGCAAGGTAGTAGCTTATGCCTCATGGCAGCTACGACCCCACGAGGGGAATTACCCCACTCATGATTTTGAAATGGCTGCGGTGGTTCATGCTCTAAAAATTTGGAGACACTACCTCATCGGAAAAAGGTGAAAAAATTTTACCGATCACAAAAGCCTCAAATATATATTTACTCAGCCAGATTTAAATCTCCGTCAACGAAGATGGCTTGAGTTGGTTAAGGATTATGACCTTGGAATAAATTACCATCCGGGTAAGGCCAATGTGGTTGCCGATGCGCTCAGTCGAAAGCCCGTCAATTTAAAATGTCATATTGGAATCCTTGTCTCCCGAACTTAAAGAAGAGATTGCTCAGCTCAAACTGTTCATAGTTGAGGCTGGCCTTGCCAATATTCTGAAAGTTACCCCTACTCTTGAGGAAGAAATCCGCAAGGCCCAACCAGGTGATGCCAATCTGCAGAAACGTGTCAAGCTTTCCGATTTCTCGAAGGATCAGTACGGTACCCTCCGATTCAGGGGAAGGATTTGTGTGCCTAATCAAGCATATTTGAAGTAGAAGATCCTGTCAGAAGCCCATAAATCCTCGTATTCAATTCACCCTGGAGGCACAAAAATGTACGGAGACCTTCGACAAATATTCTGGTGGGATGGAATGAAGAAGGATATTGCTTATTTCGTGGCCTGTTGCGACAGATGCAACAAAGTAAAGACAGAACATCAAAAGCCAGCCGGACTTCTCCAACTGCTGCCAATGTCGCAATGGAAATGGGATGATGTCTGTATGGATTTCATCACAGGACTACCTAAGACCCGACGAGGAAATGATGCAATCTGGGTCATAGTGGATACATTAACCAAGGTAGCCCACTTCCTCCCGATTAGAACCTCATGTCGAGCAGATGAGCTTGCACAACTGTACGTATCCAGAATAGTCAGTCTGCATGGAGTTCCCCGAACCATCACTTCTGACCGAGGTTCACTTTTTACCTCCACTTTTTTGTTCCGTCTCCATCAAGCCCTAGGGACGGAATTGAAATACAGTGCCGCTTATCATCCTCAGACGGATGGACAGACAGAACGGGTAAACCAAATACTCGGAGATATGTTGCGAGCCTGTGTTTTGGCCCAAGGCCAAAAATGGGAAGACTGCTTGCCGTAGCTTCCAGACCAGTTTAAAGATGTCACCATATGAAGCTTTGTATGGTCGTAAGTGCCGCACACAATTAAATTGGTCTCAAACCGGAGATAGCCATATTTTTGGAACGGCTCTCATGCTGGAAGCCGAAAAGCAAGTCAAGGAAATCCGAGACAGATTGCAATTGGCCAAATCATGACAGAAAAGTTATTACGATGCAAAGCACCGACAGATCAGCTTTGAACCCGGAGAACATGTCTATGTTTGAGTCACGCCTATGAAAGGTATAAAGAGATTTCAAACTCGTGTAAAATTGGCACCCAGATTTATTGGTCTATTTCCCGTTATGACACGAGTGGGTGATGTGGCATATCAGTTGGAGTTACCCCCCGAATTGTCAGACATGCACACCGTATTCCATGTTTCGCAATTGTGATGGTGCATATCGCCGCCTAAGAAAAGACTGATTTGACAGAAATAGAGCTGGCAAAGGACTTAACGTATGAAGAAAGGCCGGTGCAAATTTTGGATCAAATGGAAAGAGTCACTTGCAGTAAAGCACGAAAGTTTTACAAAGTCCAATGGAAGCATCACACAGAGTCAGAATCAACATGGGAATCAGAAGAATTTCTAAGGGCATGTTATCCAGAATGGTTTTCCCAAGCAACCGAATCTCGAGGACGAGATTCATTCTAAGTGGGGGAGGTTTGTGACAGTCTGGTTTTTGCCCTCTTTTCTTTGCCTGGTTTTCAGTTGAGTTGGTTTTGAATTTGGAGTTTTTGAATCACTTCATTTGGACTTAACCACTTGGGTACTCCTTGACTTTCACCCAAGTGCTCCCCCTCCTCCTCAAAACCATCATTTCACCTCCGGACCTACTCAAAATATCGCTTGGAATATTTTTCTTAAATGAAAAATATTCATTTTGCCCTCCAAAACCCTAGTTAGACCTTTGTGCTCAAAAGCAACCCTAATTTTTCTTGCCCCAAAATTCCTGAGAAAAATCCCAATTATTCTTTGAACCCTAGGGCACCTTTCTGAGCAAAAATATTTCATCACTCTTTGGAATATTTTGCGTACAGATAATAATATCATTTCTGGACAAAAATGGTAGTTTCTACAACAACTACCATTTTACTAGCTCCATTGTAGCTGGTTTTTCTTGTGCATATTTACCTTAGTAAGTGTAAGGAAGCCTCGAAAGCTCAGCCATTAACTCCCAATGGTTTGACCATAGTAAACCTCCAAATTTACAGTCCAGAAACTTGCTTGCAGTATAAATCGATTTCTACTGCACCTGGATCCAAGCCCATCCATGGTAACACTCCAAACTACCAAGGAGTACATGCCAGACATCAAGTTAGCGCTTAGGGTGGCCTGATGTCATGGTTCACGCGGTGACCGCATTCGTCCGGGCGTGCTGGCATGCAAAACACGCGCTCTGCGTGCCGCCTAGCGCTCTGTTGAGCGTGTGCTCGCTGCCCAGCCTGCCCGAGCATGCCAAACCTTGCCACCATCCCCATATCCACTCCCTTAACTCCCCCTGGCACTCGCCAACGCCAGAGCTCGTCGCAGCAGGCACGGGAACGGTCCGGCCAACGACACAGTGCACGGCACACTATGCTCGTCATCTTCTCCCTCGTCCCTGTGCTCGTCTGCGCTCGCCAATAGTTTCTGTGTGACCTCCCTCGTCTTCCCCCTCTCTCGCTGGCGCCATTTTTCGTCGGGCACCGTGGACAGGTGTCCTCCGGCGGAGCCTGAACCCCTCTCGCCGCCCGCCTATAAATGCCGCCACCCTCAGCCTCTTTGAGCCCCTGCAGCTACTCCCACACCCTCCACAAGCTAGTAGAAGCCGCAGCCCGCCGGGCAGGCCGCCAGTTGCCGTCCCTGAGCCGAGCTCGCCGGTGATCCCCTTCAGATCGTCCCCATAGCTCCAGCCCCTCCCAGGCCAGGGCGACCCTGCCAGGGCCTCCGCCACTCTTCGGTGAGGGTGTTCCGCCCTATTGGAGCCCCTGGAGCTGCCCCGAGCCACCATCATATTCGTCTCCGACGACCACTGCCCTCTGCCTCCGCTGGAGAGGCCATTTCCGACGTTGTCCGGTCACCTCTAGCCATGCTATGGGTACGGGCAGGTGCGCCATCTTCTGCTCCTTTGACCCCTCGTCTCGTTTGACCCCAAGAACCCTCGTCGCCGGTGTGTGCTCCGGCGAAGCTCCGCTTCCCCCTGTTTCCCTCTCCCCCTCTTTCTGGTCTGACTAGTGGGACCCGCTAGTCAGCCACTCAGTACGCGCACGAAGCGGTACTAGTGGAGGCGCCCCGGGCGTTTACGCCTTAGACGTCACCCCCAGTCTGCTTTCTTTTTAAATCAAATTCATTTAAATCCAGGAAAGTTCAAATAGCCATAACTTTTTATCTATACGTCCAAATGCATTGTTTCTTTTTGCATTGTGTTCTTTGTCCAAAAATCTAACATCATCCAAGAGATGGGATTTTTCCTTGATGTCAAGATTTTCTGGTAATTTTCAGAAGGTTTCTTGATGTTTTCTTTTTGTGGTTTTATTTATTTTCAGCAGAGCAAGCTTGTCTTGAGGATCACCAGGAGGTTTGTGAACCTTGTCAGCACTAAGGCAAGCCACATCAACATTTTCATAGTGCCACTTCAATATTTGTGATTTTCCTACTTGAACTTATGATTATTCATGCATTCAAATAATTATTATGATAATTATATTCTGTTAGATTTTTGTCATGTTAAGTATGTTTGATTTACAGAAAGTTTGAAGTGAATCTTGCTGATAAACTAACAAGAACTTAGATATGAGTAATAATAAAAGGATATGTTCATGAAGGTTAATAATTAGTTTAATTATTATTATTGCATGATGAAAATAATGATGAGATTGCTAGAAATGGTTCAGGTTTAAGTGAGGTTTGATAACCAGAGAAGTATCTTGAGTTGGTGATGGCTCCGTGGGAGCGTAGTTGATTTAGTTATTTTCATGGTTATTTGGTGCAAATGTTAGTGATGCATAGCATGGCATTATGACACCGGTTACCTTCACTTTAAGTTGAACCTGATAAATAACTCAACTTGAATATGTTGTTGACCCGGTCGTGGTGCCGCTAAAACGAGTTTTTCCCAGTGCAACCACATTTGCCGGTATGGGACGGCCTTAATGCGTTTCATTGTCGTGCCTCTGGTCGGTTCCTCCATCTAGGGAAGGTTATGGGCGTGTTGTACCCTGGCCCGGTAAGCAGGCATAACCTTGTGTGTCAGTTGATGAGTTAAGTGTTTGGGTCCCAGAGTGGATCGTTGCCATGACGGTGGTTTGAGGTGTCTTGAGGTAGACACAGGGCCACCCAGGACTAGCCCGATACGGATTGAGTCGGAGTGGCCGGGGGAGTGTCATGACAATGAAGTGGTTTCGGAATGCCGTTGGTCCACCCGAATGGGAGTGCGAGGCCATGGGTTCCATAGTGTGGGTCCAGTGCGCTACATCTGCAAAGTGTATTAATCTATTGATAGCCGAGTCCACGATCTCGGACATGCTCGAAAGTAGGGTACACCATGGGTCAACACTTAATAAATTTGCACACTAAGATTTGCACCAAGGTAATGGCAGTGAGGCCATCGTGTTAAGTTAGACCAAATGTGGTCTGTTGTGATCACCGTAAGGATCACGAGACTGTCATTGAGTTCTTCATGTTTGTGGTCTAGAAATGATCACGTTCAGTAAGCCAGTCCACGGGACGAGTACCACTAGAGCATAATCACAACATGTTGGATATATTATTGCATTGTTATTATTAATTGGTTAAATATCATGATATTGTTTGTCATTATGTTTATGCTTGTTGTGAGCTTACAAGTACATTTAATGTACTGACCTGGCGTGTGATGCTAGATTTCAGGAATGTCTCGTTGGAAAGGAGAGCTGTCCGAGTCTAGATCGTGTCCACATCGGTGTCCCTGTGGTATGGAGTCCCGCTACGATGTTGTTCCGCTGTCGCGTAGTTGTCATGATCGAGGCCCCTTTATGTTTACTAAATAATGTACATATTGTTCAGCCACGCCGTGTGTGTCGCTTGGCCTCGCTAACTGTTGTAATATGAACTATGCTCCGCTAGCATGAATAAAGCGGTTGTTTTTCTGTACCAAGTTGTTGTGTGTTGCCAGAAGACATGGTCTCTGGGATGGCAATGCAGGGTAAACCGGTTGCTCTGAGCCGGGGTGCCACATATTGAGTGTTGAGGAGACTATCATTTGAAGAGCAAGAGCAAGGAGTTAATCATGAACACAATATCTATTACCTTTTGGAGAGTGGTGTCTCCTAGATTGTCTAGGTGTCACTTGGGAGCCTCCAAGAACATGTGGAGTTGAACCAAGGAGTTCGTAAGGGCAAGGAGATCGCCTACTTCATGAGGTTCTACCCGAGTGAGGCATGTCCTTCGTGGACATAAGGCATGATGGAATAGACAAGGTTTCTTCTTCATGGACCCTTTGTGGTGGATATCTCCATGGACTCGTGCAACCGTTACCCTCCGTGGGTTGAAGTCTCCATCAACATGGGCGTATGATAGCACCGCCTTTCGGAACCACGCAAAAAATCATCGTGTCTTCATTGCGTTTAAAATATCCAAACCCCTCCTTTACTTACATGTGCAATGTTTTACTTTCCACTGCTACACTCTTAGAATTGCATGTGTAGGGTGATGCTTGACTTGCTAGATTTGCTAAAATCTGCCCACAAGTAAAATTGGGAAAAGGTAAGATTTTTATTTGGTCAAGTAGTCTAATCACCCCCCCTCTAGATATACTTTCGATCCTACAAGTGGTATCAGAGCTTTAGTTTCCATTGCATTGGTTTCACAACTTAGGAGAGTATGGCATCTAGTGTGGGAAACTACCACCATAGAGGTCCATATTTTGATGGTACAAAGTTTGCTAGTTGGAAACATAAGATGAAAATGCATATTCCTGGTCATAGCCCGCCATTTGGGTTGTTATTCATGTTGGCTTGGAAGGTGAATTATTTGAGGATGGTAAAGAACAGGATCGTGAAGCAACCACAAAAGAATTGAGTATGTTGCAATACAATGCTCAAGCTTATGATATTCTCTTCAATGATTTGTGCCCCGAGGAGTTCAACAAGATTATCTGCCTCAAGAATGCAAAGGAAATTTTGGGATACCTTTGTTGATATGCACGAACGTACGGAGTCCATCAAGCAATCCAAGTTGGATGTGCTTCAAAGTCAA
This sequence comes from Triticum dicoccoides, assembly GCF_002162155.2. Taxonomy (NCBI): domain Eukaryota; kingdom Viridiplantae; phylum Streptophyta; class Magnoliopsida; order Poales; family Poaceae; genus Triticum; species Triticum dicoccoides. Next base: position 239,066,450 of record NC_041383.1, read on the forward strand.
CTTGACAAGTTCAAGATGAAGGATGATAATGGAGTCGCCGAAATGTACTCTAGGCTTGCTCTCATCATATGAGATTGCCAGCTTAGGAAGTGAAGAGATGACCGAAAAATTCGTCATCAAGAAAATCCTTAGAGCCTTGAATGTAAAATATGATACTATGTGCATATTGATCCAAATGATGCCCAATTATAAAGATCTCAAGCCCACGGAAGTCATTTGAAGGATTGCTGCTCATGATATGCATTGGTACGCGTTGGTGCTATACAAATTGTTTTTAACACCTTTCCGCGACGGCATTTGGAACCGTTGCCAAGTGAGTGTGGGCGATGGGGGTCCTTCCCACACGACCCAGAAATAGTTGGGGATATGCCCTCCTGGCACACATACTCGGCAAAATGAGGTCGTGTGTGACCGGCGAGCGAGCAAATACGGTTATACGTATAGTAGTGCTCAAAAAATACAATTATACAGGCGCAATCGTTTCCGGTCGTAAGTACATCCCACACAGTCAGCCCTCACTAAATGTTTCCGTTTGTATGTACATTCCACACAATCCATCCAAGGAATATGTTTCCATTAGTATGTACATCCTACACAGTTAATCCAAGAAGTACCAAACATTTGCGATGCGCACAACATCAAAAACAGTCATTAATTTTGAAGTGTGCGTGATAAGGTGACTATCGCAAACATTTAATAAGAAAGAATTGTGTGTGATGCTGTTGTTAATCGCACACGTTTTTTATTTGCTGATCGTGGGTGCAGTGGAGATTGATCGCACACATTTTTCCTGGCTGATTGTGTGTGAGGTGGAGATTGATCGCACACGTAGCAAATCTTAGAAATGTGTCTGATCTCCACGTTTATCGCAGACGTTTCGCTTTTGCAAACTGTGTGCAGTGTAATTCCTAATTTAAAAATCACATTTTTGAATTTGAAAGTAGGCAGTCACTTATTTCATATCCAACCATGTTTATTAGAAATATAGGTTCAACCACGAATGCATAATTCGATGCACATGTACATATACTAAAGAACTACAGAAGCACCAAGTAAAGAATGATGAACCACAGTTGTACTAAAGACTATGAAGAGAGAGGCGAAAGACATTCTGTCTGTTGGAGAAGCTGAAGCAGAATGCCCATATCGTGCCCTCCTCCATGCGTAATGCGTGCACGACTCTAGGCCAACCCCTTGTGATGGCTGCCCGTCCATCCTTCACCATCTTGATTACGACTTCTCGATGCTCATTGTAGTCTGGATGAAATACTTTAACCTTCATTGCATGTCCACCAATCATGTACTTTACGAGGTAATCTTGAGTGAACTGCTTCGGAAACCACTGCGAATGAAAAAGATGTAGACATTGTTTTCTAACAACTCATTATGGGCAGTAAAAAGAGAAGGCTACAGAGTTTGTAGTTACCATCCTACAACTCACTATTGTGTTGGATAGAGCATAAACAAATAATTTTCTTGCCACCATTCGTATCTTTTTGTTAATAATCCTTATAAGTTTCCTCACTTGATGCTTGTTCCTGAATATCTCATTGCCCCATACGCAAAAAGGGTCGATGCGTGGATCCTTGCCAAGGCATATGTACGTACAAGCAACAAGTCAATATTAGAAGCTAACAAGTGTCCATGCCTGGATCTATATGCACTACATTATGGAACGACGAGGGAGTACAAGCCGAGGGATGAAGCTAACCTCGACGGAAAATGGTGGCCACTCCTGTTGTTGTCCTGCATAAGTAGTGGAAAGGCATGATAAGTACGACAACCTTAACATCAAACAAATATAGCAAAGGTAAACAATATCATCTCCAAATGATAGCTTGACTGTGTTGGTTTCAGCATGCTGTTAAAGCATATATAAAATGGAAGGCAATGTTACCGACAATAGGCTTAACAGCCATCAAATATTGCAATTCAAACTGGTATTGTTGAAAATGAATAGAACGTAGGTAATGCTTAAACATCACTGGATAAGTGTGTAAAACTGAAATAAAGGGCATGTGTTAACTACACCAGGCATAACTGGAACCAAATATAGCCGTTCAAACTGGTATTGATGCAGTCGAGTAGCACAATTCCGACTTGCACATAATGAACAACACATTGTGAATGACTGAAATAAACAAGGCATAAATGATCAGTATAACAACCAAATATAGCCATTGAAAACTGGACAGAGTCTCACTAGAACCAACCTAACAAGCAAATAAAGATAAACATGGCATATGCTTGAAAACTGGACAAATGCTCACTGTAACCAACCTAACAAGCAAATATAGATTAATAAGGCATCTACTTGAAAACTGGACAAATGCTAAAGAAAGCAACCTAACAACCAAATACAGATAAACAAGGCAACTGCTTGATAACTGGAGAAATGCTCACTGCAACCAAACTAAGACAAAATACATATAAACAAGGCATCGGCTCGATAATTGGAAAAATGCCCACTGCAACCAACCTAACAACCAAACACAGATAAACAAGGCATCTACTCACTATAAACAACCAAATAAAGCCATTCATGAAACTGAAGTAGATAATTCATACTTAAACATCACATAGCCCTATTGAACAATACATTTTTGCATAACTGAAATAATTAAACATGGCACAGTTATAGCACCGCACGACAAATGCTACTACAACAAAGGGTACGGGTTGGCAAGCTAGAAAAGATAAGATTCGCTGATAGGATGTTGCCTCACATCTCATGGACGGGATCCTTCCAGTTGGAAGAGCACAGACCCATGGTGGAACAACCTTTGTGGGTGCCCTCCTCGTGGTTGTGGTCGATGAGATCTGACTTGGCAATTGAAGCCACCGCCGTAGAATGTGTCCTTTAGAAATGACAAAATGGGCTTGATGGCATATAAGGATCGCAAATCCTTGACCGCTTAGCGGAGGACATCAGCGGCAGGGCCGTCGAAGAGATCGACGACGGTTGAACCAGAGGGGTTGGGGATGGACCACGTAACTGTGACATGGACCGCATGAAGCCGTCACTGTCGACGAGCTTGATGTCGTAGCCAGCTTTCCTGAGATACAGTAATACGCAAGCCCGCTGACATGAAGCCTTCTACATGGCAATGTAGTCAACGTCTTCCCAGCTTCCGCGGTGACGTGTTGCTCCGGGATCGACAGGTCGGGCCGAACGGCGGCCACCTCGCGAACGTCCGTCGAAGTGGCCATGATAAACCACTTCTTGGACGAACGCTCGTCGGGCTCCCCAGGATACGTGGTAGAGCTTAGGCTGCGACATTCTGCAGCAGGGGATGTGGATCTGGTGGGGAGGGACACTGCAGGCCTCATCTAAAAACTCAGGGAGTGGAGCGACGGTATGGGAATCATTGTGTTACCTGAACTTTATTATGTAAGCTAGGAGGAACGGGCAGACCAGCATGGGTTGGCGGCGGCACCGGCCCCGAGCTAGGGTTCGAGGGGGGAGGGGGCGGGTGGGGGAGTATGGTGGTGGGGGGATTGTGGTGTTTGTGGATACGCCGCGGCTACTAAAATTTTTAGTAATGGTGGGCGGAGATTGTGGTGGAGGAGGGAGGGCGACGGTTCAAATGCCTCGACTACTGCAATTTTACTATAAGGTCAGTGCTAGAGGAGTGTGGGCGATGGTCGAAGTACGACGGCTACTAAAATTTGGGTAAAGGAATTGATGCGGGGCGGGAGTGCCCAAGATCGCGCACGGTCCAATAAGAATATGTGTGTATGATAATATGGAAAAGTGGCGGAACGCTGATTTTTGCAACGCTCAAGACGGGTAGTTTGTTTTTATATTTCTAGCTAGCTGGTATATCGCACACGGTTCATCCTAATTTCTAAATAAACTTACTCACCTTTAGCTTGCGCAATCGTGGTGATTTTACAGCGCACTTGCATCACACACGGTTAAGCTAGTACTTCCACCTTTTGCTCGCGCTTGCGCAGTCGTGGTGATTTTACAGCCCACTTGCATCGCACACGGTTAAGCCAGTACCTGCACCATTTTTCTCGCACTTGCGCAGTCATGGTGATTTTACAGCGCACTTGCATCGCACACGGTTAAACCAGTATCTCCACCATTTGCTCGTGCTTGCGCAGTCGTGGTGATTTTACAGCGCACTTGCATCACACACGGTTAAGCCAGTACCTGCACCATTTCACTCACGCTTGCACAGTCATGGTGATTTTACAGCAAAAAAATAACCTATAAAAACATAGTCTACTGCTACCTATTGAGCTTGCGTTGGTTTTCCCTTGAAGAGGAAAGGGTGATGCAGCAAAGTAGCATAAGTATTTCCTTCAGTTTTGAGAACCAAGGTATCAATCCAGTAGGAGACGATGCACAAGTCACCAAATACCTGCACAAACAATCAAGAACTTGCAACCAACGCGATAAAGGGGTTGTCAATCCCTTCACGATCACTCACAAAAGTGAAATCTGATAGAGATAGATAAACGGTAAAGTAAATATTTTTGGTTTATAGATTGGAAAGTAAGGATTGCAAAATAATAGATTGGAAACTAGCAAGATGTAAACGAGATTCAATAATATAGAAAAGAGACCCGGGGGCCATAGGTTTCACTAGTGGCTTCTCTCGAGATAGCATATATTATGGTGGTTGAACAAATTACTGCCGAGCAATTGATAGAAAAGCGCATAATTATTATGACATCTAAGGCAATGATCATGCATATAGGCATCACGTCCGTGTCAAGTAGACCGACTCCTGCCTGCATCTACTACTATTACTCCACACATCGACCGCTATCCAGCATGCATCTAGAGTATTAAGTTCATAAAGAACGGAGTAACGCATTAAGCAAGATGACATGATGTAGAGGAATTAACACAAGCAATATAATGAAAACCCCATATTGTTATCCTCGATGGCAACAAATACAATACGTGCCTTGCTGCCCCTACTGTCATTGGGAAAGGACACCGCAAGATTGAACCCAAAGCTAAGCACTTCTCCCATTGCAAGAAAGATCAATCTAGTAGGCCAAACTAAACCGATAATTCGAAGAGACTGTCGGGGAAGCTGATCCACGAACACCTATGGGGACCGGCGGACCGAGCCCCTTTTGGTTCGGCGGGGGGCGGAGATCGCACGAAGAGCGGATCGAGGCGAGGCACACGAGCAGTTTACCCAGCTTCGGAGCTCTCCGGAGAGATAATACTCCTACTGCTGCTTGTCTGATTGTATTGAGTTCTTGCTCGGGAGCGCGGGGTGCTACAATGCACACCAGCTGCTAACGAGACCGAGCGTGAGTGTGTTTCTGGCTTCGAACCGAACCGAACCCCCTCTACGTTGGGCATGGGCCTCCTTTTATACGCTAAAGGGGTCACCGACAGGTGGCAAAGTAGACAAGGGTAAAAATGGAAAAAGAGGGGTGGTTGGTACAGCTACCTGTACAGTGCACCCTACCTAACCCTGACGGCAGGGGACAAGGGCATTAAATGCCCGTCTACGTCGCCCAAACAGTGCAAAAAGGGACCGTCAGGGGCGCCACCGCTCGCCACGATGGCAATCTTGTTAGCGTCGCATGCCACCGTGCACCGCTGGCTGCACAGCCTCTCGCCACGCGCGCCTGGAAAGGCCCCCAGGGCGACACGTTGGTGGATGTGCTGGAGCACGGGTACAGAGTGGTCGCTTGCCGCGGCAAGCGGCTTGCCGCGGTTGTTGCCTTGTCGCGTCCGGAAGCTTGTCGCTCACCGGGCCTTGCCGGGACGCGTGGCGCGTCGCGGCAAGTTCCTTGAGGTGCTTTGGTTGGCCTTCCCGGCAAGCTCCTCTTGCCGGGGCCTTGTCTCCTTGAGTTGAATACTTTGTTCTTGAATGGCTCCAAAGGAACCACGGAGGACCTTGGCGGTCACCCGGCAAACCTTGCCGCGGGGCGCTGCAACTGCCCGTGCACAAGTTCGGGATACTAGGGTACCCCTACTCTAGTACACCGACAGGAGCCCCCGGGCCTGGGCCACACACGGTGTCGAGCCCTGTTGGGCCAGGCCCAAAACAGGGCACAGGCACACGCGGCCTGGGTTACGCCGTATCTTACTCCGCATCCACCGCGCCCTCCCCCAACGGCACGCGTCGAATGCGGCATCGTGGGAGAGATCGTGGGTGGTTTCTTTATTCGGAAGGGCGAAACGTCCGCCCCCTCCCCCTTTATAAGCAGGGGAAACAGGAGCAGTTCGCCCATCCTGCCGGTCGTTACTCCATTTCCCAAATCTCCGCCGCTCCCCCCTTCTTCCCGAAGCTGAGAGAGAGCAGCGCTCCGCCCCCCATTGCCACCAGCACCACCAACGCCGCCGATCTCCCCCACCACCTCCGCCATGGCTCCGAAAGCCGACAAGGGGAAGGGCGTGAAATCGGTCGAGGCGCAGCGGCTCGCGGCGCTGCGAAAGGAGCGGGCCATCTTCCCCACTCAGCTTGCCGCGAAGGAGCTGAGGGAGTACTACTACCTCTTCTGGTCAACGGAGACGCGAGCGCATCTGCGCACGAGGGTACTCCCGGCTGCCGCTTCAGAACTGGCTCCAAACGGGTATCCCTTCTTCGTGCTGTTCTTCTACTGCGGCCTCTGCCCGCCCTTCTCTGAATTGTTCTGTGACATCATGAACACCTACGGGTTCCGCCTCCTTGACTTCACCCCCCAACGCCGTTCTGACCATGGCAGTTTTCGCACATCTCTGCGAAAACTTTGTCGGAGTCCACCCAAACGTAGCTGTCTTCCGCCACTTCTTTATGCCCCGAGTTGAGAAAGGAGAGCCCCTTGCCGGCGGGATCGCTTGGATCTCGAGAGTCGGCAAGAAGGAAGCTTATCTGGAGGGAGAGCTCCGCAGCAAGTGGGAGGAATGGAGAGCCGAGTGGTGCTGGATCGTCGAGGAGAACCCGCAGCCATTCACCGCCCTGCGCCAAGCCCCAATAGTGCGCGGCAATGATTGGAGCAACGTGGCCCCGGAAGACGACAGGCTGAAGATCGCCGTCACCCGGATCCTTCGCCTTAGGCTTGCCGGGCTCACCGTAGGCGCCGTAGGCGCAGATTTTCTCCGCCGCCGCATCGCCCCCCTGCAGGAGAGGAGGAGACCCACCTGGGAGTTCCAGAACTCGGCGGATATCATGAGGCTGCGCCCGGGCCTCAACTTCAACTTCACCGTCCTGGAGCTGGATGCGATGCTCCTGGAGCTGTTCAAGCGCGATCCTCAACATCCATTCATACTGCCGAGGGGTGTCGTTCCGTTGTGCAACAACTCCTCGCTTGACCGCATCCGCGCAATGATGTTGTTGTGCGATTCGCATGGGATTGTCCCAACCTGGCAAGAGCCTGCCGACGACATCGTGCGGGCGTTCTTCGACGGCCTGGAAGAAGTGCCGGTCCGCGCCGATGAACAGAAGAGCCTCACCCGCGACACCACCGACGATGAGATGCAGCGCATCGCCACCAGGCTGGAAGAGGTGGCAGCAGCCGCTGCCGCGGGCGAGTTCGGATTCACCGTGGAGGAGGCAGAGGCAGCAGAGGCGGCAAGCCTTGTCGAGCGAGAGGAGTTTGCCGGCATGGAAGAGATTGCCGGGCCTGAAGCTGAGTCGAGTGAGCCCGGCGAGGGAGAGCTTGTCGGGACCGAACCTTCAGACAGCTTGCCGCAAGCGGAGCCCCCAGCCCCACCAAGAAGGCGTCTCCGCAGGGCCGGGGACGTAGCGGGGCGGCAAACGAGTCAACAGCCGCTGTGCCGCGCGACACGCTCTACCGCGGCAAGCACTGTTGCCATGAGAGCGCCTCACGCCGCTGCGACAACTGGAGCGGGCTCTTCTCGGTCCACCGCTGCTGCACCTGCCAAGTGGACAAGGGAGCCTTCTCCTCCGCCTCGTTGCACCGGAGGCGAGCCGGACTTCGATCTTTCCGCGCTCAGCTCCGACGAGGAAGAAGAAGAGTAAGATTCCTTGCTGTACTTGTAGTTTCTTCAATTTTGTTGCTTTGTCTTGTATCTGACTTGCTTCATTCTGAACCCGTTCCTTTTCAGGACGCTGGCCCAGAGAGAGGCGAAGAGAGCCAAGGTCCCGGTGATTGTCATCGAGGACGAACCCACCACGCCAGCAGAAGGTGTGCCCGAGACCACCTTGCCGAACCCGGCAACTTTTCCCCAAAGCAGCCCCAACGCAGCCCCCAGCGTAAGTGTATAGTTTATTTCCTGCTGTTAGGCGCGCATAGGTGCTCTTTTCTTTGCTGATATCTGTCTGTTGGCTTGTGTAGGAGCAGAGCAGCCTCACCAGGAGTGCCCGGAAGCCGCTCCCGAAGTGCCATCTGCTTCGACTACGCCGCCAAGGGAGGATTCCCCGGCAAGGGAGCGTTCTCCGGCAAGGGAGAATTCTCCGGCAAGGGACAGTTCTCCGGCAAGGGACGGCACCAGCGACCCTCCGGTGGTTGAGACCACAACTGCAGATCCCATTGCAGGTAATCCTCTTGCCTGAAAACTTCCCTTGGGTTCTTCTTCTTTTGATTTTCTTTTTGGATATTTGCTTGACTCCTCTCCCTTTTCCATTCGTCAGATCCATCTGCCATGGAGCCGATGGAAACTGAAGGAGAAGCCGGCGCTGATGATCCCGCCAACGAAGAGGCCGCCAAGGCTGCCGCCGCAGAAGCTGGCGAAGAGGCCGCCAAGGCTGCCGCTGCAGAAGCTGGCGAGGGATCCGGCGATCGCACTGACGGCCCCGAGGCCGCAGGAGCGCCAGGCGCTGCGCCGACCGCCGATCCCTCCGCCGCTGCTGCGGAGCCGGGCTCCGAAGAGCCCCAGCCCGGCGCCTACTTGAAGGCCGGCGATGGCATCTCCATCAAGCTCCCCTGGGCATCAAGCTCCAGGGCGCCGGTCGAAGGAGAGATTCTGGATGGAGAGGTGCTCGCCTCTGCTGGGCTGACGTTGGTCGACGCGCCAAGCAGCAGCAGCGACGAGCCTGAGGAGGAGCGGCTGCTGCGGAAGCTGTTGTCGCTCTACCGCGCCCGGCAAGCCAAGCTGGCATCCCGAGAAGCACTCGTCGCGAAGGCGGGAGTGGATATCGAGAAGCGCGCGGAGGAGCTCCGGGGTCTCAGGCAGGAAGCCCTCCGGTCCTTGGCGGAGGAGCGGGAGAAACTTCTCGAGGAGCGGAAAGCCTTCCTCCTCGAGAAGGCCGAAGTTGAAGAGAAGCAACGGCTTGTCGCTGAAAATCTATTTGCGCAGAAAGGAGAGTTGGCGCAGCGCAAGGTCAACCTTGACAGCCACGAGGAGGAGCTTGCCGCGCGTGAGCAAGCAATTGGCGGGGCTCTCAAGGAGGCAATGGATTCTGCTGCAGCTGCCGAGGCCGCCAAGAAGGAGCTGGAGACGAAGGTGGCGCAGCTAGAAGCCGATCTCAGGGCGAGCGGCGAGGAGCTTGCCGCGCTCAAGCGTGAGCACGAGAAGGACGCTGCCACTCATGGTGAGCTGCAGGGCCTTCTCGCTGAGAGGAGCAAGGAGCTCAGCGCCGCCAAGGATTCCAATGCAGATCTCGAGTTGAAGCTGGCTACTTTGACTCAGACGTTGGACGGCGCCAGGGAGCGGGAGGTGGCCTTGTCGGAGAAGATCAAGGCCGACGAGGCGCTGCTGGCGAGTGCTACTGCCGCCCAGGATGCTTTTAGGGAGACTATGGAGCACTGGACCGAGGGTCTTGTGAATGTTGCTGCCGCCATCGACGGGGAACTGGCGCAGCTGGGGATGGAGGATCTTGGGTACTCCTCCGACGAGCACCTCCAACCCAGCGCCAAGCTCAGTTTGTTCTTCAAAGGCGTGGCGACGGCACTCCAGCGACTCCGGGAGAAGATCCCAAAGCAGCTGGCCGACGAGTCGCGCAAGATCTGCGCGGGAGTTCTTCAGAAGGTGCTGGTGAAGGTGGCCTTCCGCAACCCAGGCCTCAACCTCACCAACGTCCTCAGGTCCTTGCCGCCGGATGCTGATCTGGAAGCGCTCAAGGCCCTTGTCGCACCCATTGTGGACAAGGTGAGCGAGATCAAGAGGGTCGAGGGCGATCCCGTAGATTAGGCCGCTCGTTTTCTCTTTTTCTTGTCGCTGCTAGTCATGTTATAAGAACAATCTGTTAGAGCTGCGACAAGCTATCTTGTAATATAACTCTATTTTGGGTAGCTATTGCCATGTTATTTCCTTTACTTGCTCCCTTCCTTTGTATGTTTTTTCCCTACGCTTTTAGGGAACTTGTCGGCGCAGGCACCTGGGCCGCGAGCGCTGAGTGCGGGACGTCAGCAGCCTGCTGGCGGTGCCGCTTCCGACAAGAAACCTTGTCGCAACTAGTCGCAGCTCACTTAAGTTGTTGAGCGGACTCGAAACAAAGTAAGGGCGCAACTAGCTACGAGTTGGTTCCTCCGTGCACAGGTTTTCCATACAAAGTATAGCCGTTCGAGGAAGATAACTTAAAAATTTAAAACTGATTGCTCAAACTTTGGCAACTTAGCTTTTCTGTCGTTTGCTTTCCGGTAAGGCGAAACTTCCTTGAACGATGTCTGGTCCACACCATTATCTTCTCCTTTCCCCACGGCAAACTTGTGTGCGAGGGAACCTTCCTTTCCTTTTTGAGAAAAAGAAAGAAGAGAAAATAAAGATATGGAGCCTTACGGCTCGTTATTGCTTACCGGGGGTTGACGCTGCACAAAGTGTCAGATAACGCATGCAAAAGAATTATAAAGCATGAAATTGACAAGATGTGCGGAGCACATGAGCTTTACTTATGCACGGGGTCTGCGCCTGGCTCTGTACAAAGGATTACATGCAACATCGGCAAGACTTGTACAAAAGGTGGTTGCCGGAACGGGTTCCGGCAACCGCGCCCTACGGGTAAAACTTACGAAGATGCTCAATGTTCCAGGAGTTGCTCACCGGAATGCCATCTTCGGTCTCAAGGCGGACAGCGCCAGGCCTAGTGACTCGTTTCACCCGGTAAGGGCCTTCCCACTTTGGCGTCAACTTGTTGGAATTCTTGGCGGACTGAACACGCCAAAGAACAAGGTCGCCTTCCTCGAGACTTCTGGCATTAACTTTGCGGCTATGGTAGCGGCGCAAAGCTTGCTGGTATCGAGCAGCTCGTACAGCAGCCTGAAGACGGTCCTCCTCAAGGAGCAGCGCATCATCTTGTCGCAGCTGCTCTTGCTCAAGCTCATCATAAGCAAGCACTCGAGGTGATCCGTATACGAGTTCCATGGGGAGAACTGCCTCTGCTCCATAGACTAGAGCGAAAGGTGTCTGGCCAGTGGCTCGATTTGGCGTCGTCCTGATCGACCAAAGAATCACCGGCAGCTCCTCGATCCAGTTCTTTCCGCACTTGTGCAGCCTGTCGAAAGTTCTGGTCTTGAGCCCGCGCAGCACTTCAGCATTTGCCCTCTCCGCTTGACCGTTGCTTCTCGGATGAGCAACAGAAGCGAAGCAGATCTTGGCGCCAAGATCTTGGACGTACTGCATGAAGGTGCGGCTCGTGAATTGCGTGCCGTTGTCGGTAATGATCCTGTTAGGGATCCCGAAACGGCAAACAATCGACCTGAAGAACTTGACTACTGACTGTGCTATCACCTTCCTCACTGGTTCCACTTCCGGCCACTTTGTGAACTTGTCAATTGCAACGTACAAGTACTCAAAGCCCCCGACAGCTCGGGGAAAGGGGCCGAGGATGTCAAGCCCCCAGACCGAAAATGGCCAGGATAAAGGGATCGTCTGGAGAGCTTGAGCTGGCTGGTGTATCTGCTTGGAATGGAACTGGCACGCTTCACACTTGGTTACTTGTGCAGTTGCATACTGGAGGGCTGTCGGCCAAAAGAAACCTTGCCGGAACGCTTTGCCGGCAAGTGCTCTTGCGCCAATGTGGTGACCACATATGCCTCCATGTATCTCTGCCAACAGCTTTTGTCCGTCTTCCCGGTGAATACACTTCAATTTCGCACCGTTGAGTCTTCTTCTGTACAGTGTGTTGTCGACAAACTGGTACATACTTGACTGCCGGGCTACTCTTTCCGCTTCTTCTTGCTCTTCGGGGAGTTCTCCTGTCTGAAGGAAATGGACAATCTTCTGTGCCCATGTTGGAGCTTGCGGCTCGACAACAAGGACTAAAGGCGCATCTGCTGCTGCGGGAACATCCGCTTCTACGGTGAAAACCTGCGGCTCAGCCGGAGCTTGATGTTCCCCGGCAAGCTTGCCGGAGCAAAACTTGTCGGGAGCGTCTGCTTCAACGGAACAAACCCTAAGGCTTGTCGGAGCAGACTGCTCCTCAGCACCCTTGGCATTGATCCTGGGGACCTTCTTGGCGGCGGCTTCGAGGAGCTCTGCCGGAAAATATTCACCAGAAATCAACTTCCTCTTCTTTCTCTGTCCAGTTGATGGCGTTACGGACGGTTGAGTCAGCTTGAGCACAAAGATCCCTGGTTCCACAGGTAACTTAAGTGCGGCGCACATTGACAGGCCATCGGCAATGTCGTTCTGACCTCTTGGAACATGTTCCATTTGTAGGCCGTCAAAGTGCTCTTCTAGCTTTCTCACTTCATCAACGTAAGCTTCCATCAACGGACTCTGATAACTCTTGTTCACTTGGCGGACGACAAGCTATGAGTCACCCCTGACAATGAGCTTCTTAATCCCAAGGTCTGATGCGATCCTGAGACCGGCAAGCAAGCCTTTATACTCTGCGGTATTGTTTGTTGCCTGCTCCTTGGGAAAGTGCATCTGGACTACGTACTTGAGGTGCTCTCCGGTGGGTGCAACAAGTAGCACGCCCGCACCGGCGCCTTGCAGCGAGAAGGCACCATCAAAGTACATCAGCCACTCTTTGCTTGCCTCCTTGACGGGGATGCTCGTTTCTGGAATTTCTTCATCTTGTGTTGGCGTCCATTCTGCTATGAACTCTGCCAATGCTCTGCTTTGGATAGTTGATGTGCTCTCAAACTTGAGGCCAAAGCTTGACAGTTCCAGTGCCCACTCGACAATCCTGCCTGTTGCTTCCGGATTTTGCAGTATCCTCTTCAGCAGAAAACGAGTGACGACTGTGATCTCATGTGCTTGGAAGTAATGGCGCAGCTTTCTCGAGGCCATGAGAAGGCCGAAAAGCAATTTCTGCACACCAGAGTACCTTGATCTAGCTCCCTGCAGAAGGGAACTGACAAAGTAAACTGGGCGCTGCACCATCCTTTTCTGCATCTTGTCACGCTCCTGCGCAGATCCATCTTTGTCGGGACCAGAGCTTGCCGGTGAAGTCCCCTGCTTGTCGCTGGACGCATCTGCCATGGTTGCTGGCTCATCATCCGCCTCCCTCTCCGCTACTAACACAGCACTAACCACTTGATTGGTTGCCGCTATATATAGCAGCAACTTCTCTTGTGGCCTAGGTGCGACAAGTGTTGGAGTGGAGGACAGGTATCTCTTCAAGTCCTGCAGCGCAGCCTCCGCCTCCGGAGTCCATTTCATTGGACCTGCCTTTTTCAATATTTTGAAAAACGGCAGGGCGCGCTCAGCAGACCTAGAGATAAACCTGCTGAGAGCAGCTACGCAACTGGCAAGCTTTCGTACATCCTTGACGCGCTTCGGTGCTTCAATCTGCTCAATGGCCTTGATCTTGTCGGGATTGGCTTCAATTCCTCGCTGAGACACGAAGAACCCGAGAAGCTTGCCGGAGGGGACTCCAAACACACACTTCTCGGGGTTCAGCTTGAGGTTGATCTTGCGCAGATTTGCAAATGTTTCGTCTAAATCTTGAATCAGGGTCGCCCTGTCCTTGCTCTTGACCACTATGTCATCCATGTAGGCTTCCACATTTCTGTGCATTTGCGGCTCAAAAGCATGGTGGACTACCCTTGCAAATGTTGAACCAGCATTCTTCAAACCGAAAGGCATCCATACGAAACAGTACGTGCCACACGGGGTGATGAATGCGGTCTTCTCCTCATCCTCTTCTGCCATGAAGATCTGATGGTATCCTGAGTATGCATCAAGAAATGAAAGCAAATCACATCCGGCCGTGGAGTCAACAATCTGGTCGATGCGCGGCAAGGGAAATGGGTCTTTGGGACAAGCTTTACTGACATCGGTAAAGTTGATACAAAGCCTCCATTTCCCGTTAGCCTTGTGCACGACTACAGGGTTAGCCAACCACGTAGGATGGAGCACTCCTCTGACAAGGCCTACTGCTTCCAATTTCTTGATCTCTTCTGCAATGAATTCTTGGCGCTCCACTGCCTGTTTCCTGACTTTCTGCTTGACGGACCGCGCATGAGGACAGACGGCAAGGTGGTGCTCGATTACTTTCCTGGGAACACCGGGGATGTCAGATGGTTGCCACGCAAACACGTCGACGTTCGCCCGCAGGAAAGCAACAAGCGCGCTTTCCTATTTAGGGTCTAGAGTGGCACTGAAGGTGAAGGTACCACCAGTGCCATTGCCTTCTCACACTTGCCGGTGGAGCTCGATGGTGCGTCCTCGACGGTAGTGCAGCACTCCGAAGAGGTGCGCTTGCCGGAGTAGGCATCAGAACTCTTGCCGGACTTGGTCTTTTTCTTCCCCCCGGGAGCTTCAACGACAAGTGATTTGCGATCTGTTGCAGCCACTGCTTCCCGGTAGATCTTGTCGGCGCAGATAAGAGCATCCTTCTTGTCGCCAGGGACAGAGATGACACTTATCGGGCCTGGCATCTTTAGCATGTTGTATGCATAGTGAGAGGCTGCCATGAATTTGGCGAGTGCTGGACGGCTGAGTATCCCATTGTAAGGCAATGGAAAGTCAGCAACGTCAAAAGTGACCCTCTCAGTCCTGAAGTTCAACTCGTTGCCATATGTTATCGGCAACGTTATCTTTCCCTTGGGCTTGCTTCTTCCCGGATTGATTCCTTGGAATGTACCGGTCTCTTCGAGCTCGCTGTCAGGGATCTGGAGTTTCTGGAGTACCGCGGAGGAGATCAAGTTCAAACCAGCCCCGCCGTCAACTAACATCTTAGTGACCTTGAGGTTGCGGATAGTTGGTGAAACCAACATCGGCAAGCACCCGACTGCAGTTATGCGATCAGGGTGGTCCTCAATATCGAAGATGATAGGCGTGCTGGACCATTTCAGAGGCCTGCGTGACTCGACGGGTGGTTCTGCCGCATTGACTTCCCGCACCCACTGCTTGAGCTGGCGGTGTGAAGTATGTAGAGAAGCACCACCGTCAACGCACAGGACCTCCGTGGCTTTCTGGAACTCCTGCTCATCAGTTTCGTCATCATCCATATCCTTGTCGTCATCGTCATCTTCATCCTTGTCGCGGCCGCGGGGAGGTCTATCTCCTTGCCGCTGTTTGGCCTTGCCGCGGTGTCCTCCTCGGCCGGGGCGTTTCTTGCTGGCTCCTCCAGCACCTTCCTGGGCTTTCTCCTTGTCGCGCCGCTCGTATTCAGCCTTTTGCTGCTCGACAAGCTGCTCGACCTTCTTGCAGCTCTGGAGGTCGTGGCCCTTGGTGCGGTGGATCTTGCAGTACTACTTGTTGGTGCCGTCCTGCTTGTCGGTGACCGCCATAGCGTGGTGGTTGGTGCCCGCGGCAACCTCCTTGCCGGAGCTACCAGCTTCGGCTTTCTTGGCGCCGCCTCCGTTGCCGGACTGCTCAACGACTAGCACATCTTTGCCTTTCTTCTTCCTGTTGTTCCGCCGCCGGTTTCTCTTTGCCGGGGCAGTCTCCTCACTATCAGATCCTCCTGCTCCTGTTTCTTCTCCGGGGAGTTTCCTCCCTTCCTCAGCACGTGCACACTTGTCAGCCAGGGCATATAGCTCACTGACATCCCTGATCTTGCACATCGCCATCTCCTCCCGCATCCTGCGGTTTCGCACGTTCTGATGGAACGCGCTAATCACCGCGGCAGGGTGGACATCTGGGATGTTATGCTGTACGCGGCTGAATCTCTGAATGTACTTGCGCAGGGGCTCTCCTTCCTTCTGGGCGAGCAGATGAAGGTCGCTCTCTTGGCCATGAGGCTTGTGGCCGCCTGTAAAGGCGCCGACAAACTGATGGCATAGATCTGCCCAGGAGGATATGGAGTTGTCCGGCAAGTGCATGAGCCAGGATCTGACATTGGGCTTGAGCACCAGTGGGAAGTAGTTGGCAAGGATCTTGTCGTCTCGTCCCCCGGCAGCTTGCACCATGATGGTGTAGATGCTGAGGAACTCCGACGGATGCGTCTTGCCGTCGTACTTCTCTGGTACGTCTGGCTTGAAATTCTTCTTGCTGGGCCACTGGACTTGCCGCAGCTCACGAGTGAACGCAGGGCAACCTACCGCATACGGCAAGTCGCCTGGTTCGCCTGGCGCATGCATGTCGACAGAGGGCCCAACACGCTGGTCGGATTGATGCTGCGCTTCTCTTGGGCGCTCGATGCGAGTACGAGCGTCTTCTTGCTGTCGTTCGCGAAGAACTTGGCGTTGATCGCGACAAGCTCGTGGATCCGATGATGCGGTGGAGTCGCTGTCGAGGTGGACCCGGCGAGTCGGCGATCTTGGCCTTCGGGATGGAGAGTGCATGGTGGTTGCACCCCCACCGGTGTTGTCGCCACCGGCTCGCACCTGGCAGTCCTGCCGCGGCAGCGATGTACCCGGCTGTCGCGGAGTGTCACCGTTGGCGAAGCCGATGAGACTCTGAATGGTGGCCCTCCATCCGTCGATCTTGTCTGACGTTGGAGGGTAATCCCGGAGCAGCTGAGCTCGCGCCAAAGCTTCTGCTGGAGTGGTGGGCGGTAGTGGTGAACGGTGCGAGGAACGGGATATGCTCGGACTTCTAACTATGTTAGAAGGAGCAGTATCCTGTCAAGGCGACCGTGTCTCGCTCGTGCCAGCACGTTTGCGTGCATGCCGGTCTTGAGCACCCCGAGATCCACCAGCTTGATCTTGGTCCAACAGACGTATGGTACTGCGAATACCATGACGCTGTCGGTCCTGCGCCTCCTGAGATGGGCGCGGAACATGTACGGACGCCGAGGTTTACGCAGCCTTGTCCTTGGACCTGGCGGCGTCGTGAGCTCCCTCGTCGATGTCCGTTCTTCCGCCGGCGTCTACCCCACCACTCGTTTGCTCCGGTGGTGGTGGGATCGACATGGACGGAACAGCTGCCTCCGAAGCCTTCTTCTTCGGTGGCATGTTGATGAAGAAGATGAAGATCTAGCTCGTGTGAACGCCGGATCAGGTTCACACAATCTCGACGCCCCCTACCTGGCGCGCCAAAGATGTCGGGGAAGCTGATCCATGAACACCTATGGGGACCGGCGGACCGAGCCCCTTTCGGTTCGGCGGGGGGCGGAGATCGCACAAAGAGCGGATCAAGGCGAGGCACACGAGCAGTTTACCCAGCTTCGGAGCTCTCCGGAGAGATAATACTCCTACTGCTGCTTGTCTGATTGTATTGAGTTCTTGCTCGGGAGCGCGGGGTGCTACGATGCACACCAGCTGCTAACGAGACCGAGCGTGAGTGTGTTTCTGGCTTCGAACCGAACCGAACACCCTCTACGTTGCGCATGGGCCTCCTTTTATACGCTAAAGGGGTCACCGACAGGTGGCGACGTAGACAAGGGTAAAAATGGAAAAAGAGGGGTGGTTGGTACAGCTACCTGTACAGTGCACCCTACCTAACCCTGACGGCAGGGGACAACGGTATTAAATGCCCGTCTATGTCGCCCAAACAGTGCAAAAAGGGACCGTCAGGGGCGCCACCGCTCGCCATGATGGCAATCTTGTCAGCGTCGCATGCCACCGTGCACCGCTGGCTGCACAGCCTCTCGCCATGCGCGCCTGGAAAGGCCCCCAGGGCGACACGTTGGTGGATGTGCTGGAGCACGAGTACAGAGTGCTCGCTTTCCGCGGCAAGCGCCTTGCCACGGTCGTTGCCTTGTCGCGTCCGGAAGCTTGTCGTTCACCGGGCCTTGCCGGGACGCGTGGCGCGTCGCCGCAAGTTCCTTGAGGTGCTTTGGTTGGCCTTCCCGGCAAGCTCCTCTTGCTGGGGCCTTGTCTCCTTGACTTGAATACTTTGTTCTTGAATGGCTCCAAAGGAACCACGGAGGACCTTGGCGGTCACCCGGCAAGCCTTGCCGCGGGGCGCTGCAACTGCCCGTGCACAAGTTTGGGATACTAGGGTACCCCTACTCTAGTACACCGACAGAGGCTTGCAAAGATATCAAATCATGCATATAAGAATTTAGAGAAGAACCAAATAATATTTATAGATAATCTTGATCATAAATACATAATTCATCAGATCTTGGCAAACCCACCGCAAAAGAGTATTACATCGAATAGATCTCCAAGAGCATCGAGGAGAACATGGTATTGAGAATCAAAGAGAGGGAAGAAGCCATCTAGCTAATAACTATGGACCCGAAGGTGTGTGGTAAACTACTCACGCTTCATCGAAGAGGTAATGGTGTTGATGTAGAAGCCCTTCATGATTGAAGCCCCCTCCGGCAGATCACCGAAAAAGGCCCCAAGATGGGATCTCACGGGTACAGAAGGTTGCGGCTGTGGAAAAGTTGTTTCGTGGCTCCCCGTGATATTTTTAGGGTATAAGAGTATATATAGGCGAAGAAACTAGGTCAGTGTAGCTACGAGGGGCCCACGAGGGTGGGGGCGCGCCTACCCCCCGGGCGCGCCCTCCTGCCTCATGGCCGCCTCGTTGCCTCTCTGACTTCATCTCCAAGTCTTCTGCTTTGCTTTCGGTCGAAGAAAGATCATCGCAAAGTTTCATTCCGTTTGGAATCCGTTTGGTATTCCTTTACTGCAACACTCTAAAATAGGAAAAAACCAGAACTTGCACTGGGCCCTCGGTTAATAGGTTAGTCCCAAAAATAATATAAAATAGCTTATTAAAGCTCATTAATCATCAAAAACAGATAATATAATAGCATGGAACAATCAAACATTATAGATACGTTGGAGACGTATCAAGGATCCCCAAGCTTAATTCTTGCTCGTCCTCGAGTAGGTAAACGATAAAAACAGAATTTTTGATTTGGAATGCTACCTAACATATTTATTCATGTAATTTTCTTTATAGTGGCATGAATGTTCAGATCCGAAAGATTCAAGACAAAATTTAGTATTGACATAAAAACAATAATACTTCAAGCATACAAACAAGGCAATCATGTCTTCTCAAAATAACATGGCCAAAGAAAGCTATCCCTACAAAATAATATAGTCTGGCTATGCTCTACCTTCATCACACAAAATATTTAAATCATGCACAACCCCGATGACAAGCCAAGCAATTGTTTCATACTTTTTTATGTTCTCAAAATTTTCAATCTACACACAATCCATGAGCGTGAGCCATGGACATAGCACTATAGGTGGAATAGAATGGTAGTTGTGGAGAAGACAAAAAAGAGAAGATAGTCTCACATCAACTAGGCATATCGACGGGCTATGGAGATGCCCATCAATAGATATCAATGTGAGTGAGTAGGGATTGCCATGCAACGGATGCACTAGAGCTATAAGTGTATGAAAGCTCAAAAAGAAACTAAGTGTGTGTGCATCCAACTTGCTTGCTCACTAAGACCTAGGGCACTTTGAGGAAGCCCATCATTGGAATATACAAGCCAAGTTCTATATTGAAAAATTCCCATTAGTATATGAAAGTGACAATATAGGAGACTCTCTATCATGAAGATCATGGATGTACTATGAAGCACAAGTGTGGAAAAAGGATAGTAGCATTGCCCCTTCTCTCTTTTTCTCTCTTTTTTATTTGGGCCTTCTCCTTTTTTATGGCCTTTTTTAATTTTTCGTACAGAGTCTCATCACGACTTGTGGGGGGATCATAGTCTCCATCATCCTTTCCTCACATGGGATAATGCTCTAATAATGAAGATCATCACACTTTTATTTACTTACAACTCAAGAATCACAACTCAATACTTATAACAAAATATGACTCTATGTGAATGCCTCCGGCGGTGTACCGGGATGTGCAATGATTCAAGAGTGACATATATGAAAAATTATGAACGGTGGCACAAATACGATGTCAACTACATGATCATGCAAAGCAATATGACAATGATGGAGCGTGTCATAATAAACGGAACGGTGGAAAGTTGCATGGCAATATATCTCGAAATGGCTATGGAAATGCCATAATAGGTAGGTATGGTGGTTGTTTTGAGGAAGGTATATGGTGGACGTATGGTATCGGCGAAAGTTGCACGACACAAGAGAGGCTAACAATGGTGGAAGGGTGACAGTACGTATAGTCCATGGACTCAACATAAGTCATAAAGAACTCACATACTTATTGCAAAAATCTATTAGTTATCGAAACAAAGTACTATGCACCTGCTCTTAGGGGGATAGATTGGTAGGAAAAGACCATCGCTCGTCCCCGACCACCACTCATAAGGAAGACAATAAATAAATAAATCATGCTCCAAGTTCATCACATAACAATTCACCATACGTGCATGCTACGGGAATCACAAACTTTAACTCAAGTATCTCTCAAATTCACAACTACTCTACTAGCATGATTTTAATATCACCATCTTCATATCTCAAAACAATCATAAAGAATCAAACTTCTCATAGTATTCAATGCACTTCTTGTGAAAGTTTTTATTATACCCATTTTGGATGCCCATAATATAAGGACTTATTTTATAACCAAAGCAAATTACCATGCTATTCTAAAATAATCTCAAAATAATATAATTGAAGCATGAGAGTTGAACAATTTGTACAAAATAAATCCACCGTCGTGCTCTAAAAAGATATAAGTGAAGCATTAGAGCAATATTGTCTAGCTCAAAAGATTTAAGTGAAGCACAAAGAGTATTCTAACAAATCACGATTCATGTGTGTCTCTCCCAAAAGGTGTGTACAACAAAGATGATTGTGGTAAACTAAAAAGCAAAGACTCAAATCTTACAAGACGCTCCAAGCAAAACAAGTATCATGTGGTGAATAAAAATATAGCCTCAAGTAAAGTTACAGATAGACGAAGACTAAAGAGGGGATGCCTTCCGGGGCATCCCCAAGCTTAGGCTTTTGGTTGTCTTGAATTTTACCTTGGGGTGCCTTGGGCATCCCCAAGCTTAGGCTCTTGCCACTTCTTATTCCAAAGTCCATCAAATCCTTACCCAATACTTGAAAACTTCATAACACCAAACTTCAACAGAAAATCTCATGAGCTCCGTTAGTATAAGAAAATAAATCACCACTTTAAGGTACTGTTGTAAACTCATTCTGTCAGGGAAACAAACACCTAAGAGATCAGGGGCGATCCCTTCTATGTTCGACGGGGAGAGTAGTTGCACAAAGCGCAGGTCTAGCAGTCAGCACCAAGGGATTTTTACCCAGGTTCGGGCCGCAAAGCTGCGTAATACCCTAATCCTGCTTGTGTGAATATATGTGTTCTTGAACTCTTGAACTAGCTGCGGTGCACGCCTAGTTCAAAAAGTCAGAATCCTCTATCTGTACGCCTCGGGCCTCCTTTTATACGTAAAAGGGGTTGCCACAGTGGCACACAGGAGGTGGAAAGCAAGCTACAGTGTATGATCTTATCACTCGGCACTGTAGGACAAACACATTTAATGCGCTGTCTATGTGCCCTCTTACTTTATCGGGGACGGCAATAGAAGCTGTCCCGTTGTTGCCGCCCCTCCTCGCCTTGGCGGGCATCCAGGCTAATGAGGCATGCATCACCATGTTGCCTAGCTGGCTGCTGTGTTGGTACGGTGGTAGAGCCTCCACGAAGATCTGCATGCCGCCACGCAGGCGCCTACTTAGTTGGCACAATGGTCCTTGCATTGGAGTGATGGTGAGGTGGCGAATCCTTGCTGGGCTCGGGCATGGCCGTGGCCCAGCAATCGTCCCCGACAAGGCTTGTCAGGGGCCTCGGAGTCGTCCCCAACAAGGGTCTTGCCGGGGTTATTCGTCTTCTGGTCCCACGTGGACTCACAGGCCATCAATCTTCGTGAAGATATGCATGCTACCATGCAGTGTCAGAACTCTCAGCCTCAAGGGTGATGGCCTTGCTGGTGTTGTGTAGGTTTCCCTGGCAAGGAGCTTGCCGAGGCTATGCAGGCTGCCCCGGCAAAGAGGTTACCGGGGGAGGTCCAACTTGTCTTCTGCTCCTTGTCTTCTGTTTACTATCTTGATTGCCTGTCTTGGTGGTCTCGTGTCTTGTCTTCTGCTGTCCTGCCGGGCCCGGCCACAGGCGTGGCTATGACTGCCTGTGCACAAGTAAAGGGGTACAGAATGAACCCATACTTTTGTACACCGATAGGAGACCCCGGGCCTGGGCCACATGTGAGCGCAAGGCGTAGTTGGGCCAGGCCCAAAGTAGTGCGCGGGCATGTGTGTCAGAGTCTTAAACTTCTGCAATCTTCTAGTCAGTTGCGCTTCCCCATGATTTGCGTTGAACGCGTGACATTGGGGTCGTGCATGGGATGGTCGCAGCACGCCTGCGTCACTTCAAAGTTAATGGTAAAAAAAGGGCAGCCCGCGCCTTCCCCATAAAATAGGAATATGCTGGGGCCTCGCTCATTTACCCTCTGCGCCCTTCCCAATCTAGGAACTGATGTTCCCCTTCTTCCTTGAGTGAAAACCAGAGCCCCACGCCTCTGCTTGCCGCCGTCGCGCCTCCATTGCTTCTCGATCCCTCGCCTCTTCTCAGTCGCCATGGTGCCCAAAGCAAGCAAATGCAACGGAGTGGCCAAGGAGGCCGCAGGGAAGGAGATGCCGGAGAGCGGGTTGGTGAAGCTGCGGAAGAAGTTCGTCCTCTCGTCCCGACGGTTGATGCGCTCGTCCTCAGGGAGAAATTCAAGCCCCTGTGGGGGAGGGAAACGTCGGGCATCCTGCCACGAATATTATCCCTGCTCGCTTCGTCAGGCCCGGGTCAGGCAGATATCCTTTCTTCATTGATTATTTCTCCTGTGGGCTCTGCCCCCCTTTCTCCGATTTCTTCAACGACATCATGCACACCTGCAGCTTCCACCTCCTGGATTTTACACCGAATGCCGTAGCATGCATGGCTTTCTTCGCCCACCTCTACGAGGGCTTTGCCGGGGTGCACCCCAATATGGCGCTCTTCCGCCATTATTTCGTCCCCAGCATCCAGACGGGGGGCGCCATCACGGTCTGCGTCACTTGGATCCCAAGGGCCCATAGCAAGGGCGTGTACCCGGAGGGCTTCACAAAGGACAAGTGGGATGAATGGCGGGGCCGGTGGTGCTGGATCGAGGAGAAAGATCCGTAGGAGTTCTGCCAAGTCCGTGAGACGCCGCCGGTCCGCGGCGATGACTGGAGCTAGCTCGATGCCAACGACGGGAAGCTAACGATCGCCATCACTAGGATCCACCGCCTTACTTCAGTCGGGATCAACCTCGAGATGATCGGGGCCAATTTCATCCGTCGCCGCATCGCTCCTATTCACAATAAGGGGAGGCTGGCCTGGGACTACAAGAACGCGGCTGACATCATGAGGCTTCGCCCTAGCCTAAATTACAATTTCACTATGATTGAGCACGCGCATATCTGCCAACGGCTCTTTCAGCTCAAGGTTAATGAGGCCGGGGAGGTTGAGAAGTCCGGTAAGGCCGCCAAGACCGACAAGGTGGACAAACCATTCAAGTTGCCGGCGGGGGTGGTCTCGCTGAGCAATAACTCTTGCCTGACCGCCATCATCGCCATGATGCCGGTGTTCAACGCGCACGGTCTCAACTCGACCTGGGTTGAGCC
This sequence comes from Triticum dicoccoides, assembly GCF_002162155.2. Lineage (NCBI taxonomy): Eukaryota > Viridiplantae > Streptophyta > Magnoliopsida > Poales > Poaceae > Triticum > Triticum dicoccoides. The sequence continues at coordinate 239,090,195 of NC_041383.1, forward strand.
AGAAGCAGAGATAGTGCAGGATTTCTTCAACAATTTTTCGGAAGGATACATCCGTGCCGAACCGCAGCTTATCGGCCCCACCATCGAGAAGGAGATGGAGTACATTGCCTCCAGGTTGGAGGAGGCAACACTTCTCAAGGAGGCCGGTAGTTTTGGCACTGTGGAGGATGAGGCCGAGGAGGACGAAGAGGAGAGAAAGCTTGCCGCATGGGCGGAGTCTGCAGGGGAGCCCCGCGGCAGCGGTACCGGGGCTCCCCTTGTTGAAGAGACGGTTGAGGAGACGGCCCAGGAGGCGGCCGAGGAGATGACAGAGGGGGCGTCCGAGGAGGCGGATGAGCCTTCAGTCCCGAAGAAACGCGTCCTGTGATGGGTTGTTTCCGGCGAGCCCGTCCGCTCCGGCAGGGCCGCGCAGCGGCAAGGGGCTCAGTCTCAACCCATGCACCAGACGAGGCTCGTGACCGCGGAAGCGGTGAAGAGAGCTACGATGGTGAAGAAAAGTGCAGCCGCCGCTTCCTCCTTGACCAAACGCGCTGCCGCCTCTTCTTCAACCAAGCGCCTTAGGACCCCGTCTCCTTCTCCTTCCCTGCGGGTACCACCCCAGTGGCCGATTATGACCTTCAGTCTTTCAGCCCGAGGAGGAAGATGAGGGCAAAAGAGGAGGATGAGTAAGTGCTTTGCTTCCTGGTCGATTCTCTGATTCTTCATTTGGATTATTCCATCTTGACTTGATCTCGTCTTTGCAGGGACACGGAGACGTTGGCTCAGAGGGTGGCGAAGAGAGCCAGGGTCCCGATGAGCGATGAGCCCCCGACAAGCACTTCACGTGCGCCGGGGATGATCTTCATCACCCCGGAGACCAGCCCCCGACGTAGCCCCCACTCCAACCCCCAGCGTAAGTTTGTTACCTATTTCTCGCTAGTGGGCATTGGAGTATGTATCCTTCTCGCCGATTTTGCTGGATTCGCAGGAGGAGAGCAGCAGCAGGAGGAGCCACTAAAGGACACCCCTGACGCGCCGCCCCCGTTGACCACGCCAACCAGAGGGGCGTCCCTGGCAAGGGCGTCCACTGACGAGCCCATGCGCATGGAGGAGGAGGCGGTAGGCACAGTCGCCGGCGACCCCGTCCCGGCAACGAACATTGTTGGGGAGGGAGATGCTTCCTCTCCACTCGTCGCAGGTAAGCTATTTGCCACCGCTCCTTGCCATCCTTGCCATGATTTCTTCCTTCTTTGTGTTTTGAACTTAGTTTTTGTCCCTGCCTTACTCTCCTTTTTGGTCTTCAGATCCTCCCCAGATGGACAAGGAGGACGTCGACACTGTGATCGAGGAGACCGCCAAGGATGTCGAGGCTAAGGCTTCCAACATTGCCGCCGAGGAGGCCGCAAAGGGATCCGCCGAGGAGGCCGGCAAGGCCGCCGCTGAAGAGGCCGGCAAGGGGCCTGGCCGGGAGGCCGGCAAGGTTGCTATCGAGGAGACTAGCATGGGACCTGCCGGGGACGCCGGCGAGGCCACTACTAGGGAGGCCGCCAAGGATCCTGTCGGGGAGGAGGTGGTCGATGACCAGCCTTCTTCCTCCTCAGCCCCTGCCCCGAGCATATACTTGAAGGTGGGGAATGATTTGTTCATCAGCCTCCCAGGGATGGCAAGCACTAGAGCACTAGCCGAAGGGGAGGTGTTTGACGACGTGGTTCTCACCGCTGCCGGGCTCTAGGTTATCGACGAACCGAGCACCAGCAGCAGCACCACCAAGGAAGATCAGCTCCTCTAGGCCATGAGCGCTAACTTACAGAAGCTTCAGATGCTCTACCGCGCCCACCAGGACAAGGTGGACTCCAGGATGGCTGCCGCGGACAAGGCAAAGGCAGACTTTCAGGAGTGTGTTACTCAAATGCAATTCTGGTTTGCCGAGGCCCGGGAAGATCTGAAAGCCATCCAGATCCAGCCGGAAAAGTGCTAGTGGGAGCTTCTTCGAAAGCAGGTCGACTTTGACAAGGCCCAAGAGGTGCTGAAGGCAAAGGATGCCAAGGAAAAGTCTAACTAGACACATCACCACATCATGCTTGACGCCCAGGAGGAGGACTTGGTTGCCCGCGAAGCAGCGCTCGCCACCACGCTTCGCACCAAGGATGAAGAGGTTGAAAAGCTCATCGTGTAACAGACCCAAGAGCTGAAGCATGAGCACAAAGAAGCACTCGATGCTCTGGCCCTGGACCATGCCGGCAAGCTAAAGGAGGCCATCGACTGTGCTGAGGCTGCAGAGGGCCCAAAGGTTGAGCTGGCCGGCAAGGTGGAGAAGCTGGAGCTGGAGCTGGAGCTAGAAGAGCTGAGGAAGGAGACCTCGAAGCTGAAGAAGAACAGGGCCATGACTGCCCACACCTTGGCGGAGCTGCAAGTCACCATCTCTGACAAGACCAATCTGCTCTCCAAGGCCAACGATGCCATTGCTGATCTGAAGCTGAAGCTAGTGACCCAGGAGAAGATGCTTTCGGAGAACAGGGCCCACGAGGAGACCCTTATCAAGGAGCTCGCGGACGAGAAGCTACTGCTGCAGGACGCCGCCACCTCCCACAACGAGCTCATGGCCAACACGAAACTTTGGACCAGCCGCCTCGTGGATGTTGCGGAGAGGCTCACTGCACAGTTGTCCCATGAGGTGAACGTGACTGATAGTGCCAGGCTGACCCTGTTCTTCAAGCGTGTCCTCGATGCCCTAAAGCTGCTCTACTCCAACAGGGTAGCTTATCTGGTCGAGGAGTTCTGGAAGCTTTGTCGGGGCACCTTGTCCAAGGTGCTCAAAAAGGTGGCGTACTAGAACCCAAGCATTGACCGTGTCAAGGCACTTGATAGCTTGCCGGAGGGCGCCGACCTCTAGGCGCTCGAGGAGCGCATCGAGCCCATCATCAGCTGCGTCGGTGGAGTCAATTGGCTGGAGGGCCAGCACCAGGATTAGCTGCTTCATTTCTTGTTGCTACTGCAAGTTCGCACTGAAAAAAAATTTATCTTAAGTTAGAACCGCGGCAATCACTGATGTAATATAACTTTGCTATGCTTTGAACTGAATGCATGCTATTTCCCTGTCTGATTTCTTTTTTATGTACTATACCCTACGCTTAGTTGGATAGGCTTGTAGGCGCATTAACCCTTGCCATGGGCCCTTCAAAGGACGGATCCTTAGCAACCTGCTTGAGGGTGTTGCTGCCGGGCAAGCCACCTTTCCGTTCTCGGCGCAGCCACTTGAGCTGTTGAGCACACTTGAAACAGAACAAGGGTGCTGCCAATAGTGGTTAGGTTCCTTCGCGTACAGGTTTTTCGTACAAAAACAGAAACCATTCGAGGGGAATAACCTCACAAAAAGAAAATTAGTCGAAGTTTTGGTGTGACTTAGCTTTTTATTGCCGCGCTGATCGCTGTTGCAGCTGCAAACGACACCACTCGCCTGGCATCTTGTATCAATGTGGCATGGACGATCTTGATCTCCTCCGCCACCGGCGTCTGCCACGTCGCCCGTCCGTGCTGGCATGGGCGGAGCGGCTCTAGATGAACCGACCGCTGCGATTGTCTTCTTCTTCAGGGCCATGGCGATGAAGAAATTGCCGCACTAACGGACAGACCAGATTCTCACAACTAACTCCCTGTACCTAGCGCGCCAAAGATGTCGGGGAAACGAACACCTATGGTATCAAGGGTGATCCCTTCTATGTTCGGCGGGGAGAGTAGCTGCATGAAGAGCAGGTCTAGCAGTCAACACCAAGGGATTTTTACCCAGGTTCGGGCCGCAAAGGTGCGTAATACCCTAGTCCTGCTTGTGTGAATATATGTGTTCTTGAGCTCTTGAACTAGCTGCGGTGCATGCCTAGTTCAGAAAGTCTGAATCCTCTCTCTGTACGGATGGGGCGGCTTCTAGAACTAGGCGTACAGAGAGAGGATTCTGACTTTCTGAACTAGCCATGCGTCCAGGCTGACAAGGCATGCAGCGCCATGCTGGCTAGCTGGCTACTGTGTTGGCATGGTGGTAGAGCCTCCACGAAGATCTGCATGCCGCCATGCAGGCGCCTACTTAGTTGGCACACTGGTCGTTGCACTAGAGTGGTGGTGAGGTGGCGAATCTTTGCCGGGCACGGGCCTGGCTGCGGCCCAGCAATCGTCCCCGGCAAGGCTTGTCGGGGGCCTCGGAGTCATCCCCGGCAAGGGTCTTGCCGGGGGTCTGTGTCTTCTGGTCCAATGTGGACTCACAGGCCATCAATCTTCATGAAGATCTGCAAGCTACCACGCATGCATTCTGATACTTCTCCAAAGTATCTATAATTTTTGATTATTCCATGCTATTATATTACCTGTTTTGGATGTTTATGGGCTTTATTTTATACATCTTTATCATTTTTGGGACTAACCTACTAACCGGAGGCCCAGCCCATATTGTAATTTTTTTGCCTATTTCAGTATTTCGAAGAAAAGGAATATCAAACAAAGTCCAAACGGAATGAAACCTTCGGGAGCATGATTTTTGGAACGAACAAGATCCAGAGAGCTTGGAGTGCAAGTCAAGAAACAGCCGGAGCCTCCACGAGATAGGAGGGCGCCCCCCTGTAGGGCGCACCCCCCTGTCTCGTGGGCCCCTCGGGCGGCCACCGACGTACCTCTTCCTCCTATATATACCTACGGACCCCGAAAACATCCGAGGGCACCACGGGGGCACCACGAAACACAATTTCCACCACCGTAACATTCTGTATCCGCGAGATCCCATCTTGGAGCCTTCACCGGCACTCTGTCGGAGAGGGAATCGACCACGGAGGGCCTCTACATCAACATCCTTTCCCCTCCTATGAGTTGTGAGTAGTTTACCACAGACCTACGGGTCCATAGTTATTAGCTAGATGGCTTCTTCTCTCTTTTTGGATCTCAATACAATGTTCTCCCCCTCTCTTGTGGAGTTCTATTCGATGTAATGTCTTTTTGTGGTGTGTTTGTCGAGATCCGATGAATTGTGGGTTTATGATAAGATTTATCTATGGATATTAATTTAATCTTCTTTGAATTCTTTTATGTATGATTGAGTTATCTTTGCAAGTCTCTTTGAATTATCGGTTTGGTTTGGCCTACTAGATTGATCTTTCTTGCCATGGGAGAAGTGCTTAGCTTTGGGTTCAGTCTTGCGGTGTTCTTACCCAGTGATAGAAAGGGTTGCAAGACACTTATTGTATTGTTGCCATCGAGGATAACAAGATGGGGTTTATATCATATTGCATGAGTTTATCATTCTACATCATGTCATCTTGCTTAATGTGTTACTCTGTTCTTATGAACTTAATACTCTAGATGCATGCTGGATAGCAGTCGATGTGTGGAGTAATAGTAGTAGATGCAGGCAGGAGTCGGTCTACTTGTTATGGACGTGATGCCTATATACATGATCATGCCTAGATAACATCATAATTATTCGCTTTTCTATCAATTGCTCGACAGTAATTTGTTCACCCACCGTAATACTTATGCTCTCGAGAGAAGCCACTAGTGAAACCTATGGCCCCCGGGTCTATCTCTTATCATATTTTCTTTCAATCTACTTTTATTTGTATCTTTACTTTCTTGCATCTATATCATAAAATACCAAAAATATATTTATCTTATCATACTATCTCTATCAGATCTCACTTTCGCAAGTGGCCGTGAAGGGATTGACAACCCCTTTATTGCGTTGGTGGCGAGTTCTCAGTTTGTTTGTGTAGGCGCGTGGGACTTTTGAGGAGCCTCCTACTGGATTGATACCTTGGTTCTCAAAAACTGAGGGAAATACTTATGCTACACTTGCTGCATCACCCTCTCCTCTTCGGGGAAAACCAACGCCAGCTCAAGACATAGCAAGAAGGATTTCTGGCGCCGTTGCCGGGGAGGTCTTCGCTCAAGTCAAGACATACCAAGTACCCATCACATACCCATCTCCCTCGCATTTACATTATTTGCCATTTTCCTCTTGTTTTCCTCTCCCCCCACTTCACCCTTGCCGTTTTATTCACCCTCTCTTTCCCAATCTCCTCCTCTCTTTTCCGCTTGCCTTTTTGTGTTTGCTTGTGTGTTGGATTACTTGTTGCCATGGCACAAGATAATATCAAATTGTGTGATTTCTCGAAAACCAACAATAATGATTTCCTTAGTACTCCGATTGCTCCTCTTAATGATGTTGAGTCTTGTGAAATCAATGCTGCTTTGCTGAATCTTGTTATGAAAGATCAATTCGCCAACCTTCCTAGTGAAGATGCCGCTACCCATCTAAACTATTTTGTTAATTTGTGTGATATGCAAAAGAAGAAAGATACGGATAACAATATTGTCAAATTGAAGCTATTTCCGTTTTCACTTAGAGATCGTGCTAAAGTTTGGTTTTCGTCTTTGCCTAAAATAGTATTAATTCTTGGAACAAGTGCAAAGATGCTTTTATCCCTAAGTATTTTCCTCCCGCTAAGATCATCACTCTTAGGAACGATATTATGAATTTTAAACAACTTGATCATGAGCATGTTTCCCAATCTTGGGAAAGAATAAAATTGATGCTTCGCAATTGCCCTACTCATGGTTTGAATTTATGGATGATCATACAGATTTTTTATGCCGGTTTGAACTTCGCTTCTAGAAATCTCTTAGATTCGGCCGCGGGAGGAACCTTTATGAAAATCACGTTAGGAGATGCTACAAATCTTCTTGATAATATTATGGCTAATTATTCTCAATGGCACGCCAGAAGATCTTCTAGTAAAAAGGTGCATGATATAGAAGAAATCAATGTTTTGAGGGGAAAGATGGATGAACTTATGAAGATGTTTGCTACTAAAAATACTCCTCTTGATCCTAATGATATGCCCTTGTCTTCCTTGATTGAGAATAATAAGGAATCTATGGATATGAATTTTGTTGGTAGGAATAGTTTTGGAAACAATTCTTATAGAGGAAATTTTTATGCTAGACCGTTCCCTAGTAATTCCTCTAATAATTATGGAAATTCCTACAATAATTCTTATGGTAATTTTAATAAGATGCCCTCTGATTTTGAGAATAGTGTGAAAGAATTTATTATTTCTCAAAAGAATTTTAATGCTTTGCTTGAAGAAAAATTGCTCAAAGTTGATGATTTGGCTAGGAACGTTGATAGACTTTCGCTTGATGTTGATTCTCTTAAACTTAGACCTTCTCCTCCTAAGCATGATATCAATGAGTCTCTCAAAGTAATGAGAATTTCCATTAACGAGTGCAAGGAAAGAACCGCTAGATTGCATGCTAAGAAAGATAGCTTTATAAAAGCGTGTTCTTCTAGTTTCCGTGAAAATAATGATGAGGATCTTAAAGTTATTGATGCATCTCCTTATTAGATCTATGTTTTGCAATATGAATTTTTGATGATTATGGGACTAATGATGAATCAACTTTGCCTAGAAGGCGTCCCAAGAATTCGGAGTCTTTAGATCTTAATGCTAAATTTGGTAAAAGTGATATTGGAGAATCCTGAACTTCTAATAATGTTGAACCTACTCTCTTGGATTTCAAGGAATTTGATTATGATAATTTTTCTTTAAAAGGTTGTATTTCCTTGTTGCAATCCGCTGTTAATTCTCCTCATGCTTATAGTCAAAACAAAGCTTTGACCAAACATATTGTTGATGCCTTAATGCAATCTTATGATGAAAAGCTTAATTTGGAAGTTTCTATACCTAGAAAACTTAATGATGAGTGGGAATCTACTATAAAGATTAGAATTAAAGATTGTGAGTGTTTTGCTTTGTGTGATTTGGGTGCTAGTATTTCCACGATTCCGAAAACTTTATGTGATATTCTAGGTTTCCATGATTTTGAAGATTGCTCTTTAAATTTTCACCTTGCGGATTCCACCATTAAAAAGCCTATGGGAAGGATCAATGATGTTCTTATTGTTGCAAATAGAAATTTGGTGCCCGTAGATTTTATCGTTCTTGATATAGATTGCATTCTTTCTTGCCCTATTATTCTTGGTAGACCTTTCCTTAGAACGATTGGTGCGATTATCGATATGAAAGAAGGGAACATTAGATTCCAATTTCTCTTAAAGAAAGGCATGGAGCACTTTCCTAGAAAGAAAGTTCAATTACCTTATGAATCTATCATGCGTGCTACTTATGAGTCAAGTGCCAAAGATGGCACTCGTTAGATCTATCCTCGCTTTTATGCCTAGCTAGGGGCGTTAAACGATGGCGCTAGTTGGGAGGCAACCCAATTTTCTTTATATTCTTTGTTTTTGTTCCTTTTTAGTGTTAAAATTTTGTTTCTACTTTCTGTTTAGATGTGTTTTTATCTTTTGTTTAGTGTTTGTGCCAAGTAGAACGTATAGGATAAACTATGATGATGGTTGATTTGATTCTGCTGAAAAACAGAAACTTTGCACTCACGAGAAAAAATTCAATAAATGACAGAGACGTTCTTTTGCATTGATTCTTTTTGCTGATGATCAATAAACAAATTTTCCAGTACTTCCTATTTTGGTTGGATTTTTAGAGTTCCAGAAGTTTGCGTTAGTAACAGACTGCTACAGACTGTTCTGTTTTTGACAGATTCTGTTTTTTGTGTGTTGTTTGCTTATTTCAATGCATCTATGGCTAATAAATTAGTTTATAAACTATAAGGAAGTTGCAATACAGTAGGTTTAACACCCAAATAAATAAAGAATGAGTTCATTACAGTAACTGATGTGGTGGTTTTGTTTTCTTTCACTAATGGAGCCTATAAGATTTCCTGTTGAGTTTTGTGTTGTGAAGTTTTCAAGTTTTGGGTAAAACTTTTATGGACTATGGAATAAAGAGTGGCAAGAGACTAAGCTTGTGGATGCCCAAGGCACCCCAAGATATTCAAGAATAGCCAATAGGCTAAGCTTGGGGATGCCCCGGGAAGGCATCCCCTCTTTCGTCTTCGTTCATTGGTAACTTTACTTGGAGCTATATTTTTATTCACCACATGATATGTGTTTTGCTTGGAGCGTCGTGTATTATATTGGTCTTTGCTTGTTAATTTACCACAATCATCCTTGCTTTAACACACCTTTTGGGATAATCCTATTTGATTAGAATTTGCTACAATACTCTATGTGCTTCACTTATATCTTTTGAGCTTGATAGTTTTTGCTCTAGTGCTTCACTTATATCTTTTAGAGCATGGTGGTGGATTAATTTTATAGAAATTGCTAGTATCTCATGCTTCACTTATATTATTTTGAGAGTATCTTAGTACAGCATGGTATTTGCTATGGTTACAAATTTGGTCCTAGAATGATGAGCATCCAAGTTGGGTATAATAAAAACTATCATAGAAAGTGAGTTGGATGCTATGATCAATTTGATGCTTGATAATTGTTTTGAGATATGGAGGTAGTGATATTAAAGTCATGCTAGTTGGGTGATTATGGATTTAAAGAATGCTTGTGTTGAAGTGTGTGATTCCCGTAGCATGCACGTATGGTGAACCGCTTTGTGTTGAAGTTGGAGCACAATTTTATTTATTGAATGTCTTCCTTATGAGTGGCAGTCGGGGACGAGCGATGGTCTTTCCCTACCAATCTATCCCCCTAGGAGCATGCGCGTAGTGCTTTGGTTTTTGATGACTTCTAAATTTTTACAACAAGTATATGAGTTCTTTTGACTAATGTTGAGTCCATGGATTATACACACCCTTTCACCCCTCCATTGTTGCTAGCCTCTCTTGTATCGTGCAACTTTCGCCGGTACCATACACCCACCATATACCTTCCTCAAAACAGCCACCATACCTACCTATTATGGCATTTCCATAGCCATTCTGAGATATAATGCCATGCAACTTTCCACCGTTCCGTTTATTATGACATGTTTCATCATTGTCATATTGCTCTTTGCATGATCATGTAGTTGACATCGTATTTGTGGCAAATCCACCATCATAATCTTCATACATGTCACTCTGGATTCATTGCATATCCCGGTATACTGCCGGAGGCATTCACATAGAGTCATATCTTGTTCTAGCTTTGAGTTGTAATTTTTGAGTTGTAAATCCATAAAAGTGTGATGATCTTCATTATTAGAGCATTGTCCCAGTGAGGAAAGGATGATGAAGACTATGATTCCCCCACAAGTCGGGATGAGACTTCGGACTTTAGAAAAAAAAGAAAAAAAGAGAAAGGCCAAAAAGAAAAAGAAAAAAAAAGAAGGCCAAAGAAAAAAAAGAAAAAAAAGGAATGAGAGAAAAAGAGAGAAGGGACAATGCTACTATCTCTTTTTCCACACTTGTGCTTCAAAATAGCACCATGATCTTCATGATAAAGAGTCTCATATGTTGTCACTTTCATATACTAGTGGGAATTCTTCATTATAGAACTTGGCTTGTATATTCCAATGATGGGCTTCCTCAAAATGCCCTAGGTCTTCGTGAGCAAGCAAGTTGGATGCACACCCACTAGTTTTCTTTTGTTGAGCTTTCATATATTTATATCTCTAGTGCATCCGTTGCATGGCAATCCCTACTCACTCACATTGATATCTATTAATGGGCATCTCCATAGCCCGTTGATACGCCTAGTTGATGTGAGACTATCTTCTCCTTTTTGTCTTCCCCACAACCACCGTTCTATTCCACATATAGTGCTATGTCCATGGCTCATGCTCATGTATTGCGTGAAAGTTGAAAGAGTTTGAGATTATTAAATTATGAAACAATTGCTTGGCTCGTCATCGGGGTTGTGCATGATTAAATATTTTGTGTGATGAAGATAGAGCAACAGCCAGACTATATGATTTTGAAGGGATAACTTTCTTTGGCCATGTTATTTTGAGAAGACATGATTACTTTGCTTAGTATGCTTGAAGTATTACTGTTTCTTATGTCAATATGAACTTTTATTTTGTATTATTTGGATCTGAACATTCATGCCACATTAAAGAAAATTACATTGAGAATTATGCTAGGTAGCATTCCACATCAAAAATTCTCTTTTTATCATTTACCTACTCGAGGACGAGCAGCAATTAAGCTTGGGGATGCTTGATACGTCTCCAAGGTATCTATAATTTTTGATTGTTCCATGCTATTATATTACCTGTTTTGGATGTTTATGGGCTTTATTTTATACATCTTTATCATTTTTGGGACTAACCTACTAACCGGAGGCCCGGCCCATTTTGCTATTTTTTTGCCTATTCCAGTATTTCGAAGAAAAGGAATATCAAATGGAGTCCAAACGGAATGAAAGCTTCGGGAGCGTGATTTTTGGAACGAACAAGATCCGGAGAGCTTGGAGTACAAGTCAAGAAACAGCTGGAGCCTCCATGAGATAGGAGGGCGTGCCCCCATATAGGGCGCGCCCCGTGTCTCGTGGGCCCCTCGGGCGGCCACCGACGTACCTCTTCCTCCTATATATACCTACGGACCCTGAAAACAACCGGGGGCACCACGGGGGCACCATGAAACACAATTTCCACCACCGTAACCTTCTGTATCCGCGAGATCCCATCTTGGAGCCTTCGCCGGCACTGCCGGAGGGGGAATCGACCACGGAGGGCCTCTACATCAACATCCTTGCCCCTCCAATGAGTTGTGAGTAGTTTACCACAGACCTACGGGTCCATAGTTATTAGCTAGATGGCTTCTTCTCTCTTTTTGGATCTCAATACAATGTTCTCCCCCTCTCTTGTGGAGATCTATTCGATGTAATCTCTTTTTGCGGTGTGTTTGTCAAGATCCGATGAATTGTGGGTTTATGATCAGATTTATCTATGGATATTAATTGAATCTTCTCTGAATTCTTTTATGTATGATTGAGTTATCTTTGCAAGTCTCTTCGAATTAGCGGTTTGGTTTGGCCTACTAGATTGATCTTTCTTGCCATGGGAGAAGTGATTAGCTTTGGGTTCAATCTTGCGGTGTTCTTACCCAGTGACAGAAAGGGTTGCAAGACACGTATTGTATTATTGCCATCGAGGATAACAAGATGGGGTTTATATCATATTGCATGAGTTTACCTTTCTACATCATGTCATCTTGCTTAATGCGTTACTCTGTTCTTATGAACTTAATACTCTAGATGCATGCTGGATAGCGGTCGACGTGTGGAGTAATAGTAGTAGATGCAGGCAGGAGTCGGCCTACTTGTTATGGACGTGATGCCTATATACATGATCATGCCTAGATAACGTCATAATTATTCGCTTTTCTATCAATTGCTCGACAGTAATTTGTTCACCCACCGTAATACTTATGCTCTCAAGAGAAGCCTCTAGTGAAACCTATGGCCCCCGGGCCTATCTCTTATCATATTTGCTTTCAATCTACTTTTATTTGCATCTTTACTTTCTTGCATCTATATCATAAAATACCGAAAATATATTTATCTTATCATACTATCTCTATCAGATCTCATTTTCACAAGTGGCCGTGAAGGGATTGACAACCCCTTTATTGCGTTGGTTGCGAGTTCTCAGTTTGTTTGTGTAGGCGCGTGGGACTTTTGATGAGCCTCCTACTGGATTGATACCTTGGTTCTCAAAAATTGAGGGAAATACTTACGCTACACTTGCTGCGTCACCCTCTCCTCTTCAGGGAAAACCAAAGCTAGCTCAAGACGTAGCACGTTCCCCCAAATCTTGTCCTTAACATTGTCGATGGTGTCACAACTCTCAGCCTCAAGGGTGATGGCCTTGTTGGTGCTGTGTAGGTTGCCCCGGCAAGGAGCTTGCCGGGGCTACGCAGGCCACCCTGGCAAAGAGGTTGCCGGGGGAGTTCCAACTTGTCTTCTGCTCCTTGTCCTCTGTTTACTGTCTTGATTGCCTGTCTTGGTGGTCTCGTGTCTTGCCTTCTGCTGTCCTGTCAGGCCCGGGCACAGGCGTGGCTACGACTGCCCGTGCACAAGTAAAGGGGTACAGAAAGAACCCATACTTTTCTACACTGACACATTCTTTATTTATATTGATGTAAAGCCTACTATATTCCAACTTCTCTATGGTTCACACCCCCCAATACTACTCATAGATTCATCAAAATAAGCAAACAACACGGAAAAAACAGAATCTGTCAAAAACAGAATAGTGTGAAGTAATCTGTAACTTTCAAATACTTCTGTAACTCAAAAAATTATGAATTAAACTAGTGGACATGAGGAATTTTTCTATTAATCTTCTGTAAAAATAATCAACCCAAAAGTACTCTTCTGTAAAAAATGACAGCTATTCTCGTGAGCGCAAAAGTTTCTGTTTTTTTACAGCAAGATCACATTGACTTCACCCAAGTCTTCCCAAAGGTTCTACTTGGCACAAACACTAACTAAAACTTAAAACCACATCTAACCAGAGGCTAGATGAAGTATTTATTATTAAGCAGGAGCAAAAAGTAAAGAACAAAAATAAAATTGGGTTGCTCCCAACAAGCACTATCGTTTAACGCCCCTAGCTAGGCATACAAACAAGAATAGATCTAGTATTTCCATCTTTAGCATGCAATCCATAAGTGGCACTCATAATAGATTCATAAGGAAATTTAATTTTCTTCCTAGGAAAGTGTTCCATGCCTTTCCTTAGCAGAAATAGGAATCTAATGTTTCCTTCTTTCATATCAATAATTGCACCAATCGTTCTAAGGAAAGGTCTACCAAGAATAATAGGAGATGTAGGATTGCAATCTATATCAAGAACAATGAAATCTATGGGCACATGATTCCTATTTGCAACAATAAGAACATCATTAATCCTTCCCATAGGTTTCTTAATAGTGGAATCCGCAAGATGCAAATTTAAAAACAATCATCAAATTCACGGAAACCTGGCACATCACACAAAGTTTTTAGAATTGTGGAAACACTAGCGTCCAAATCACACAAAGCATAGCATTCATAATCTTTAATCTTAATCTTAATAGTAGGTTCCCTATCATCATAAAGTTCTCTAGGGACTGGAACTTCTAGTTCAAGCTTTTCTTCAAAAAATTGCACCATAGCATCAACGATATGTTTAGTAAAAGCTTTGTTTTGATTTTAAGCATGAGGAGAATTTAACACGGATTGCAACAAGGAAATACAATCTATCAAAGAGCAATTATCATAATTAAATTCCTTAAAATCGAAAATAGTGGGTTCATTGCTACTTAAAGTTTTGACCTCTTCAATCCCACTTTTATCAATTTTTGCATGTAGATCTAAAAACTCCAAATCATTGGGATACCTTTTAACTAAAGTTGACTCATATCTAGCCCCATCTTTATCAAGATTCATATTGGAAAACAAAGATTTAATAGGAGTCACATCAATCACTTTTAGATCTTCATCATTATTATCATGAAAACTAGAAGAACACGCTTTAACAAACCAATCTTTTTTAGCACGCATCTTAGCGGTTCTTCCTTTGCACTCATCAATGGAAATTCTCATGGCCTTGAGAGACTCATTGATATCATAATTAGGTGGAATAGATCTAAGTTTCAAAGAATCAACGTCAAGAGAAATTCTATCCACGTTCCTAGCCAACTCATCAATCATTAAAAGCAATTTTTCTTCAATCAAAGCATTGAAATTCTTTTGCGAACTCAAAAATTCTTTAACACTATTCTCAAAATCAGAGGGCATCTTGTTAAAATTTCCATAAGAGTTTTTGTAGGAATTACCATAATTAAAAGAGGAATTATTAGGAAACGGCCTAGGATTAAAATTGCCTCTATATGCGTTGTTACCAAAATTGTTCCTACCAACAAAATTCACATACATAGATTCATTATTATTCTCAATCAAAGTGGACAAAGGCATATCATTAGGATCAGAAGGAACACTTTTATTAGCAAATAATTTCATAAGTTCATCCATCTTTCCACTCAAAAGGAACCTTTTTACTAGTGGATCTCTCGTGTGCCATTGAGAATAATTAACCATAATATTATCTAGGAGCTTAGTAGCCTCTCCTAAAGTAATTTCCATAAAAGTGCCTCCCGCGGCCGAATCTAAAAGATTTCTAGAAGCAAAATTCAATCCGTCATATTTTTTTGCATAATCATCCACAAATTCAAACCATGTGTAGGGCAATTACATATCATAAATTTCATCCTCTCCCAAGCTTGTGCCACATGATCATGATCAAGTTGCTTAAAATTTATAATATGATTCCTAAGGGAGATGATCTTAGCGGGAGGAAAATACTTAGAGATAAAAGCATCTTTGCACTTATTCCATGAATCAATACTATTTTTAGGCAAAGATGAGAACCAAGTTTTAGAACGTTCTCTAAATAGCTTTAATTTAACAATATCATTATCCACATCTTTCATCTTTTGCATATCGCACAAATCAACGAAATTGTATAGATGGGATGCGGCATGTTCACTAGGAAGGCAAAAAAATTGATCTTTCATAACAAGATTCAACAAAGCGGCATTAATTTCACAAGATTCGGCATTGGTAGTAGGAGTAATCGGAGTGCTAATAAAAACATTGTTGTTGGTGTTGGAAAAGTCACACAATTTAGTATTATCTTGAGCCATCGTGACAAGCAATCAATACAACACACAAGCATACAAGAAGCAAGCAAAAAGAGACGAACGGAAGAGGGGCGAACAAAAAGGCAAAGGTTTTCAAAAATTGTTTTAGAAGTGGGGTTGAGGAAAATGAGCGGCGAATGGCGAATAATGTAATGAAAGGGAGAAGAGTTTATGATGGGTACTTGGAATGGCTTGACTTGGCATAGATCTCCCCGACAACGGTGCTGGAAATCCTTCTTGCTACCTATTGAGCTTGTGTTGATTTTCCCTTGAAGAGGAAAGGGTGATGCAACAAAGTAGCGTAAGTATTCTCCTCAGTTTTGAGAACCAAGGTATCAATCCAGTAGGAGAGGATGCACAAGTCACCGAATAACTGCACAAACAATCAAGAACTTGCAACCAAAGCATTAAAGGGGTTGTCAATCCCTTCACGGTCACTCGCAAAAGTGAGATCTGATAGAGATATATAAACGGAAAAGTAAATATTTTTGGGTTTTTTGGTTTATAGATTGGAAAGTAAAGATTGCAAAATAATAGATCGGAAACTAGCAAGATGTAAACGAGATTCAATAATATGGAAAAGAGACCGGGGGGGCATAGGTTTCACTAGTGGCTTTTCTCGAGATAACATATATTATGGTGGGTGAACCAATTACTGCCGAGCAATTGATAGAAAAGCGCATAATTATGATGACATCTAAGGCAATGATCATGAACATAGGCATCACGTCTGTGTCAAGTAGGTCGACTCCCGCCTGCATCTACTACTATTACTCCACACATCGACCGCTATCCAGCATGCATCTAGAGTATTAAGTTCATAAAGAACGGAGTAACGCATTAAGCAAGATGACATGATGTAGAGGAATTAACTCAAGCAATATGATGAAAACTCCACCTTGTTATACTCGATGGCAACAATACAATACGTGCCTTGCTGCCCCTACTGTCACTGGGAAAGGAAACCGCAAGATTGGACCCAAAGCTAAGCACTTCTCCCATTGCAAGAAAGATCAATCTAGTAGGCCAAACTAAACCGATAATTTGAAGAGACTTGCAAAGATAAAAAATCATGCATATAAGAATTCAGAGAAGAACCAAATAGTATTCATAGATAATCTTGATCATAAATCCACAATTCAGCGGATCACGACAAACACACCACAAAAGAGTATTACATTGAATAGATCTCCAAGAACATCGAGGAGAACATGGTATTGAGAATCAAAGAGAGAGAAGAAGCCATCTAGCTAATAACTATGGGCCCGAAGGTCTGTCATAAACTACTCACGCTTTATCGGAGAGGTAATGGTGTTGATATAGAAGCCTTTCGTTATCGAATCCCCCTCTAGTAGATCGTCGGAAAAGGACCCAAGATGGGATCTCACGGGTACAGAGGGTTGCGGCGGTGGAAACATGGCTTCGTGGCTCCCCCTGATGTTTCTAAGGTATAGGAGTATATATAGGAAAGGGAACTAGGTCAGGGGAGCTACGAGGGGCCCACGAGGGTGGGGGCGCGCCTACCCCCCTGGGCGCGCCCTCCTGCCTCGTGGCCACCTCATTGCCTCTCTGACTTCATCTCCAAGTCTTCTGGTTTGCTTTCGGTCCAAGAAAGATCATCGCAAAGGTTTCATTCCGTTTGGACTCTGTTTAGTATTCCTTTTCTGTAAAACCCTAAAATAGGCAAAATAACAGAAACTAGAACTGGGCCCTCAATTAATAGGTTAGTCCCACAAATAATATAGAATAGCTTATTAAAGCCCATTAAACATCCAAAACAGATGATATAATAGCATGGAACAATAAAAAATTATAGATACATTGGGGACGTATCATCTACAAATTAGCAAAACAAGGATGATCCCAAGGTTTATATAATATATGCAACTTCCCATGGGGTAACCCATCCTTGGACTACTCCAGCCCGAGCACGCTTAACTTCTGTGTTCTATTCGACTAGGCTAGCGGATGGGAAGCGGCACCTTGTTGATAGTAATTGCCTCCTTGCCTTTAAGGCGTTTCACGCTGGTCACCCTACGGGACCTACTCCCTCCTATCATGCACATTTGTTCTTTTAGAAACTATGTGCGATGGCTGGTGTGTCACCGCCTATCCTTCAATGAGCACTAACACTGGTAGCAGGAAACCAATGGGAGAAGAGGTGGGAAACCGATTAGAGGAGTGGCGGGAAACGGTAGCCTATTAAGAAAACATACAAGAGAAGGAAGCGTGAGCTAGAATGACGCATGCACATGATGCTTACCCATGTACGGCATGTGCTGTTGAAAGGGCTGAGGGTTGCTGTTCGATCTGGGAGCATCCAACGGTGCAGACGTATGATCCGTGGGGTTTGGGTTATGGCCAATCAGAACGCACGACTCAGATCGCGCGCGGCATGAACCACGGTTTGGTAGGCACATGACTTTTGTTTGGCCTTTTTATACACTAATTGAGTTTCCTAGGCATTTAATGTCCATAATTCAAATCTGACCTTCAAATACATGCTCCAGCTCACCAAACAGGCTAGAAAAATTATACATGTCTCCTTGGGTGCATGTTTAGGTCCCATGCATGGAATGGGAACGAATTACTACCGTACCGGCATCCTGGCTCGTCCTAAATCATTTAGAATCTTGGTTTTTAAATCCCCGTAAATCCTAAACTCACCAGAAAGTCATGAAAGTTGGTATGGTGTCACGTCATGGCGCATATATGTCGTGGTAAAAACATTGTCCAATTTGGGCCAAGCTTTATTACGAACCTCTTACAAATCGGAGCTTCTCTCAACAAGAAGCCTTGTGGTTCTGATAGGGAAACGTGTTTCCCTTGTTGTCGAAACGTAATCACGGCCTCTTTTCGCCTTGTATTTTCTTCTACGGGAAACATGGAACGACAGGATATCCATGCTGAAATTTAAACTTATTCAGGGTTCGTTTGGCCTTTTTATACACTAATTGAGTTTCATAGGCATTTAATGTCCATAATTCAAATCTGAACCTCAAATACATGCTCTAGTTCACCAAAATGGCTAGAAAAAATATGCATGCATGTGTCCTTGGGTGCATGTTTAGGTCCCATGCATGCCAGGAATGCGAACGAATTACAATCGTACTAGCGTCCTGGCTCGTCCTCAAACATTTGGAATCTCGGTTTTTAAATCCCGTAAATCGAAAACTCACCAAAAAGTCATGAAAGTAGGCATGGTGTCACGTCACGGCACACATATGTCGTGGTAAAAACATTTTCCAATTTGGGCCAAGCTTTATTATGAACCTCTTAAAAATCAGAGCTTCTCTCAACAAGAAGCCTTGTGGTTCTGATAGGGAAACGTGTTCCCCTTGTTGTCGAAACGTAATCACGGCCTCTTTTCACCTTATATTTTCTTCTACGGGCAACATGGAATGACATGATATCCATGCTGAAATTTAAAATTATTCTGGGTTCGTTTGTCCTTTTTATACACTAATTGAGTTTCCAAGGCATTTATTTCCATAATTCAAATCTGAACTACAAATACATGCTCAAATTCACCAAAATGGCTAGAAAAAGTTGTATATGCATGTGTCATTGGGTGCATGTTTAATTAGGTCCCAGGTCCCATGCCAGGAATGGGAACGAATTACAACTGTACCGGCGTCCTGGCTCGTCCTCAAACATTTGGATTTTTGGTTTTTAAATCCCCATAAAATCCAAAACTCACAAGAAAGTCATTAAAGGTGGCCTGGTGTCATGTCATGGCACATATATGTCATGGTAAAAACATTGCCAATTTTGGCCAAGCTTTATTACAAACCTCTTACAAATCGGAGCTTCTCTCAAGGAAGCCTAATGGTTCCGATAGGGAAACGTGTTCCCCTTGTGGCGAAACTTAGTCGCTCCCTCTTTTCGCCTTGTATTTTCTTCTACGGGCAACATGGAACGACATGACATCCATGCTAAAATTTAAACTTATTCATGATTCGTTTGGCCTTTTTATACACTAATTGAGTTTCCTAGGCATTTAATGTACATAACTCAAATCTAGAGTGCAAATACATGCTCCAGTTCACCAAAATGGCTAGAAAAATTATACATGCATGTGTCCTTGGGTGCATGTTTAGGTCCCATGCAAGGAATGGGAACGAATTACAACCTGACCGGCGTCTTGGCTCGTCCTCAAACATTTGGAATCTCGGTTTTTAAATCCCCATAAATCCAAAACTCATCAGAAACTCATTAAAGGTGGCATGGTGTCATGTCATGGCACATATATGTCGTGGTGAAAACATTGCCAATTTGGGCCAAGCTTTATTACAATCTCTTTCAAACCGGAGCCTTTCGCAAGAACCCTAGTGGTTTCAATAGGGAAATGTGGCCCCTTCTGGGCCAAACAATAATCACTCCCTCTTCTAGCCTCGTTTTTTTCTACACGCAACACATACGGAACAATGGGAGATTCACGCTGAACTTTGAAATTATTCAAGGTTCGTTTGACCCTTTTTCTTCATTAATTGAGTTTTGTAGGCATTTAATGTCCATAATTCAAATCTGAACTACAAATACATGCTCCAATGCACTAAAATGGGTAGAAAAACATACATGTGTACTTGGGGTGCATGGTTAGGTCCCATGGAATGAAATAGGAATGAATTCAACTATATCGCCGTCCTGCCTTGGCCACACACATTTCGAATCTCGGTTTATAAATCTTTGTAAATCCAAGACTCACCAGGAGATCATGAAACTTGGCAGGGTGTCACTACATGGTACATATAATTGTCCAATTTGGGCGAAGCTATATTATAAGCCTCTTACAAACCGAAGCTTCTCGCAACCCTCATGGTTTCGGTGGGCGAAACTATAATCGTTGCCTCTTCAAGCCCTGAACTTTGTTTTCTACAGGCAACATAGAATAACAGGAGTGTCGTGCGGAAATTTTAAACTGTTTAGGGTTCGTTTAGCAATTGTATATATTACTAATTAAGTTTTCTATGCATTAAATGTAGTCCATAATTCAAATTTGAACTACAAGCACATGCTCCAGTGAAGCAAAATGGGTGGGAAATCGTACATGTGTCATTGGGTGCATGTTTAGGTCTCATTTAAGGAATGAGAATGAATTACAAACTTGTCGTCGTCCTGAAACATTGAGAATCTCGGTTTTTAAATCCTAGTAAATAAAAAACTCACCCAAAAACATGAAACTTCGCATGGTTTCATGACATGGCACATATATGTCGTGGTAAAAAAAATCGTCCAGTTTGAGAAGAGGCGCACACATTAGTAGCGAACGAAGTCCTTTTTGAAACAATAAGCTGACATGTTAATATCACAAACGGTTGTATTACATGAACCATATCAATATTTAACCATACTCAGTGGTGTGCGTGCAGCTGTTTGATTAGACGGGACAAGCGCGAGAAGTCCGCCGTGTAGGCTCGACGGGACGCGTGCGAGCAGTCCGCCGCGCAGGCTCGACGGGACGTGTGCATCCTGTCCACCTCGCAGGCTCGACGGGACACGTGCGAGTAGCAAGGCTGCCCATGCTCACCGGGAAGCGAGCTCTTTGACTTCCATGCACCTGCAGCCGCCCGCCTCGCTCAAAACTTTGCCACTAATGGGTTAATTAAAGCACCTGGACAAAGGTTTTTTTAGGGGTGGATGGAGGGTGTTTGATTGTGATCCCATGGCAGCATTTGCTTTGTTCATGTTTTCAACTCGTATTCTGGTCTAATTTAAATTGCCACATAGGGCAACTAATAATACAACGACAAATAAAATGGCAATGTATAGTATGACGACAAATTTACAATGGTGCAGATAATAATTGTCTTACATATTTCAGATAATTTTAAATGCCACATGCGGCAAAGTCCGAAAGACACGGGGGCAAGAGAAGAAGAAAATCATAGACAACGACCGCTACTGTATCTACTCTTCGATGGATCGCCGGGCGATGACATCCTCCAGCTCCTTCCTCAATTCCTCATGGCTTTGCTCGAAAGCAGCCATAGATTCCTCCACCTCCTACTCGCGCTTGATCAGAAGCTTCCTCAAGTCACCCATTAGTTCGTCGATGACCGCTGTCAACGTCATCCCCGAGGCATTGCTCTGCTCATGCAGCATCTTCCAGCTGGTGGCCTCCTCCTCCTTCTCGATGAGAACCTTGAGGAGCTTCGCATTGTCACCCATGAGTTGCTCGACGAGGCCAGTCTCCTTGTCAACCTAGGCATCGCTGATCTTGAGTAGCTTCATCAAGCTGTCGACCAGCTCCTGCTGCTTAATGATGCCAGCGAGAATGTCGTTGTCGCTGGCCAAGGACTTCAGCAACACCAGCTCGTCGTGATTGCCGATGCGGCGAGTGCGCTTGTGATAGCCCTCGCGTGCCTGTGAGAGCTCGTTCGAGGGCTCCGCGGCGCGCCAGGGCATCTCTGCTGCTACTGCCGCTTTGAAGCGGGACCTCTCTAGTGCTTCCGCGGCCTTGGTCATTGCTTCCTGGTTATATGCCCACCCGAAACTCCTCCTACCGTTCATGGCGGAACGACTTGACAGGAAAGACCAGTTTTGTAGGTGATGAGGAGAGGAACTATGAAGTAATTTTTGAGTGGGTAGTTTTTATAGCTCGGTGCTAAGTATGAACACATATTAGTTTGATCGGTGTGAACACATATTAGTTTGATCTATGTGAACAGATTTGCAATTACTTATTGCGTTGTAATCTGCAATGTGATGAGAAACAAAGTCAAAATTTCTTGATGGTTCTGGGTCCACAAAGCCCTATTTTTGTTGTTCTGTCTCATCGCAAACAGTTCTTTTGGATCAACCGTATACCACACATCGGAAGCCCGAAACATGGACCCTTGTTCTCAGATGTACGTGTACATGTCTACCCACTATCACACATGGTCATGATATCACCATCGTGTGCTATGGATGCACCGTCGCATCTCCCACGGGGTGCTAGAAGGTTGACCACATGGTTGCTCGCCTGGCGTCCCTGCTTTTTTTTGTGGGTCTGTGGCGTCCCTGCGCGCGCTCTGCTCGCTCTTGAGGCAAATTTACAATGGAAACGGTTAATAATTGTCTTACATAGTCAGAATAATTTGAAATGCCACATGCGGTAAGGCACAAAACACTCATGACCTACTTATGCATACAATTATAATAAAATATAGGCTAAAAATCTGAGTCAGCGGCCTTCCAACGACGGTCTTCTCGGACTCCATGATCAGCATATCTCCCTTGCTGCCATTCATTATGTGTAACTTACTAATCAACGCACACGAGTACTCGCAGACGCATCGTGTTCGATACTCCTAGCCACCGCAAGCAACTAGTTTGCATTTTTCAAAGTTTTTTGTACGAACAGAATCACACACGAACTTACTATAGTAACCATTTGTGTTATAATTTCTCATCCCAAACAGTTCATTCGAGTGGGCTGTTTGCTGCGTATCACACACATCTGGTTTACACAAATCGTTTGTGTTCTTTTGGCTGATCGCAAATGCTGCATATCACACACATCATGTTAAGATGAACCGTTTCCATTCTGTTGCCTAATCAAAAACAATTTCTCCAAGTTAACCTATGCCGTATATCACACATACCTTGATCTGGCTGACCATTTCTGTTGCATTCCCTAATAGCACACAGTTCATCAGAGGGAACTGTATGCCGTATACCAAACACACATTGATATGGCTGCCTATTTCTGTTGTTCTTCCTCATCGCAAACAGTTCTGCTGGATCAACTGTATGCCCTGCATCACACACACAACTAAAATCTGGACCGTGTTTGATGCATCCGTCATCGCAAACATTTTGCACATTTTTGACAGTTTTATTACACCACCATTTGCGATTATTGCATCGCACACAGTTTCTCAAAGGGTCTCTGATCGTAGTTCGCGTTAGCAGCATCCTGCAGTAGTGATGTCACTCAAGGATAAGGAGGAGCTCCACAACAAGTCAAGTGGTGCATGCCAAGCTTCAAGTGAGGCTCCTACAACTTCAAGTGACAAGCAAGTACCAATGAGGAATTAAGCCTAATGGTGAAACTTCGACAAATTCCACAAGAATAGAAACAAAGAGAGAAGCTCCAGCTCAAGGCACTATGAGCAAAGATCATCAAGTCGTGACCAAAATTGCTAAAATTGTGGAAGACCTGGAAACTACTCTAATGAGTGTACGACACCTCACAAGAAAAAATACTCCCCTAGAAGGAAAAGTAGAAGAGATGAATCACCTCATAGAGAGAGAGAGAGAGGAGGAGGAGTAGAGATGATCGTTACGAACGATGACCTTCTCGAAGAAACAAGGAATTGGAAGGGAAATACAAGTCAACATAGAGCTAATCTAGCAGAAGACATCAAGCTCATGTTGGTGAATGGGTTTCCGGCTCCGACTTCGATAACCACTCCGACTCTGACTTTAGTCAAGATGAAGGTGTTGCCGGACTTGCTCTAGTATCATCCAACTCCCACGACATACTTGATTGACCAAATGAAGGAATTGCAACATGCTTCATGGCTAAAGGTCCCAAGGTATCACGCCCCGAGTATCTTGATTTCAATAGTGATGAGGATGATTTGTGCTACCTCTTGAGCACTGCGTTGGTTTTCCCTTGAAGAGGAAAGGGTCATGCAACAAAGTAGCATAAGTATTTCCCTCAGTTTTTGAGAACCAAGGTATAAATCCAGTAGGAGGCTCCTCAAAAGTCCCATGCACCTACACAAACCAACAAGAACCTCGCAACCAACATGATAAAGGGGTTGTCAATCCCTTCACGATAACTTGCGAAAGTGAGATCTGATAGAGATAATATGATAAGATAAATATTTTTGGTATTTTTATGATATAGATTGGAAAATAAAAGATGCAAATAAAAGTAGATGGAAAACTTATATGATAAAAGATAGACCCTGGGGCCATAGGTTTCACTAGTGGCTTCTCTCAAGATAGCATAAGTATTACGGTGGGTGAACAAATTACTGTCGAGCAATTGATAGAAAAGCGCATAGTTATGAGATTATCTAGGCATGATCATGTATATAGGCATCACGTCCATGACAAGTAGATCGAAATGATTCTACATATACTACTACTACTCCACACATCGAACAACTCCTGCCTCCATCTAGAGTATTAAGTTCATAAGAACAAAGTAACGCATTAAGTAAGATGACATGATGTAGAGGGATAAACTCAAGCAATACGATATAAACCCCATCTTTTATCCTCGATGGCAATGATGACCCACAAGTGTAGGGGATATATCATAGTCCTTTCGATAAGTAAGAGTGTCGAACCCAACGAGGAGCAGAAGGAAATGATAAGCGGTTTTCAGTAAGGTTTTCTACAAGCACTGAAATTGTAGGTGATAGATAGTTTTGTGATAAGATAAATAGTAACGAGTAACAAGTAAACAAAGTAAATAAAGTGCAGCAAGGTGGCCCAATCCGTTATGTAGCAAAGGATAAGCCTTGACAAATTCTAATAATGAGAAAGGAGCTCCCGAGGACACATGGGAATTATCGTCAAGCTAGTTTTCATCACGCTCATATGATTCGCGTTCGGTACTTTGATAATTTGATATGTGGGTGGACCGGTGCTTGGGTACTGCCCTTACTTGGACAAGCATCCCACTTATTATTAACCCCTATTGCAAGCATCTGCAACTACAACAAAGGTATTAAGGTAAACCTAACCATAGCATGAAACATGTGGGTCCAAATCAGCCCCTAACGAAGCAACGCATAAACTAGGGTTTAAGCTTCTGTCACTCTAGCAACCCATCATCTACTTATTACTTCCCTATGCCCTCCTCTAGGCCCAATAATGGTGAAGTGTCATGTAGTCGACGTTCACATGACACCACTAGAGGAGAAGACAACATACATCTCATCAAAATATCGAACGAATACCAAATTCACATGACTACTAATAGCAAGACTTCACCCATGTCCTCAGGAACAACCGTAACTACTCACAAAGCATATTCATGTTCATATTCAGAGCTGTAATAATATGCATTAAGGATCTGAAGATATGATCTTCCACCAAGTAAACCAATAAGTATCAACTACAAGGAGTAATCAACACTACTAGCAACCCACAGGTACCAATTTGTGGTTTTGGATAGAAGATTGGATACAGAGATGAACTAGGGTTTGAGAGGAGATGGTGTTGGTGAAGATGTTGATGGAGATTGACCCCCTCCCAATGAGAGGATTGTTGGTGATGATGTTGGTGATGATTTCCCCCTCCCAGAGGGAAGTGTCCCTGGCAGAACAGCTCTGCCAGAGCCCTAGATTGGTTCCGCCAAGGTTCCGCCTCGTGGCGGCGGAGTTTCATCATGTAAGCTTGCCCATGATTTTTTCCAGGGTGAAAGCGATTATATATCAGAAGATGGACATCGAAGGCCCACTAGGGGGCCCAGGAGATAGGGGCGCCCTATAGGGGGGGGCTGTCTCCTGGACAGGGTGTGGGCCCCTGGTGTATTTGTTTCGCTCGGAAATTCTTATTAATTCGAAAAAGTTGTTTCGTGGAGTTTCAGGACTTTTGGAGCTGTGCAGAATAGGTTTCCAACGTTTTCTCCTTTTCCAGCCAGAATTCCAGCTGCCGGCATTCCCCCTCTTCATGGTAAACCTTGTAAAATAAGAGAGAATAGCCATAAGTATTGAGATATAATGTGTAATAACAGCCCATAATGCAATAAATATTGATATAAAAGCATGATGCAAAATGGACGTATCAACTCCCCCAAGCTTAGACCTCGCTTGTCCTCAAGCGGAAGCCGATATCGAAAAATATGTGCACATGTTTAGAGATAGAGGTGTCGATAAAAATAAAATACGAACATGAGGGCATCATGATCATTCTTATAACAACAACATGTATAGATTCCATTATATAATTTCTTATGCTCAAGTAACAATCAATTCACAATATCAAGTATGGTTCACAAACTTCATTAAGAACTAACAAACTATAATCTCAGTCATTGAAGCAATCGCAATTTATCATAACATCAGAAAGAGTCAATAATAGAGCTTTTCAACAAGTCCACATACTCAACTATCATATAGTCTTCTACAATTGCTAACACTCACTCAATACTTGTGGTTATGAAGTTTCAAACGGACACTGAGAAAGATAGGGGCTTATTGTGTTGCCTCCCAACGTATTCACCTTTAGGTGATGTCAACAATAATAGCCCATGCTAACGAACATCCAATTGGATATGTATATCACGATCTTTCAAACACGAGGAGCTTGCCAAAGGATAAAATGAAAAAGGGAAAGGTGAAGATCACCTTGACTCAAGCACAACATAAAAGCATAAATTAAGAACATGAAGTAAAAGATAGGCCCTTCGCAGAGGGAAGCAGAGGTTGTCATGCGCTTTTAGGGTTGGATACACAAAATCTTAATACGAAAGAACGTCACTTTATATGTCACTTGTGTATGGACCTTTATTATGCAGTCCGTCCCTTTTATTGCTTCCATAACAAGATCGTATAAAGCTTATTTTCTCCGCACTAATAAGTCATGCATATTTAAGGAGCAATTTCTATTGCTTGCACCAATGAGAACTTACTTGAAGGATCTTACTCAATCCATAGGTAGATATGGTGGACTCTCATGGCAAAACTGGGTTTAATGGTATTGGAAGCACAAGTAGTATCTCTACTTGGTGCTAGGAATTTGGCTAGCATGAGGGGGAAAGGCAAGCTCAACATGTTCGGAAGGTCAGTGACAACATACTTTAACTGAGATGTGAGAAAACATAAACCATTACATTGTCTTCCTTGTCCATCGTCAACTCTTTTAGCATGTCATACTTAATGAGTGCTCACATTCATAAAAGATGTCCAAGATAGTGTATTTATATGTGAACCTCTCTTTCCTTATCACTTCCTATTAATTGCAACGATGACCAAAACTACGTTTATCAACTCTCAACAACTTTTATGCCTCATACTTTCTATGTGTGAAGTTATTACTATCCATAAGATCAATATGAACTCTTTTATTCTTTCTATTCTTTCTATTTTTCTCAAAATCATGGCAACAAAGCAAAGCCCTTGACTCAACACTAATCTTTATTACAGATAACTCACGGACTCGATTACAAAAAGAGAGCACTAAGCAAAATTCCAAACTACTTGAAATCAAAACTTCAATCTACTAGATCAAGATACTACTAAAAGGATCGAACTAAATAAAACAGTAAAGATAGGAGTGTGATGGTGATATGATACCGGGGCACCTCCCCCAAGCTTGGCAGTTGCCAAGGGGAGTGCCCATACCCATGTGATTATGTCTCCGGAGGTGATGGAGGTGGTGATGATGATGGTGGATAATGGCACATCGAGCGTAAAAGCTCCTCCAACTTCCGGATAATGCCCTTGAGTCCGGTGATATGATCCTTCAATAAAATATTCTCTTGGGTGAGATACTTATTTTGTATGCGAGCTAACTCAATCATCTAGAAAGCTTCAATCTCAGTCGGAGTAAAAAGGTCAGGTAGGGGTTGAGGGATGTCTTCTTCTTTCACTGTCGGGGCTTGAACCTCCATGGCCTTCTTGATCTCTTCATCCTTGTTAATCTCTTCCGGTTCTTCTCTTTTCAGCTCTATCTTCAATAGCTAAGCATCCTTATCTTCATTGTTGAAGGAGGGTGACGCCATAGGGCTCTAGATCTATAACAGAGAACAGCTAGAAACGAAAACAGAGGATATTTGCGTGATACGGTGGTCAAAACCTCCGGGAGTATATATAATGAATTTTTACCGACCAAAATACGTAACGTGCAAGAAAATGGAGTCCTGGAGGCACTCGAGTTTCCCACGAGACAGGGGGCGCGCCCAGTAAGGGGGGGGCGCCCTCCACTCTTGTGGGAGCCTTGTGTCCCTTTCGCACTACTTTTTTCTTCCTAAAATTCTTAATTAATCCAAAACTGATAAAAATTGCCATTGGAGTTGTTTTGGAGTCGGTTTACTTATTGTACCACATACCTATTCCTTTTCGGTCTGGAACATTCTGGGAAGTGTCCCTTATGTATTCCTCCGGGGTTACAGTTTCAATAATATTAGTTTCAACATTAATAGGATTACCTGAAATATAGTGTTTCATTCTTTGACCGTTTACCACCCTCAGACTTGTGCCTTCGAAGTTGTTCATCTTTATGGCACCAGAACGATAGACCTCCTTGATAACGTAAGGACCTTCCCATTTTGAGAGAAGTTTTCCTGCAAAAGATCTTAAGCAAGAGTTGAATAATAATACATAGTCTCCTACATTAAACTCACGCTTTTGTATCCTCTTATCATGTCAGCATTTGACTTTTTCTTTGAATAGCTTGGCATTCTCATAAGCTTGGGTTCTCCATTCATCAAGTGAGCTAATATCAAACAACCTCTTCTCACCGGCAAGTTTGAAGTCATAATTGATCTCTTTAATAGTCCAATATGCTTTATGTTCAAGTTCAAGAGGTAAATGACATGCTTTTCCATAAACCATCTTATACGGAGACATACCCATAGGATTTTTGTATGCAGTTCTATAAGCCCATAATGCATCATCAAGTTTTTTGGACCAATTCTTTCTAGATCTATTCACAATCTTTTGCAAAATTAATTGAGCTCTCTATTGCTCAACTCTACATGACCACTAGACTGCGGATGATAAGGAGATGCGGTTCTATGATTGACATCGTACTTAGCAAGCATCTTACGGAAAGCACCATGAATAAAATGTGAACCACCATCAGTCATAAGATATCTAGGGACTCCAAACCTTTGAAAAATAACTTCTTTAAGCATTTTAATAGAAGTGTTATGATCAGCACTACTAGTTGGAATAGCTTCTACCCACTTAGTAACATAATCAACAGCAACTAAAATATGTGTATAACCATTAGAGGTAGGAAAAGGTCCCATATAATCAAAGCCCCAAACATCAAACGGTTCAATAACAAGAGAATAATTCATAGGAATTTCTTGATGTCTACTAATGTTACCTGCTCTTTGGCATTCATCACAAGATAAAACAAACTTACGAGCATCTTTGAAGAGAGTAGGCCGATAAAAACCAGATTGTAGTACCTTGTGTGTAGTTCTATCTCTAGCGTGGTGTCCTCCATATGATTCAGAGTGACACTTGCGTAGGATTTGTTCCTGTTCATGCTCAGGTACACAACGTCTAATAACACCATCTACTCCTTCTTTATAAAGGTGTGGGTCATGCCAGAAGTAATGTCTTAAATCATAAAAGAACTTTTTCTTTTGCTGGTATGTGAAGCTAGGCGGTATAAATTTAGCAACAATGTAATTAGCATAATCAGCATACCAAGGAGCAGTATGAGAAGCATTAACGACCGCTAATTGTTCATCAGGAAATCTATCATTAATAGGCAGTGGGTCATCAAGAACATTCTCTAACCTAGACAAGTTATCTGCAATGGGGTTCTCAGCTCCCTTTCTATCAATAATGTGCAAATCAAACTCTTGGAGCAGGAGAACCCATCTAATGAGTCTAGGCTTAGCATCTTTCTTTTCCATAAGATATTTAATAGCAGCATGATGAGTGTGAATAGTAACTTTGGAATCAACAATATAAGGTCTAAACTTATCACATGCAAACACAACTGCTAAAAATTCTTTTTCAGTGGTAACATAATTTCTTTGGGCTGTATCAAGAGTCTTATTAGTATACTGGATAACATTCAATTTCTTATCGACTATTTGCCCTAGAACAGCACCTATAGCATAATCACTAGCATCACACATAATTTCAAAAGGTAAATTCCAATCAGGTGGCTGAACAATAGATGTAGTGATCAAAGCTTTCGTAAGTGTTTCAAATGCTTCTACACAATCATCATCAAAGACAAAAGGAATATCTTTTTGCAATAAATTAGTCAGAGGCCTAGAGATCTTAGAAAAGTCCTTAATGAACCTCCTATAAAAACCGGCATGACCAAGGAAACTTCTTATACCTTTTATGTCCTTGGGACATGGCATATTTTCAATAGCATCAACTTTAGCTTTATCAACTTCAATACCTCTCTCGGAAATCTTATGCCCCAAGACAATGCCTTCATTAACCATAAAGTGAGACTTTTCCCAATTCAGGACGAGACTAGTGTCTTCGCATCTCTGCAAAACTCGATCAAGGTTGCTCAAACAATTATCAAAGGAGGATCCATAAACAGAGAAATCATCCATGAATACCTCGCAAATCTTTTCACAAAAATCAGAGAATATAGCCATCATGCATCTTTGAAAGGTAGTAGGTGCATTACATAAACCAAAAGGCATACGTCTATAAGCGAAAGTACCAAAAGGGAAAGTAAAAGTAGTTTTTGCTTGATCTCCCGCTGAGACAGGTATTTGAGAGAAACCAGAATAACCATCTAGAAAGCAGAAATGTGTGTGTTTGGACAGTCTTTCTAGCATTTGATCAATAAAAGGTAAACGGTAATGATCTTTCTTAGTAGCTTTATTTAGTTTACGAAAATCAATTACCATCCTATAACCTGTAATAATTCTTTGTGGGATCAATTCATCTTTATCGTTAGGAACAACAGTAATACCTCCCTTTTTAGGGACACAATGGACAGGGCTTACCCAATCACTATCAGCAACGGGATAGATTATACCTGCCTCGAGGAGCTTTAGTATCTCCTTTCTTACCACTTCTTTCATTTTAGGATTTAGTCGTCGTTGAGGATCTCTAACTGGTTTAGCATCGTCCTCCAATTTAATTTTGTGTTGGCATAACGTGGGACTAACACCCTTAAGATCATCCAGAGTATATCCAATAGCAGCTCAATGCCTTTTTAGAGTTTTCAGTAATCTTTCTTCTTCTTGCTCTGAAAGGTTAGCACTAATAATAACAAGATATATTTTCTTTTCATCGAGATAAGCATACTTAAGATTATCAGGTAGAGGTTTGAGTTCAAAAACGGGATCACCCTTGGGTGGTGGGGGATCCCCAAGAATTTCAACGGGAAGGTTATGTTTCAAAATAGGTTCCTGTTTAAGGAATAATTCATCTATTTCCCTTCTTTCTTTCATAAACATATCATTTTCATGGTCTAGCAGATATTGTTCTAACGGATCAGTAGGAGGCACGGCAATAGAAGCAAGACCAATTATTTCATCTTTACTAGATAATTCCTTATCACGGGGTTGCCTACGAAGTTTAGCAAAATTAAACTCATGAGTCATATCATCTAAGCCAATCGTAACAACATCCTTTTTGCAATCAATCATAGCTTTAACAGTGTTCAAGAAGGGTCTACCAAATATAATGGGACAAAAGGCATCTTGTGGAGAACCAAGAACAAGAAAATCAGCAGGGCATTTAACCTTCCCACACAAAACTTCAACATCTCTAACAATCCCAACAGGTTTAATGGTATCCCTATTAGCTAGCTTAATAGTACCATCAATATATTCTAATTCAACGGCTGCAATGTCGTGCATAATTTCTTTATATAAATCATAAGGTATAGCGCTAGCACTAGCACCCATATCACATAAGCCATGATAACAATGTTCTCCTATTTTAACAGAAATAACAGGCATGCCTATGACAGGTCTACGTGTCTTAGTATCTGGCCTAGCAATATTAGCAGTCTCACCATAGAAATAGATAACATGCCCATCTAAATCATCATCCAAGAGATCTTTAACTATAGCAATACTAGGTTCAACATTTATTTGCTTAGGCGGTTTATAAGTCCTAGTATTACTCTTACGATCAATAGTCGAAGTTTTAACATGATCCTTTATCCTAACAGGAAAAGGTGGTTTCTCAACGTAAGTAGTAGGAACAATAGGATCACTATAAGTGATGGTCTTTTCTTCAACTGTAATAGGTGCAACTACTTTAACTTCAATAGGAGGATTATATTTAAACCACTTCTCTTTAGGAAGATCAATGTGAGTAGCAAAAGATTCACAGAAATAAGCTACTATCTTAGAGTCAAGTCCATACTTAGCGCTAAATCCATGAAAAACATCGGTATCCATAAAAGATTTAACACAATCGAACTTAGGTGTCATACCTGACTACTTACCATCGGCGGAACCCCAATCTTCAGAGTTTCATTTAATTCTTTCTAATAAGTCCCATTTGAAATCAATAGTCTTCAGCATATAAGAACCAGCACAGGAAGTATCGAGAAGGTTGCGATTGTCAAGAGAAAGCCGAGCATAAATTTTTTGAATAATCATTTCCCGAGAGAGCTCATGATTGGGGCATGAATATAACACTGACTTAAGCCTCCCCAAGCTTGAGCGATGCTTTCTCCTTCGCGAGGCCAGAAATTATATATGTAATTACGATCACGATGAACAAGATGCATAGGATAGAACTTCTGGTGAAATTCCAACTTCAATCGCTTATAATTCCAAGATCTCGTATCATCACATAGCCTATACCATGTCAATGCAGATCCCTTCAAAGATAAAGGGAAGACCTTCCTTTTGACAACATCATCGGGAATACCTGCAAGCTTAAATAATCCACAAACTTCATCCACAAAGATAAGGTGTAAATCGGGATGCAATGTTCCATCTCCTACAAATGGATTAGCTAGCACTTTCTCTATCATACCCGAAGGAAATCTCAAAATAAATATTTTCATAAAGTTCAGTAGGTTGAGGAGCAACTCTTTGCTCTTCTGGTTGGGGTGAAGATACCCCAAACAACCCCCTCAAAGGATTAGTTTCCATAGTGACAAGTAACAGAAAATTTCAGCACACTATATAAATGTTTCCTTACCAAGTTCCACTCACCAAAAGAGCTACACTCCCCGGCAACGGCGCAAGAAAAGAGTCTTGATGACCCACAAGTGTAGGGGATCTATCATAGTCCTTTCGATAAGTAAGAGTGTCGAACCCAACGAGGAGCAGAAGGAAATGATAAGTGCTTTTCAGTAAGGTTTTCCACAAGCACTGAAATTGTAGGTGATAGATAGTTTTGTGATAAGATAAATAGTAACGAGTAACAAGTAAATAAAGTAAATAAAGTGCAGAAAGGTGGCCCAATCCTTTATGTAGCAAAGGATAAGCCTGGACAAATTCTAATAATGAGAAAGGAGCTCCCGAGGACACATGGGAATTATCGTCAAGCTAGTTTTCATCACGCTCATATGATTCGCGTTCGGTACTTTGATAATTTGATATGTGGGTGGACCGGTGCTTGTGTACTGCCCTTACTTGGACAAGCATCCCACTTATGATTAACCCCTATTGCAAGCATCCGCAACTACAACAAAAGTATTAAGGTAAACCTAACCATAGCATGAAACATGTGGGTCCAAATCAGCCCCTAACGAAGCAACGCATAAACTAGGGTTTAAGATTCTGTCACTCTAGCAACCCATCATCTACTTATTACTTCCCTATGCCCTCCTCTAGGCCCAATAATGGTGAAGTGTCATGCAGTCGACGTTCGCATGACACCACTAGAGGAGAAGACAACATACATCTCATCAAAATATCGAACGAATACCAAATTCACATGACTACTAATAGCAAGACTTCACCCATGTCCTCAGGAACAAACGTAACTATTCACAAAGCATATTCATGTTCATAATCAGAGGTGTAATAATATGCATTAAGGATCTGAACATATGATCTTCCACCAAGTAAACCAATAAGTATCAACTACAAGGAGTAATCAACACTACTAGCAACCCACAGGTACCAATTTGTGGTTTTGGATACAAGATTGGATACAAGAGATGAACTAGGGTTTGAGAGGAGATGGTGCTGGTGAAGATGTTGATGGAGATTGACGCCCTCCCAATGAGAGGATCGTTGGTGATGGCGTTGGTGATGATTTCCCCCTCCTGGCAGGAAGTGTCCCCAGTAGAACAACTCTGCCAGAGCCCTAGATTGGTTCCGCCAAGGTTCCGCCTCCTGGCGGCGGAGTTTCGTCCCGTAAGCTTGCCCACGATTTTTTCCAGGGTGAAAGCGATGATATATCAGAAGATGGACATCGAAGGCCCACCAGGGGGCCTAGGAGATAGGGGTGCGCCCTATAGGGGAGCGCCCCCTGTCTCCTGGAAAGGGTGTGGGCCCCCTGGTGTATTTCTTTCGCTCAGAAATTCTTATTAATTCCAAAAAGTTGTTCATGGAGTTTCAGGACTTTTGGAGCTGTGCAGAATAGGTTTCCAACGTTTGCTCCTTTTCCAACCAGAATTCCAGCTGCCGGTATTCCCCCTCTTCATGGTAAACCTTGTAAAATAAGAGAGAATAGCCATAAGTATTGAGATATAATGTGTAATAACAGCCCATAATGCAATAAATATTGATATAAAAGCATGATGCAAAATGGACATATCAGGCAACAATACAATACGTGCCTTGCTACCCCTGTTGTCACTGGGAAAGGACACCGCAAGATTGAACCCAAAGCTAAGCACTTCTCCTATTGCAAGAAAGATCAATCTAGTAGGCCAAACCAAACTGATAATTCGAAGAGACTTGCAAAGATGACCAATCACACATAAAAGAATTCAGAGAAGATTCAATTATTTCTCATAGATAAACTTGATCATAAACCCACAACTCATCGGATCTCGACAAACACACCGCAAAAAGAGTTACATCGAATAGATCTCCATGAAGATCGAGGAGAACTTGGTATTGAGATTCAAAGAGAGAGAAGAAGCCATCTAGCTAATAACTATGGACTCGAAGGTCTGTTGTAAACTACTCACAACTCATCGGAGAGGCCTTGGAGATGATGTAGAGGCCCTCCATGGTCGATTCCCCCTCCGGCAAAGCACCGACGAAGGATCCAAGATGGGATCTCGCGGATACAGAAGGTTGCGGCAGTGGAAATAATTTTTCGTGGTGCTCCTGGATGTTTTCGGGGTACGTGGATATATATATGAGGAAGAAGTAGGTCAGTTGACGCTCGAGGGGCCCACGAGGGTGGGGGTGCGCCCAACCCTAGGGGCGCGTCGGGCACCCTCGTGGCCACCTCGTTTGTTGCTTGACGACCACTCCAAGTCCCCTGGATTGCATTTGTTCCAAAAAGATTGCTCCCGAAGGTTTCATTCCGTTTGGACTCCGTTTAATATTCATTTTCTTTGAAACACCAAATAGGCAAAAAAACAGCAATTCGGGCTCTGGTTAGTAGGTTAGTCCCAAAAATGATATAAAAGTGTAAAGTAAAGCCCATAAACACCCAAAACGGGTAATATAATAGCGTGGAACAATCAAAAATTATAGATACGTCGGAGACGTATCAATTTGCTAGGTGATGTTGATTTGCTTGTTGATAAAACTAGCGATGTGACCTATAATGAACTTGCTAGTACTCTTGATAGTCAAGATGAAACGAATGACAATGCTAAGAAGGAGATTGAACGTCAAACTATAAGAACTAAACACTCTGAAGTTAGCTCATGAAACAACTCAAGAAGATCGTAGAGAGCTTCTAAGAACTCATGAGAAGGTACGCTCTGAGAAGCTAAATTTAGAGCAAGAGCATGTGCTTCTTAAAGCAATCAATGATGATCTTCGAAAGAAGAGTTCTTCTTACATTGCCAAACATCTCCTCTTGTCTACTTTTATGCCACAAGTTAAATCAAGCTAGTAACAAGAGTAAGAAAGGATCTTCATCTAGTAGTTACAATAACAATGCTAAATCCAGTATTGTACTTTCTAGTAGTTCTCTTGATTCCACTAATGATTCTCTTAGCCAAGTTACACTTGTGCAAGAGAAAACTTTATTCAAAGGAATTATAG
This sequence comes from Triticum dicoccoides, assembly GCF_002162155.2. Classification (NCBI taxonomy): domain Eukaryota; kingdom Viridiplantae; phylum Streptophyta; class Magnoliopsida; order Poales; family Poaceae; genus Triticum; species Triticum dicoccoides. Next base: position 239,126,460 of record NC_041383.1, read on the forward strand.
GGAAAGGTGTTTACAAGAGTCTTGTTGGGAGTAAGCTATTTGAGGAAATTGTACACAAGCAAGAGAGACACTAGAAGAATCAAGGTATTGGTATTGAACAAAAGTTCGATGCCAATGGAGTTGAATGGGAAGAAGATGAATACCTGATAACCCACAAGTATAGGGGATCACAACACTTTTCGAGGGTAGAGTATTCAACCCAAATTTATTGATTCGACACAAGGGGAGTCAAAGAATATTCTCAAGTATTAGCAGTTGAGTTGTCAATTCAACCACACCTGGATAACTTAGTATCTGCAGCAAAGTATTTAGTAGCAAAGTAGTATGGAAGTAAATGGTAACAGTAGCAAAAGTAACAGTAGCAGTTTTGTAGACGAGGTAAGGGCCTGAAGTTAAATCAAACAAAGAGGGAGCAGGCAAGATAATAGTCTCATTGTGTTTCTTATGAAATCTCAAATTATACAAAAGCATCTTATCATCATTTTTAACAATAAACTCATGTGCTACCATGCTCTTATAATCTAGAAAAGTAGGGGGCAACAACTTTTCCTCTTTCTCAAAATGCCTAATAGGTACCCTGAAATGTTTAGCAAGACGTGAAGCATAGATACCTCCAAAGATGGGGCCCTTTGTACGGTTCAGACTTAATCGTTTAGCAATAATAGCGCCCATACTAACAGAGTTATCATGAAATAAAGCATGAAACAAAATAATAATATCCGGGACACTAAGATTTTCAAAGTTCCCGCGACCAATTAAGCATCTACTAGCAAATATTGCAAAGTAACGTAGGACAGGAAAGTGTATGCTAGTAAGTTTGCATCGAAAACCTTCCTCGTTTCCATCCACATCCATACGATGTGGTTCCTCTAAGCTGCCCCCGAAGGGTATTTTGCAGACCATACAAAATTTATATAGTGACATCTCCCTAGGCATATCATATAAATGAAACTCTACTGAAGGAGGTGATTTCTTAGGATAAAAGTAGAAATTTTGCACGAAAGTATTGGTGAGTAAGATATACTGTTCGATCTGGTCATGGAGGAAGTCGGTGAGGCCCACATTATCAGCCAACAAATAAAAATCATCATGAATCCCGTCTGCTCTTAATAAATTATCACAGGGCCATTCACACGGTCGTACTTCCGCCACACGAGGGAGATTGTACTTGGGCTTCTGATTCTCCTTAGCTTGTTTATCCTTAGAACCTTGGCTAGAAGAGCCCCTCAAAAGAATCTCTTCATCTTTTTCTGAAAAATTTCTGAAATTTTTAGTAACTCAAAATAAAAGTGAACCAAACTCAATAAAATTGATAGCAACTACTCCCACAAGTGCCTAGAGACTATATCATGCGTTAGAATTACTTGGGACCATATAAATTTGACATGCATGCTCAAGAACAGGGTCACCTAGGCAGCAAAAATTTGCAATGAATAAAGCACTAGAACAAAAACTAATTGGACCATTGGAGGAGTCACATACCAAGGAACAATTCCCCAAAGCAGTTTTGTGAATGGAGCTTTGAGCAAGGAGATCGAAAATGGCAGCAAAATGAGCTAGAACTCGTGCTTGAGCTGGATGGTGATTTTTTTGGGAGGAAGAAGAAGTGCATGGGTACAGGAATAAGTGGAGGGGGAGCCACCATGGGCCCACGAGGCAGGGGGGCGTGCCCTGTAGGGGTGGGCACGCCCTGGGCCCTCGTGGCCAGGTACTTTCTCCCCCTGTTGTGTTCTCAGTGCCAGATATTCTCAAATATTCCAGAAAAAATCATATTAAATTGGCAGGGCATTTGGAGAACTTTTATTTTGGGGTATTTTTTATTGCATGAATAATTCAGAAAATAGACAGAAAATACTATTTTTGCTTTATTTATTCTAAATAACAGAAAGTAAAAAGAGGGTACAGAAGGTTGTGCCTTCTAACTTCATCCATCTCCTGATCATCAAAAGGAATCCACTAACAAGGTTGATCAAGTCTTGTTAACAAACACATTCCGAATAACATAGAACCGGAGAAATTTCAAATAACACTAGGTTACCTCAACGGGGATATGAACATCCCCAATAATAAGAATATCATATTTCTTCTTGACAGTAGGAAGAGGAAATTCAAAACCTCCAGTAATGATTGATGGAATTTTTCCAATAGAATTGATACTATGAACTTGAGGTTGTTTCCTCGGAAAGTGTACCGTATGTGCATTACCATTAACATGAAAAGTGACATTGCCTTTGTTGCAATCAATAACAGCCCCTGCGGTATTCAAAAAGGGTATACCATGGATAATCGACATACTATCATCCTCGGGAATATCAAGAATAACAAAGTCCGTTAAGATAGTAACGTTTGCAACCACAACATGCACATCCTATACCGGCAGGTATAGCAGTTGATTTGTCAGCCATTTGCAAAGATATTTTAGTAGGTGTCAACTTATTCAATTCAAGTCTATGATATAAAGAGAGAGGCATAACACTAACACTGGCTCCAAGATCACATAAGGCAGTTTTAACATAGTTTCTTTTAATGGAGCATGGTATAGTTAGTACCCCTGGATCTCCAAGTTTCTTAGGTATTCCACCCTTAAAAGTATAATTAGCAAGCATGGTGGAAATTTCAGCTTCTGGTATCTTTCTTGTATTTGTAATAATATCCTTCACCTATTTAGCATAAGGATTTACTTTAAGCATATTAGTTACGCGCATGCGTAATAAGATAGGTCTAATCATTTCAGCAAAGTGCTCAAAATCCTCATCATCCTTTTTCTTGGATGGCTTAGGAGGAAAACACATGGGTTTCTGAACCCATGGTTCTCTTTCTTTACCGTGCTTCCTAGCAACAAAGTCTCTCTTATCATAACGTTGATGCTTTGATTGTGGGTTATCAATATCAACAGCAGGTTCAATCTCTACATCATTATTATTGCTAGGTTGAGCATCAACATGAACATTATCGTTAACATTATCACTAGGTTCATGTTCATAACCAGATTTTGTTTTAGCATCAGAAATAGAAATATCATTGGGATACTCAGGTGTGTCTACAACAGGTTCACTAGAAGCATGCAAAGTCCTATCATTTTTCTTTTTCTTCTTTTTAGAAGGACTAGGTGCATCTAAATTATTTCTCTGAGAGTCTTGCTCAATTCTCTTAGGGTGGCCTTCAGGATGCAAAGGTTCCTAAGTCATTTTACCCGTTCTAGTAGCCACTCTAACAGCAAAATCATGTTTATTATTTAATTCATCGAGCAAATCACTTTGAGCTTTAAGTACTTGTTCTGCTTGAGTGGTAACCATAGAAGCATATTTACTAATGAGTTTAAGTTCACCTTTAACTCTAGCCATATAATCACTCAAGTGTCCAATCATGTAAATATTACTTTTTAATTGTCTACCAACATAAGCATTAAAGTTTTCTTGTCTTAGCCATAAAGTCATCAAATTCATGAAACTTACTAGATGGGATTTCAACTTTATCATATCTATAGAGAGAATTTACCTTTACTACCTGTGTCGCGTTATCAAGACCATGTGTTTCTTCAATAGGTGGTATATTAAGACCATGTATTTCTTCAACAGGAGGTAAATTCTTAACATCTTCACCTTTAATACCTTTTTCTTTCATAGATTTCTTTGCCTCTTGCATATCTTCAGGACTAAGAAATAGAACTCCCCTTTTCTTCGGAGTTGGTTTAGGAGTTGGCTCAGGAATTGGCTCAGGAGTTGGCTCAGGAAGTGTCCAATTACTTCATTAGTCAACATTTATTCAATAGCAATTCAGCTTGATCGACTATTCTTTCCCTGAAAACACAACCAGCACAACTATCCAAGTGGTCCTTGGAAGCATTGGTTAGTCCATTATAAAAGATATCAAGTATTTCATTTTTCTTAAGAGAATGATCAGGCAAAGCATTAAGTAACCGGAGAAGCCTCCCCCAAGCTTGTAGGAGACTCTCTTCTTCAATTTGCACAAAATTATATATTTCCCTCCAAGCAGCTTGTTTCTTATGAGCAGGGAAATATTTAGCAGAGAAGTAATAAATCATATCCTGGGGACTACGCACACAACCAGGATCAAGAGAATTAAACCAAGTTTTAGCATCACCCTTTACTGAGAATGGAAATATCTTAAGGATCTAATAGTAGCGAGATTTCGCATCATTAGTGAACAAGGTGGCTATATCATTTAACTTAGTAAGATGTGCCACAACAGTTTCAGCTTCATAGCCATAAAAAGGATAAGATTCAACCAAAGTAATTATCTCAGGATCGACAAAGAAATCATAATCCTTATCAGTAACAAAGATAGGTGAAGTAGCAAAAGCAGGGTCATATTTCATTCTAGCATTCAGAGTTTTCTGTTTCAGTTTAGCTAATAACTTCTTAAGATCAGATCTATCATTGCAAGCAAAAAAATCTCTAGCAGTTTCTTCATCCATAACATAACCCTCTGGAACAACAGGCATTTCATATTTAGGGGGAGAACCTTCATCATCACTATCTTCAATAATATCAGTTTCAAGAATTTCATTCTCTCTAACCCTAGCAAGTTATTCATCAAGATATTCACCTAATGGCACAGTAGTATCAAGCATAGAAGTAGTTTCATCATAAGTATCATGCATAGTAGAAGTGGCATCATCAATAACAGGCGACATATCAGAATTAATAGCAGAAGCAGGTTTAGGTGTCGCAAGCTTACTCATAACAGAAGGAGAATCTAGTGCAGAGCTAGATGGCAGTTCCTTACCTCCCCTTGTAGTTGAGGGATAAATCTTAGTTCTTTCGTTTTTCAAGTTCCTCATAGTGACCAGCAGATATAAATCCCAAATGACTCAAAGAATAGAGCAATTCTCCCCAGCAACGGTGACAGAAAATAGTCTTGATAACCCACAATTATAGGGGATCGCAACAGTTTTCGAGGGTAGAGTATTCAACCCAAATTTATTGATTCGACACAAGGGGAGCCAAAGAATATTCTCAAGCATTAGCAGTTGAGTTGTCCATTCAACCACACCTGGATAACTTAGTATCTGCAGCAAAGTATTTAGTAGCAAAGTAGTATGGAAGTAATGGTAATAGTAGCAAAAGTAACAATAATAGTTTTGTATAAATTGTAACAGTGGCAACGGTAAAGTAACTAAGCAAAGCACAATATATGAAAAGCTCGTAGGCATTGGATCAGTGATGGATAATTATGTTGGATGCGATTCCTCATGTAGTAGTTATAACATAGGGTGACACAGAACTAGCTCTAGTTCATCAATGTAATGTACGCATGTATTCCGAATATAGTCATACGTGCTTATGGAAAAGACCATGCATGACATCTTTTGTCCTACCCTCCCGTGGCAGCGGGGTCCTAATGGAAACTAAGGGATATTAAGGCCTCCTTTTAATAGAGTACGAGACCAAAGCATTAACACATAGTGAATACATGAACTCCTCAACTACGATCATCACTGAGAAGTATCCCGATTATTGTCACTTCGGGGTTGTCGGACCATAACACATAATAGGTGACTATAGACTTGCAAGATAGGATCAAGAACTCACATATATTCATGAAAACATAATAGGTTCAGATCTGAAATCATGGCACTCGGGCCCTAGTGACAAGCATTAAGCATAGCAAAGTCATAGCAACATCAATCTCAAAACATAGTGGATACTAGGGATCAAACCCTAGCAAAACTAACTCGATTACATGGTAAATCTCATCCAATCCATCACCGTCCAGCAAGCCTACGATGGAATTACTCATGCACGGCGGTGAGCATCATAAAATTGGTGATGGAGGATGGTTGATGATGACGACGGCGACGAATCCCCCTCTCCGGAGCCCCGAACGGACTCCCGATCAGCCCTCCCGAGAGAGATTAGGGCTTGGCGGCGGCTCCATATTGTAAAACGCGATGAAACTTTCTCTTTGATTTTTTTCTCCGTGAAAGCAAATATATGGAGTTGGAGTTGAGATCGGTGGACGTCCAGGGGGACCACGAGGTAGGGTGCGCGCCCTAGGGGAGGGGGCGCGCCCCCCACCCTCGTGTACAGGGTGTGGGCCCCTTGATGCTGATTCTTTTGCCAGTATTTTTTATTTATTCTGAAAAGTTGCTCCGTGGATTTTCAGGTCCGAGAACTTCTATTTCTGCACAAAAATGACACCATGGCAGTTCTGCTGAAAACAACATCAGTACGGGTTAGTTCCATTCAAATTATGCAAGTTAGATTCCAAAACAAGGGCAAAAGTGTTTGGAAAAGTAGATACAACGGAGACGTATCAATACCCCAAGACGAAGTTTGTTCCTCAACAAGAGAATTATGACCCCACTTCTTTTGAGGGAACACAAGCTCAAGTTGATCTTCCACCATAAGACCACAAGCTAAAAGGCAAGGACAAGCTTCTAGAAGAGATTGACTCATTTGAAGAAGCACCTCATGCCATGGTCAAGTGGGTTCCCAACACTTCATCAAGTTGTACTACATCAAATTCAACCACAACTCCAAGGATTCCCATCAATTTGATGTGGGTCCCAAAGAAGAAGAACTAGAAAGTTCTTGAGGGTGACTCCGCCAACAAACTTCACTCATATTCTTTTTTGGCAACAACGTGTGCAACCAACTTCAACATCTTGCACTAGTACATGGATTCACAAACCCTCTTGTTGGTAAGACAAGGGACAAGGTATTCAATGCATTCATGGACATCGTCATATGTGCATCTCACTCTATGTCTATGGCTATTCTTGTATGTTCCTTGTGGGACTAACACATGTAGGTATTCAAAGTGCAAAACTCAAGGATTGCTCCCAACCCTTGATGGACTACATCAACAATGAGAATCCACATCAACACTATCTACATGAAGTCATCATCGACAAAACCCAAGGTTAGTTCATCTCTCTTTGGGGGGATATCACCTCTAGGGGGAGCTTTGCTCGAAGTCTTGAGCTAAAGCAACTCTAATGGTGTGAACACATTAATGCTTTATGTAAAAGTGGTAACCCCACTTGTGCTTAAACGATGAGTATGACCTATGATCAAATGTTTTCATTTGGCTCCTAAGTAAATATACTCATATGTAGATGACTATGTCATCGCCCATTGCTTGATAGTTGCTAGAATTGGTTGTGCATGTTTGACACATATTTCATTTGCAATCTTATTGTGTGAGCATGTTGGTATGCATATTTCTCATTCGGGGACATCCATTTGTAGTTTGATTGATTTGGTTTATTTGGCAAAATAGATGTACAAGAATGCCTAAGTACCACCCTCTCTTGCTATCTATATCAACTCATCTAAATTCTTTCATGCTATATCACAAAAACTTGAACAAGTATCTTTTAGACCCTCCGAAGTGAGGAGCACTCGGAGCCACCGGTCTAACTTGGGATGGCTTCCAAAACCTTCTAAGTGTTTTTCGGATAGACCAACTTACAACCATCCAATCTCACCGAAACCACTTGGACTGATCCCTTTTTCAATCTCGGAGATACTGATTTGAAATTCTTGGCATCACGGAATTGTAGTGCTCATAGCAGTTACTCATATCGGTGCCACCAATTCGGTCTCACACCGACACCTCACGTGTATATATATCGCGTGGACCATACGTTGAAATTCCACAATAGTTACGACTCCAACACCCTGCCGCTGCTGTTGCCCATGGTCCCCGGATCATCATCTCGTCTCCAGCGCAACCTCGCCGCCAGATTTCGTCACCGTCAATGGCATTCTTCGCTACTATAGCTGTTGTAGAGGATCTCCACCAAGTTAGGGTGAGATTCGATCCCCTAGTGCTTCAACTTCTGATTCTATGCACTAGAGTACTTGCGCCCACAAATTTCCCACGGATTGAACTTTATATTCCATCAAACGCCGTAGAACTAGATTTGAGTGGAAAAAATTAGGGTTAGGTTTGCGCAGAAATTATCTCGAAAAGACCGAATGGAAAGAATTGGACTCAATGATTTTGCCTCTGGCCATTGCACACTGTATGTCTCGCTTCCACCGAGTGGTACAGATCGGTGAATCCGAGTCTAAGGATTTTGCAGAACCCTAGCTTATTGGAGAGACCAAAACACACCTTATCCCGACCGAGTCTGTGTGGCCAAATTTCTGTTATAGCTTCGGTGCTACCGAAATTATCTTCTCGGTGATTCCAAAAAAATTCCTGTGAAAACCTAAAACTGAAGTTTTTACTCAAAATTGTAGCAAAATTTTGTATTTTTGTGATGCTCATCCATTCCACTCTACCCCATCCAATTCACAGGTGTCAGCATGTCAGATGCAAGTGAGAATCAGAATAGGTCAAGGGAGGAGGATATTGATTTCAGTGGAGGCTCTAGTCCTAATGGAAGTTTCTATGAGGGAGAGGGGAGTTCTCCAAAGGAAGCCACTTGGTCCAAAAAATAAGAAAACTTTTGATGATGAGGATGAGGATTTTGTTGCAGAAGAAGCCACCTCCAAGAAGCCAAAGAAAGTTGTGCTTGCAAAAGAGTATGGTACTGCTGCAAGCACCAGGCCATCTGCTAGCTCCAACGAGAGAACTATTGTGAGGAAGGTTCCTGTTTCGAAGAAAGACAAGATCTAAGAGGATGTAGAGAAGGATCCAACCAAGAAAAGGAAGGCTAGTTCGTGTTGTTGGTAGACGACCATCCATGTATGAAGATCCAGATGAGCATGAGGAAGAGGAAGAGCCAGTTGCTAACCCACCTCCTACCAAGAAGCCCAAGCTCTTCGCTGATGCTATGTGATACGTCTCCAAACGTATCCATAATTTATGAAGTATTCATGCCATGTTTACAACAATTTTATATAGTTTTGGTATGATTTGATTAGAACTAACCTGGGCTGACGTTTTTTAGCGGAACTATCATGGTGTCATTTTTTGTGCCGAAATAAAAGTTCTCGGAATGGGCTGAAATTTACTATGATTTTTTATGGACCAAAAGAGACCCCCCAAAGCACTGGAGCTGGGCCAGGAAGTGGCCAAGGGAACCACAAGCCTGGGGGGGCGCAACCGCCCACTAGGGCACACCCCGAGCTTGTGGGCCTCTCAGGCACCCCCGGTGTGAGGCCGATGCCAAAAATTCCTATAAATACCCAAACCCCACAAAAAGAACCCTAGATGAGAAGTTACGCCGCTGGAAGCCTCTATATCCATGAAAACTCAATTGGGGCCCTATTCCGGCACCCTGTTGGAGGGGGAAATCATCACTGGAGGCCACCATGATGAGGAGGGAGTAGTCCACCCTCGGGGATGAGGGTATGTACTGGTACCTATGTGTTTGATCTCTCTCTCTCTCTCTCGTATTCTTGATTTGGCACGATATTGATGTACCGCGAGCTTTGTTAATATAGTTGGATCATATGGTGTTTCTCCCTCTCTATCTCGTGTTGATTAATTGAGTTTTACCTTTGAGGTTTCACTATTATAGGATTGAATAGTTTTATGGATTTGAGAACACTTGATGTATGTCTTGCATATAAATATCCATGGTGAGAATGGGGTATTATATTGATTCACTTGATGTATGTTCTGGCACTCAAGTCGCGGATTCCCAAGCAGACATTGGGGTAATCTACGCATAGGGGTTGATGCACGTTTTCGTCCTACTTTCTCCGGTAGAAATCTTTGGGCACTCTTTGAAGTTCTTTGTGTTGGATTGAATATTATGAATGTGAAGTTGTTTGATGCATATAGTATAACCAACTCACGGATACTTGTGGTGACATTGGAGTATCTAGGTGACATTAAATTGATTGATGCGTATCATATGGTGTTATTTTAGTACAAACTCTAGGGTTGTTTGTGACACTTATAGAAATATCTCAATAGATTGATCAGAAACGATAACTTTGAGGTGGTTTCGTACCCTACAAAAAATTTCATCTTATGTTCTCTGCTAGATAAGAACTTTGGAGTGATTCTTTGTCACACATTGAGGGATTGTTATATGATTCAATTATGTTAGCGCTGTTGAGAGATTGCACTGGTGAAAGTATGAACCCTAGGCCTTGTTTCTAAGCATTGCAATACCGTCTGTGCTCTGTTTTATCACTCTTGCTGTTTTTATATTTTCAGATTACAAAAACCTATATCTACTATCCGTAATACACTTGTATCACCATCTCTTTGCCGAACTAGTGCACCTCTACAGTTTACCATTGTATTGGGTTTGTTGAGGACGTAAGAGATTTCTTGTATTTGATTGCAGGGTTGTTTGAGAGGGACCATCTTCATCCTACACCTCCCGAGAATTGATAAACCTTAGGTCATCCACTTGAGGGAAAATTGCTACCAACCTACAAAACGCTGGGCTTGGAGGCACAACACGAGTCTACAAAAATAAGTTGTGTAGTAGACATCAAGCTCTTTTCTGACGCTCTTGCCTGGGAGGTGAGTGCCTGAAGGTATATATTTAGATCTTGCAATTGAATATTTAATTTCTTGTTTTATCACTAGTTTGGTTTATAAAAGAGAACTACAGAAAATGGAAGTGAGGTTGCCTCATATTCTTTGTCTTTATAATGTCTTTCGGGACAATGATGAAGCAGAAAATGGTGCTCAATTGATAGAAGAAGAATTCAATAAAATGTTTGGCATAAAAAACTTTGAATGATGAGCATGATTGCAACGTTGTTAGTATGAATTCTTTGAATATCCATGATGCTAATGATATGCAAAGCCATAAGCTTGGGGATGCTATGTTTAATGAAAATGATATTTTTAATCTCCCAATTTTTGATGTGCAAATTTGTATGATGATTGCATGCTTCCTATTTATAATGATTGCTATATTTATGAAAGTGGGTCTGGACGAGTGTCAACTGTAGGAAGTAATGATCCCACTATTTTGGAGGTTATTGAATTTTTTATAAGGATAAAAGTGGATTTGTTGAGGTCATGAGTTTATTTAGTGATGAATCCACTACTTTGGAAGAGGTTTCAATTGATTGTGACAACAAAGTTGCGATCTATGATGATTATGATGATGACATGTATGCTACAAAGAATAATGATAACCATGAAATTTGTCATCATGATTTCAATGCTCAAATTTATTATGGCAATCAAGTATCTCAAGATAGTTATTTTGTTGAGTTTGCTCCCACTACTATTCATGCAAATAAATTTGCTTATGTGGAGAGTAATAAAATTTCTATGCTTATTGTAACACCCTGTTTGTTAAGCTATAATAATCCCAGGTTAATGGTGACATGTCATCACTCTTACTGTTGCTAATCCTCCCTTGCAATCAAAGGCCTTTCAAATTTCAAATTCAAATTAAAGTCCAAATTCAAATTTATCAAACATGAAAACCAAAATGTTCGGAGTGTGGCAAATAATCTCTGGATATTTTTCATGTTTAAACCTATATTTTATAAGGTATTTAAAATGCACAAAAATCTATAAAACAGGGGCTAAAACAATTATTAATGCCTTTTAAATAATAAACGAAAGCAACTGTTTTATTTAAGTGCCAAATTATTTTTGGCAGTGCCATAATTACTAATGCTAATTTTGGGACTTGTATTATATTTTATAAAACTAAAAATAAAAAGAAACTAAAAACAAAACAGTAAACATAAAAAGAAAAAGAAAAAGGAAACGTAAAAAGGAAAAATATAAGATAGAAAAAAGAGAAAACACCACTGGGCCTCAGCCCACCAGGTGGCCTAGCTCCCCCTCCCCACGTCGTCTTCACTGTCCTCCTCCTCGCCTCCTCCGTCCTCCCCCAGGACCCACTTGCCCCACTGCTCCTTCTTCCTCTCCGCCCTCGCCCAGATTCCCTTCTACTCGTCGCTCGCCCGAGGCCCCCACGCCCCCGACGCGTCTCCGCCCCACGCTGCTATCGCTGTCCGCTCCCTCATCGGCTCCACCAAGCCACGACGGACCGTCCCCTGCACCAGTGGTGAGGCACCGTGCTCTCCCTCTTCATGTGCTCCCCTCCATTTCCGGTGCCGTAGAACTCTGCCCGTGCCGCACTAACTCGGCTGGTGGCTGCAGTCGTCGCGCGCTCACCGTGACCACGTCTGCGTCCCGTACGCCCTCGCACTCAACTGGCTGCGCGCACCTGCACCGACCGCTGTTGCTTACCTCGCTGCACTGCTGGTGCTCGCCTACTGCATCTACCGCTACTGCTTCTGCATGTAGCCACGCCACCTGTTGCCGCTGCTGCTCGCCGCGTTCGGCCGTGCGTCACGCCCGTCTCTCGCCACCCGCACGTCCTGTCTCGTCCCCAGACCGCGCCTGCGCTCCCGCTCCATCCCGCGCCCCGAGCACCCGCAACCCACGTGCGCCCGCCTGCGCTCCGCGCACGCCGGCGCCTCGCCGTGTCCGGCCGCGCCCGCCCCTGCTAGCCGCCCGCCCACTGCAGCCGTCCACCACCGCGCCCGCGCCCGCCTTTCCCGGCCACCGCTCCCCGCGCTCGGGCTTCGACCACTGCTAGCCGTGACGCCGACGCTGCTGCAAACCAACTCCAGCCACCCCGCGATCGCCAACCGACGCGCCTCCTTGTGTCGCGTTCGTAGCCCCAAACCCACTATCTAACTACTCCAACTAATTAATCTAATCCCTAATTAGCTCGCTGAGTATGACGTGTGGGCCCTGTCCACTGTTCTAGTTGATAGGGTTGATCCAGTCAGCCTGCTGATTGGGCACTGGCCCCACCAGTCAGCCTCTGCTGATTGGGTTGTTGACCCAGTCAACAGGGCCCACCATTCAGCCCCCAGTGTGTGCTGATGGGTACAACTCTGGGTGCACTTAGCATTTACTGTTTTGGATAATTTTGATTTAATAAGTAACATAATTCTGGAAAATGTTTAAAACTTAGAAAATTAATACAAAATAATTTATAATTCAGATGAAAATAATTTATATATGAAAGTTGCTCAGAAAAATCCAATGAATCCCTTTTCGTTCATGTGTCACATGCCCCTAGCATGTTGAGCATGGAACTGTCCCCCTCTTTTCATCTGTCCGGAAAACACCAAACACCGGGAAAAAACCCTCTGGTTCTTTTCCCTCTCCGTTTGCAATTTGAAGTACCGCGTTGGAACACTCCTAGCACTGCATATCTTCATGCCATGCTTGATGATGCATCTGTTTGCATTGTATTTACTGTTACTTCCCCTTCTACTCTGTGGTAGACCCCTAGACCTATGCTGCCCCTGTGATCGACTACTCCACCGACGACCCTTCTTCCTTTTCAGCAGAGCTTCCAAGCAAGCAACCCCCTTGATCATCCCAATATCGTCCATTCCCTTCTCTCTTATGCTTGTGTCGGCGTCCTGGATTCGGGGGTTTCTAGCCCTGCCTGCCTGCGGCCCACCATGTGGCTCCATCGACGGCCTGATACGGCCCAGCTTGGTCATCAACAACACAAGACCCTCGCGAGGGGTCAAGACTCGCGAGGCGGGCAACGCCAAGACCCCCGAAGGAATCGGCCTCCTCAGGCTGGCCCCTGAGGGGCGGAGAGTTCTATGCAATGTTACCTCACGAGGCTCAGCTGATGTAAGCCATGACGACCAAGGCCAGGCGGGCGCCAGGCGGGCGTAGAGCGCAGGTTTCCTCTTCGGTGCAAAGGAGGCAAGCCACAGGCGCGGAGTCCCAAGGAACCAGCCAATGGTTTCCATTCTGGTGCAACGAGACCAAGACCACCAGGACGGCATGACGGAGGTCATCGACGAGCCCACCGCAACGTCACGACCAGAGGCTTTTCGCCAGCAAATACTACTTTGTCGGGATAGATTGTACTACTTGTCCCCTTTCAAATCCGGCCGTTGTGGGATCCCTTCCCGCTCATATTTGGGAAGAGGACCAAGGCCACTATAGATAGGACTAGCCATCACCATAGAAGGGGGACATGATCAAGATAAGTAGAGCTAGCATACCCCACACCAGCTCAAGAACACCTCGCCTCCTAAGGCTTGTTCGTCCACTGTACTAGCGCATCCTCAGCCCTTCGAGGCAATCCACCAAAACGCTGGAGTAGGGTATTACACCACAACAGTGGCCCGAACCAGGATAAAAACTGTTGTGTCTCTTTGTCCCTTTGAGCTTGACGCGCTAGGCTTAGGAGGATCACGAGTAGGCAGGCTGGGTAGCTTGAGATCTCCACACGCACCCTAGAGTTCGAACCTCTCAAGGGTTTGTGGATCCCATAATCCGACATTTGGCGCGCCTGGTAGGGGTGCATCAGAATCGTCTTCCTCGACCTCTAGATCGTGCCACTGACTCCTATGGCGGGCGCTCCTCCGTCAGCCTAGTCGACACGCATTCCCGAAGAAGCGTCAGGGATGCGCTGCTTCACTCTCTCCCTGCGGCAGGTGCAGTGGCCGCCCAAGTTCCGACCGGAGATGCTGCCGCGCTATGATGACGTGGCAGATCCAGCCCCCTTTCTTCAAGCATACGAGGAGGCAGTTTGGGCAGCCGGCGGAGACGACAAGGTGAAGGCCAACTGGCTCCCCATGGCCCTTGTAGGCGCACCACGTGCTTGGTTGCTCAACCTGCCGACATCTTCTATGGCCTCCTGGGAGGATCTGCGCGACCTCTTCCTCGCCCACTACGTGCCACCGGCGCCCCCGGTCGTCGCAGCTCTTCTAGGTGGCTCGCAAGCGCCACCATTCGATCGCCACATCAAGCAGTTCTACCGGCGGGTAGGTGCCATTCAGGCGAGCTCGGGGGCTCCCCCGGGCTGGGCGGCACCCAAAGCTGACCTCACCTTCAGCCCCAAGGATCACCCCGTCGCCACGACGGGAACAGGCACACTCCCAATGCTCTGCACCCCCACCGTCTGCCACATGGCGATCACCAGGACCCTCATCGACGACGGAGCCGGCCTCAACGTGCTCTCTCCGAAGGCGTTCTGCCTGCTCCACGTGCCGCCCAGCTGGCTCCGCCCCTCCAAGCCTTTCTCTGGGGTCGGCGGCGGCTCCACCAGGCCCTTGGGGCAGATCCGTCTGCCTATCACCTTCGGTACCCGCGACAACTACCGCACCGAGCTCATCGACTTCGACATCGCCAAGATCGACCTGCCGTACAATGCTATTCTGGGATACCCGGCCTTGGCCCAGTTTATGGCTGTGACCCACCCCGCGTACAACCTCATGAAGATGTCTGGCAGCAACGGTGTCCTCACGGTGGCGGGGGACACCAAAGGCGCACTACAGGCCCTCAAGCTCGCCGTCAGGACATCCACGTCCGTGTTGCCCAGCGAGAAGAAGGGTCAGGAGGCCCCAGAAGCAGCGCCGACCAAGAAGAAGCAGTTGTTCTCCCAAGACCGAGCCGATACGAAGCAAGTGCATGTATGTGAGGATGGGATGGCCAGCGCCACCTTCCCCATAGGGGCTGGCCTCCCTCAAGATCAAGAGGAGGAATTGATCAACTTTTTGTGAGCCAACAAGGATGTATTCGCTTGGCAAACCAAACACCTGGCTGGGGTCCCAAGAGGGATAATCGAGCACCACCTGAGGGTATGTCCAAATGTGCGGCCAATGAAGCAGAAGGCTCGCCGCCAGTCCACCGAGAAGCAGGCCTTCATCATCCAAGAAACCCGTAAGCTGCAAGCCGTAGGGGTCATCAGAGAGGTACGGTACCTAGAGTGGCTAGCGAACACCGTCATCGTCCCCAAGAAAGGAGGGAAGGAACGCATGTGTGTCGACTTCATCAGCCTCAACAAAGCCTGCCCGCAAGATCCCTTCCCGCTCCCTTGCATCGACCAGATCGTCGACTCCACCGCTGAGTGCGACCTGTTGTGCTTCCTAGACGCCTTCTCCGGCTACCACCAGATCGAGATGGTTGTGGAAGATGTGGAGAAGACGACATTCCTCACCCCATGCGGGGTGTACTGCTACACCTCCATGCCCTTCGAGCTGCGTAATGCCGGGGCAACATTCTAGCTGTTGATGCATATCGACCTGGGTTCGTAGCTCGGGAGGAACGCAAAGGCCTATGTTGATGATATAGTGGTGAAATCTCGGGAGGCGAGGACTCTGATAGAAGATCTGGAGGAGACGTTCGCCAACCTGCGCAAGGTGGATCTTCGGCTTAACCCCGAGAAGTGTGTGTTAGGGGTCCCTTCCGGCAAGCTGTTGGGCTTCTTGGTGTCGCACAGAGGGATCGAGGCCAACCCGGAGAAGCTCAAGGCGATAGAGGACATGAACCCCCCCCCCCCACACACACACAGACCCTGAAGGAGATGCAGAAGCTGGTGGACTGTGTAACCTCAGTTGGGCGTTTCATTTCCAAGCTGGGGGAGCGTGCCCTCGCGTTTTTCAAGTTGATGAAGAGGAAGGAGCCATTCAAGTGCACCCCAGAGGCAGACGCAGCCTTCCAGGACCTCAAGAGATATTTGACCAGCCCGTCAGTGATGGTGGCACCACGCCCTCTCCAGCCCTTGGTGCTCTATCTGGCAGCAACCGCTCACTTAGCCAGCGCCACCCTGGTGGCGCTAAGGAAGGAACGCCCGATCAAGAAGCCTCAGCAGGATGCACTACCGTCAAAGCAAGGCGCAGCACCCTCAGGGCGAGGCATCTGGAGTCTCGACCGGCACAATGGTCAACATTCCTCCCGAGGCCACGATTGATCCAGTGGCTATCAAGACTCCTGAGGGCGGGCCTCATGAGGCCATGGAGGACGTGCCCTCGTGAAGAACAAGATTCTGCTGATGCCTCCCCCTTGTCGAGCACCCTGTCTACTTCATCAGCACGGTACTGAGGGAGGCCCGGGCGCGCTACCCCATGCCCCAGAAGCTCTTGCTCGCACTTCTAGTTGCCTCCAGGAAACTGCGCCACTACTTTCAAGGCCACCCCATCAAGGTTGTTTCAGCGTACCCACTGGAGAGGGTGCTCCGGAGCTCGAACGTAGCCGGGCGAGTTGCTGAATGGAACATTGAGCTTCAGGCATTCAATCTCGAGTTCAGCACCACTAGGGTCATCAAGGGCGCGGCCCTCGCGGACTTTGTGGCCAAGTGGACTGACGCTCCTGACCACGGAGTAGGCGAGGACTGCTCCCTCCTGCCAGGAGACGAAGAGTCGGACAGATGGATCATGTACTTCGACGGGGCATTTGCGCGACAAGGCGCAGGAGCGGGGGGCATCCTCATCTCACCCACCAAGGACAAGCTCTGTTATGTAGTGCAACTCTGCTCTCAGCAGGGCGAGAAGGTCTCCAACAACATCGCAGAATTCAAAGGCTTGCTCGCCGGACTCAGGGCCGCGGCCGCGCTGGGAGTGAAGTGCCTCACCATCAAGGGCGACTCTCAGCTTCTCATCAACTTCTCCAACAAGGAGTACACGCCTAAGGACGAGCACATGGAGGCGTACCTAGAGGAGGTGCGCAATATGGAGAAGAGGTTCATGGGCATGGAGCTGCAGCACGTGTCGCATGGAATGTACAAGGAAGCAGACGACATCGCCAAAAGAGCCTCTCGCAGGCTCCCTTAGGAGCCAGGGGTGTTTGAGGAGCATCTCTTCAAGCCATCTGCGACCCCCCACGTCACGACTCTAGCACCACCTCCGGAGGACTTGCCACAGGCACCCGAGATGGGCGCCCCGGCATGTGGTCACCCCTCGGGAGCCCGCCTGCTGCTCGTGCTCGAGCCTCAGGAGGGGTGCTGGACCGAAGAGTTCAAGGCGTACTTGCTTCAAGGGACCCTGACAAAGAAGGAGGAGGACGCCGAGCGCGTTGCCCGTCAAGGCACTGCGTACTGCATCAAGGATGGTGAGTTATATCACAGGAGGCCCAATGACGTTTTGTTGCAGTGCATCTCCAGGGAACAGGGGCTCGAGCTGCTAGCGGGCATACATGGTGGGGATTGCGGGCATCATTCCTCATCGCGCACTCTGGTGGGCAAGTCGTTCCGCAACGGCTTCTACTAGCCCACCACGCTCAACGACGCTACAGAGCTGGTGCGCTCTTGTGAAGCATGCCAGTTTCACGCCAAGCAGATCCACCAGCCCACGCAGGGCCTCCAGACGATCCCTCTCACGTGGCCGTTCACGGTCTGGGGGCTGGACATCTTGGGACCGTTCCCTTGCGCGCCAGGGGGCTACCGATACCTCTATGTTGCCATCGACAAGTTCACCAACTGGGCGGAGGTAGAAGCCGTGCGCACCATCCCAGCTGGATCAGCCGTCAAGTTCATCAAGGGAATCGCGAGCCGGTTTGGGGTCCCCAATTGCATCATTGCCGACAACGGCTCGCAGTTCACTAGAAACCTTTTCAAAACATATTGTGCTAACCTTGGAACGCAGATCTGCTACACCTCAGTAGCGCACCCACGAATCAATGAACAGGCTGAGAGGGTCAATGCGGAAGTCCTGAGGGGCCTCAAGACCCGTACCTTCAATAAGAAGCTCGAGGCCTGCGGCGGGGGCTGGCTCGGCGAGCTGCAGTCCGTGCTGTGGTCCATCCGCACCACCGCAACCAAGCCAATAGGAGCGCCGTTCTTCCTCGTCCATGGAGCAGAAGCGGTTCTCCCTCATGAGGTCAAGCATCGCTCCACGCAGGTCCTAGCGTTCGATCAGACACAGCAGGACGCCACGCAGGGGATGGATCTCGTGCTGGGGGAGGAACGCCGCCGTCAAGCCTTGCTCCGGGCGGCGAGGTACCAGCAGGCGATGCGGCGGTACCACTACCGCAGCATCCGCTCCAGGATGTTAGAGGTGGGCGACCTCGTCCTGAGGCGAGTGCTCTCCAGGGAGGGGATGCTCAAGCTGTTGAGATAGAACCAGTTGTTGATCTTGTTAACCCACAACCGAAGAAAAAAAGATATGACAAAAGAGACTTTATGGCTAGAAAACATGGTAAGGAAAGAGAACCATAGGTTCAAAAGCCTATGCCCTTTCCACCTAAGCCAACTAAAAAGAAATATGATGAAGAATTTTAATGCTTTGCTAAAATGATTAGGCCAGTCTTTTCGCGTACTCGCTTGACTGATATCTTAAAAATGCCTCCTTATGCAAAGTACATGAAAGACATCATCACCAATAAGATAAAAATACTCGAAGCTGAAATCTCCACCATGCTTGCTAATTATACTTTTAAAGATGGAGTACCTAAAAAACTTGGAGATCCGGGAATACCAACTATACCTTGCTCCATTAAAAGAAACTATGTGCAAACTTCTTTATGTGATTTGGGAGCTGGTGTTAGTGTTATGCCTTTCTCTTTATACAAAAGACTTGATTTGAATAAACTCACACCTACTGAAATATCTTTTCAAATGGCTGACAAATCAACTGCCATACCTATCGATATTTGTGAGGATGTGCCCGTTGTTGTTGCTAATGTTACTATCTTAACTGACTTTGTTATACTTGAGATGCCCGAGGATGACAACATGTCAATTATCCTTGGTAGACCCTTCTTGAATACTGCAGGGGCTGTTATTGATTGCAATAAAAGCAAGGTCACTTTTTATATCAATGGTAATGAGCATACGGTGCACTTTCCGAAGAAACAATTACATGTGAACGGTATTAATGTTATTGAAATATCTCCGACGATCACTATTGGAAGTTTTCAACTACCTCTACCTACTATCAGAAAGAAATATGAAATGCTTATTATTGGGGATATTCATATCCCCATTGAGGTAACTTAGTGATTTACAAAAATCTTCGGTTTCATGTTAATCGAAAGTGGTTGTTAATAAGACTTGATCAACCTTATTAATGGATCATTTTTTAGAGGTATGAAGTTGATGAATTTAGTGAGCACTACCTTCTGTCCATACCTTTTGTTTTTTGTTTTTCTTAGTTAAATAAAATAAAATGCCATGCTTTGTCTGTTTTCTAAGTTTCCTGTGCAATAAAAAATAACCGAAAAATGAAAGTTCTCAGAATGCTCTGAAAATTTAATACGATTTTTTTGAATATTTCTGAATTTCTGGTGCAAATATTATCAGAGGGAGGTGCACCAGGTGGGCACAACCCACCTGGGTGCGCCAGGACCCCCAGGCGTGCCCTGGTGGGTTGTGGTCCCCATGTGGGCCCCATCACTTACTTCCTCTTCCCACATCATCACTTTCACCCAGAAAAAGATCACAATTGCCATCTCTCTCGTGTTCTTGCTCCCGAAACCGCGGATTTCAATCTCTTTTCTCGAAGCTCCGTTTTCGAAACTGTTTTGGGGATTTGTTACTTGGTATGTGACTCCTCCATGTGTCCAATTATTTTTTGTTTTAGTGGTTTATATTTGGAAGAATCGGATACTCTTGGTGGTGCTGTAGATGAGCTTGCATGTTGAATTCTTAGAGTTCTAAGTAATTTGAATGCTTGCTATGGCCTCTATACATTCCTATGAGTAGTTGCTACCCTTCTTATGAAGTTTTGTTAACAAACCTTTGTGACCAAAAAAATTCAGAAAATTGTACGCGAATATGATGAAACTTTTTGGAAGGAATTCTTCAAGGAGGAGATCCTCGGAGGCATCTTCTAGCAGCAGCTCCGCTCGTCGATCTTATGTTGAACCAGATAAAAGTTCCATTCGAAGTGCCACCACCAAAACATGCTTATAGCCATGCAACGATTATATGGTGAGCATGGGAATTAAGGAGGAATTTGAGCAATATGTTCACAATGCCGACCTCGGTCCCTACATTTCAGATAAGCGCGACCAACACCTCATCCTCACAGAATCATTTGTCAAAGGATTTAAATTCCTTCCCCGTGAGTCTAGGGTGTCATTTAGACTGTATGAAAATCCATTTACCATTTCTCTATAAAGGTTTTCACCTATGCAAAATCTCGTTCTGGGGTTCGCTCGATGAGCCACCATGGTCTGAGTTCGAAATACTTTTGACTAGTCTTTGCTATGGTGAAACTAGGGGAGTGACACAAGGTATAATAAAGAGCATTCATTTTCCCGCAATTCAGTAGTTCGCATTATTTAATGTAAAATGTATTGTAGGCAAACAGGATTGTAGTACACTTTGTGGTCCTGACCTGAGCCTCATACACATCGCTCTCAACAATGATAGGAGTTATAATATTGGAGCGATTATTACACATAGGTTACAGCACAACGCTGGTAGTGGATATTTTTATGGTGGAATTTATGCCACATGCTTAGCAAGAGGGTTGGGTATTTCACCTTTGCCCTATGATCCTATTTTACCCACGCAGTACCTAGACTTTGATGCTATGAAACATCATAAGATTCTGAGGGGTGATCCCCATATATAGGTTCACTTATAATTTGTCCTTCGGCAAGGACTCCGTGGTAGAAACATATTTTCCTGCACCTGCTCTCTTTAAAGTTCATAACAGGGGAAGATATTATGTTCTTGAGAGCGAGGCCCGAGCTCATAACGCATCGGTTCTGGCTGCATGGCGGGCTGAGGCATCCGCACCGAGAGCCTCTATGAGCTACCACTCCGACCATTACACATGCTACTGACTAATTACCAAGTTAAGCCAAAGTCCTAACCTTGGGCGAGTACGTATTTCCCACCGACATTACATTCATGTTAACACATTTCATTCTTGTTGTCGGTGTTCACACTTTTTCATTGTATTATCCATGTTAGATTTATTTTCTCGCTTTCTTCTTGTGTGTTTGAAAAACTTTGAGAAAATCCAAAAATATGTTTCTTGCTTCTTTTCGATTTTTATTCCTAGTTTAAATTGTTGTAGCACTAAAAAGAAAACCCGAAAATATTTCCTTATTCTTATTTTACTTGTTGGGAGCTTTCCCGTGTAAATAGTTTTTCTCGTTTTTGCTTTTCTCTTTTCATTTGCTTGTTTACAAAAAACCAAAAAGTCCAAAAATATTTCAGTGTGTTTCTCTGAATTTCTTTTTTTATTGATTCATACCGAGGAGAAGACCATAATGAAAATGTTGAGTGGCTCTCATTTGCATTATTGTTGATCTAACAAAGAGCCCATATTACCTTGTCTTCTCATGTTGAATAAAATGTTTGCAGATTCCAGCTTTTCCACATCACTCTTGCACTATAACTATTTTCAAATCGTTCGGTCGTGCAAGTGAAAGGCAATAATGACAATATTAGATGAACTGGCTGTGGCAGAGAGAAACGGGTATGAACCCGACATATTCTATTTTTGTAAATATGTTTAACCTTGTATCCATGATTTAGCCTATTATGATCAAACATGTTTGCAATATAGATTAGAGATTATAGTTCCTCATGCCATGCATAAGTAGCTAGGAGTAGATAATGATTTATCTTGGATGTCAACATTGCGTTAAAATGATTGTGATGTAGTATGATGATATGGTATCCTCCTTTGAATGTTCGAGTGGCTTGACTTGGCACATGTTCATGCATGTAGTTGAATCAAAACCAACATAGCCTCTATGATATTTATGTTCATGGTGTTCATATCCTACTCATGCTAGGCTCCAATATTACTTATGCATAATGCATTTTCATGACAATTGTTGCTCTCTAGCTGGTCGCTTCTCAACCTATTTGCTAGCCTTCGCCTATACTAAGTGGGAATTCTGCTTGTACATCAAAAACTTTAAACCAAGTTATTCCAGATGAGTACACCATACCTACCTATATGCGGTATTACCCTGCCGTCCTAAGTAAATTTGCATGTGCCATCTGTAAAAACTTCAAATAAATATCCTTTTTGTGTGCCTGGTGAGGGAGTCCTGGACTAAGGGGTCCTCAGGCATCCGGGCTATGTGATATGGGCCGGACTAATGGGTCGTGAAGATACGAAATCAAAGACCTTCCCCCGTGTCCGGATGGGACACTCCTTTGCATGGATGGCAAGCTTGGTGTTCGGATCATGCATCTTCCTTTCTCTGTAAACCGACTTTGTACAACCCTAGATCCCTCCGGTGTCTATATAAACCGGAGGGTTTAGTCCCTAGAGCAAGAACAATCATACAGGCTAGACATCTAGGGTTTAGCCATTACGATCTCGAGGTAGATCAACTCTTGTAACCCCTATACTCATCAAAGTCAATCAAGCAGGAAGTAGGGTATTACCTCCATTAAGAGGGCCCAAACCTGGGTAAACATTGTGTCCCCTGCCTCCTGTTACCTTTGATCCTTAGACGCACAGTTCGGACCCCCTATCCGAGATTTGCCGGTTTTGACACCGACATTGGTGCTTTCCTTGAGAGTTCCACTGTGCCATCACTGGAAGGCTCGATGACTCCATCGATCCACCTACAACAATACTTCCCCGAGGGAGACTTTTCTCCCTGGCCAAATTTTCGTATTCGGCAGCTTTGTCCTGCGTGCCAACTCGATTGGCCATCTGGAGCATATCGACAGCTACGCCCCTAGTCATCAAATCAGTTTTGGAAATCTGAACTATGTCGCTGACATCCGAGGAGACTTGATCTTCCAAGGGTTCATGGCCCCAGCCTCATCTCTGGCCTTAGATCCAGAGCACATCACCAGGTCCGAAGACGGGAGTTTAAAACCCGCCGGACTCTCTGCAGCTATAGAGCCTAACACCGGAGAACCGGAGGGGATCGCATCACTGGCAGGCCCGGAGTCATGCCAGGCTCCCTCTATCCTCATGGAGCCGGACTCGCCTCCAGACACTAACTCCGAACTCTTGAGATCCGTGTCATCTGAGCCTGGCCAGGGAACTCTTGTGCCGCCCTGCTCCAGGACTCTCGCTTTCCTGTCCAAACCTCACTCTTAAACGAGGCCCTGGACTTAATGTGATCTCTCGCCATTGTAAAAGAATCGCTGCCAAACTACGGCCAGCCCACACTAGGAGCTAAGAGCGGGGAATTTTACATCCCATCCACCACCCACTTCATAGCCACTGTGGAGGACTTAACCGACATGCTCGATTACGCTTCTGAAGACATCGATGGCACAGACAATGATGCCGGAGGAGAGCAAAGCCAAAACCCGCCATTTACTGGACGCTGGACGACCACTTCCACATATGACGTGTACATGGTGGACACACCCAAAGAGGATGACGGTGATGGTGGGAAGGATCCAGTCGAGGACAAGCCTTCTGAGGCACCACCAAAGTGTTGATGTCAGCGACGCTGCTCGAAATCACGTTGCGAAAAAGACAGCAATACCGGCACCGGAGACAACAATACTCCGGATAACACCGAAGACCAAGATCCCCTATAGAAACAACATCCGAGCATGATGATTGGGAGGATGGGAAAGTTAACCCTGATAATCCTATAGGGAATGAGGGCTCGGAAGATAGTAACTACTTACCAATCTCCGAAGAGGACAAGAGCCTCGGCGACGAAGATTTCATCACGCCAGAGGAACCCCTCAAACAAGAGCACTTTAAGCGCCAGCTAATAGCCACTGCAAGAAGTCTGAAAAAGAAGCAGCAGCAGTTCCAAGTAGATCAGGATTTACTCAATGACAAATCGACTAATGTCCTGGCAGCTGAGGAACACAGACTCGAGCGTCCAGCTAAGAGATACCCAAAGCGCAGGTAGCTATCCCAATTCGATGATGAGGTCCTAGAACCTATACCGACAGCACGTAATGCGGCTGACGGACCTGACCGACCACCACGTGGCCAGGACAGAGCGGCAACTCAAGCCGAACACCAGCCTGCACCACCCCGCCATAAAGGCAGAGAGATAGCGGCTGCATGATACACTTATGACCTACAACAGGACCTGGATAATAGAGCCAGTCAGACCAGATCGATCTATGGATCAAGGGGGCGTGCCCCAACATGAGAAGACGGCCATCAGGCTTGGCGCGACAAGCACAACCTCACCCGGGCCGAAACCTTCATACAGACTCCGTCCGAACTACGTCATGACGTTACCCGATACAGAGGCGCCACCCCCCCATGCTTCACCGATGAGGTAATGGAGCACCAGTTCCCAGAAGGGTTTAAACCCGTGAACATTGAATCATACGATGGCACAACAGATCCTGTAGTATGGATTGAAGATTTTCTTCTCCACATCCACATGGCCCGTGGCGATGACTTACATGCCATCAAGTACCTCCCCCTAAAACTTAAGGGACCAGCACGGCATTGGCTGAACAGCCTCCCATAAAACTCTATTGGCAGCTGGCAAGACTTGGAGGCGCCTTCAGAGACAACTTCCAAGGTAGATATGTTCGGCCCCCATACACCGATGACCTTAGCACATAATCCAGCAACCCAGCAAATCAGCCCAGAAGCTCTGGACCAGGTTCTTAATAAAAAAGAACCAGATTATGGATTGTCCGAACGCCGAAGCCCTCGCGGCCTTCAAACACAGCGTCCGAGATGAGTGGCTCGCCCGACACCTCGGCCAGGAGAAGCCGAAGTCCATGGCAGCCCTTACCGCACTTATGACCCACTTATGCGCGGGTGAAGATAGCTGGCTAGCTCATAGAAGCAATAGCACCAGCGACCCAGGCACTTCTGAAGCCAGGGACGGCAATGGCAAGCCACGACGCGACAAGAACAAGCATCAAAACAATAACGAAGACACGATGGTCAATGCCGAATTCAGTGGCTCCAAACACAACCAACGAAAGAAGCCATTCAAAGAAAACAAAGATGATCCATCCAGTTTGGACAGAATACTTGATCGACCTTGCCAGATTCATGGCACCCCTGATAAACCTGCCAATCACACCAACAGAAACTGTTGGGTCTTTAAACAGGTCGGCAAGCTCAACGCCGAACACCAGAGGAAAAGGCCGCCCAGTGAGGACGATGATGAAGAACCACTACAAAAAAAAGACACAACCGTGACATATTGGGCCGAATGAAAAAAAATTGTCATACATATGACACTTCTATGACGATAATTGTGACAAAACCCGGTATCATCATAGATGTGGTGGGCTCCTACTTCTATGACAAAAAATCATGACAAAAAATGGGCTTTTCGTCCTGGGCGGGCCGGGGACGCAGCTGCATGACATTCTTTGGGCCGTCCATGACGGAAAAAACCATGGTATAAGCGAGGGCGAGGAAAATTTTGGGGAGTTCCCGGTTACGGTGGGTGGTCGGGGGCCGAGCGATGCATGTTTCTCTCGTACACGTACGTGCGTGTGTGCGAGGCGTTGGCTCTAACTGAACCTGAGCGATTGCACTGCAGGCTACGCGTTACTGAACCCGAGCAATCGATCGATGGCTGTTAACTGAACCCGATCGAGTGATTCCTTCGCTACTGCTGCTAACTGAAGCCGATTGATTGGATGAACAGTGTGCGTTGTGGGGTGTTTTGGATGAACAGTGAGCGGTGGGGGTGGATGAACAGGAACCCGTGGCGTTGCCTCTGGATGAACAGGACCCTGATCGATCGAGCCGGTTGGGGCTGGATGAACAGGCCCCCGTGGAGGGCTGGATGAATAGGACGACCCCATGGAGGAATGGATGAACAGTAGACGGTGGAGGGGTGCCCGTGGAGGGGTGGTTGAATAGTAGCCGATGGAGTAGCGCGCGGTGGAGGATGGATGAACATGAGCCCGTGGAGGCTGGAGGGGGTCGACGGTATCCCGTGGAGGCTGGAGGAGGTCGACGATGGAGATGAACAGTATCCCGTGGAGTCCCGTTTTGCGGTCTGCCACACCCCTCCCGATGAACAGGACCCCTGTTTCGCGCTCCAACACAAGTTTGTTTCGTCCGTTTTGTGGTACGCCACACCCCTCCCGATCAACAGGACCCCTGTTTCGACCATAGGAGGTCCGTTTCCTCCATTTTGTGGTACGCCAGACCCCTCCCGATGAATAGGATCCTGTTTCGAACGTGGCCGGTCAAACACAAGGCCGTTTCCTCCGTTCTGCGGTACACCAGGCCTCATTTCCATCGCCTGTTCCGTCCAAGCCGGTTGGCTCCCACGCGTTTCATTGCCTCCCGATGAACACGACGCATTCCGTTGCCTCCCCATGAACACGATGACGACGCGTTTTCTCCGTTCCGACCCAGCCATGTACACGAGCCCTTGCCATACGTATGCGCGAGTAGGCGTTCGAGACCCCGCCCGTATGTACACATACGTGGTCGTATTTTCTTTCTTGCACACTGGCCGTTGTACGTATGTGTACATGCTACATGGGCACCTCTACTACGACACGTATGAGCCTCTACTACGACACGTGTGCGCCTCTACCACGACACGTGCGCACCTCTACATCCACCAGTATGTACGTACACGTTCGTGACCAGAATGACAACGCTACGTACGCTTCGACCAGGTGGGTCCCGACTGTTAGGCACTTCCTTGCCTTCGAAGATGCAGCTGGTGGGTCCCAGCAGTCAGGGGGGTGAATCGTTTTTTTGCCCAGATGCACTTCCTTGCATGCGAAGGTGTAGCTGGTGGGTCCCAGCAGTCAGGGGGGAAACGTTTTTTCACGAAATATGGTGGCCCGTCCGGTGGGTCCCTGCTGTCAGGTGGAGGAATAATTATTTTGCGCGTAATAAGGAGGCACTTACTTGCGGCCGCCATGGACCCAGCTGTCAGCCTCTCCACGCACAGTACTCTTCTGATGGAAGTCGGTCGTTGACCACATTGACCACACCGCACCGAGAGAACCACGGCGGTGGACGACGGTGAGGCCTAGGAAGGGGACGATGCAGAGCCGGGGAAGACGCAACAGTGGATGCCCACGCGAAGAGGAGTACGAGGGTTCACTGGTTGGACTATGGTGTGAGGCTGCCGTCACCGCAGAATAATAGGGGGTGTGGGTGAGTAGAGGGATGGCCTGGCCAATGGTGGGAGTAGTAGGGGGCAATGAGGCCTCCGCGGTATCACAGCCGGCCACGGGAGGCAGGAGCATGTGGCACGACCGGTGCTGCTTTGGGCGGCTGGAGCACGAAGACCAGAGGTTGAAGAAGCACTACGGTCGTTGGATGGACATGTACAGTCATTGGAGTATTGACTAAGTTGACAAAGCCCTCCGTCCCCGTCAACATAGTGGGCCCACAAGTCAGCCTGCCACTATACTGGGTACCAGCTAGCAGGGGAGTATTCATTTTTTGTGCGTAATAAGGAGGCACTTCCTTGCGTGCGAAGATATAGCTGGTGGGTCCAAGCTGTCAACAACAAGTAACGTTTTTTTTGCGAAATACAGAGGCCCTTTCGGTGGGTCCCAGATGTCAGGTGGAGGAATCATTATTTTGCGTGTAATAAGGAGGCATTTCCTTGCGTGCGGCCATGGACCCAGCTGTCATCCTCTCCACGTACAGTCCATTTTAGATGCATGTCGGTCGTTGACCACGTTGACCAGGCCGCACCGAGAGCACCAGGGAGTTGGACGACGGCGAGGCCTAGGAAGGGAACAACACTGAGGCACGCAAGACTCGGCAGTTGTTTCCCACGTGGAGGGGAGTACGACTGTACGAGGGTTTACTCATTCGTCTACCTTCGCCGGAGAATAATAGCAGGTGTGGGTGAGTAGAGGGATGGCTAGGCCAGCGATGGGAGTACGGTGGGGCAGTGAGGCCTGCGCGGCAGCACAACTGGTCGCGGGGAGGAGGGAGCAGGCAGTCCCGCTGGCGCTTGTTTGAGCGGCTGGAGCAGGAAGAGCAGAGATTGAAGAACCACGACGGCCGTTGGATGGAAATCCAACAGTCACTGCTTGTGCATCAACCTTTTTTAGGAAAGCCTCAAATCTGTGGAAAATAGCATAGAACCCATCTGCCATTATTTCTAATAATTTACAGTCCATTTGCTAATTCTTAAGGTTTTTTTGGAGCCCATATTCTTTTTATTAGCATTACAACCCATATTGTGGCCATGGTTAAAAAATTATATGAAATTTTGCATATTTCGGTGCGGTCCGAACTGTTTTTAATCCCGAAATTTTGAGTCGCATTCAAAATGATTTTAAAAATAAATGTATATCAATATAAAATCCAACAAATTGTGCATGCATAAAAATAAATGCAATTTAAAATCTTGAAATGAAAAAAAGATATTTGAAACTAATTACCGGTTTGATGTGTTTTAAAAATGTACAACCCATTTCTCATTACTGATAGGCCATTTTCTTGGCCAGCCGAATGAAGCTCTCCTCGTCTTGAAAGATTTGCAGCCCAACAGGCCTGACAAAGCGACTTACTTGGCAAATCACAAAAAAACTGGGCTGTGGCCGTGGACCCAGCTGCGGCCGTGGACCCAGCTGTCAGCCTCTCCACGTACAGTACTCTTCCGATGGAAGTCGGTCGTTGACCACATTGACCATGCCGCGCCGAGAGCACCAAGGCGGTGGACGACGGCGAGGCCTAGGAAGGGGACG
Source organism: Triticum dicoccoides (assembly GCF_002162155.2). Lineage (NCBI taxonomy): Eukaryota > Viridiplantae > Streptophyta > Magnoliopsida > Poales > Poaceae > Triticum > Triticum dicoccoides. The sequence goes on from NC_041383.1 coordinate 239,155,645, forward strand.
ACATGGAGCCGGGGAAGATGCGGTAGTGGATGCCCATGCGGAGAGGAGTACGAGGGTTCACTGGTTCGGTTGTGGCGTGAGGCTGCCGTCGCCGCAGAATAACAGGGGGTGTGGGTGAGTAGAGGGATGCCCTAGGCCAGCGGTGGGAATAGTAGGGGGCGGTGAGGCCTCCGCGGCATCATAGTCGGCCACGAGAGGAAGGAGCACGCGGCACGACCGGTGCTGCTTTGGGCGGCTGGAGCAAGAAGACCAAAGGTTGAAGAAGCACTATGGCCGTTGGATGGACATCGTACGGTCACTGGAGCTAGAATCATTCATATTGACTAAGTTGACAAAGCCCTCTAGCCTCGTTAACTTAGTAGGCCCACAAGTCAGCCACCCACTATGGTGGGTCCCAGCTAGCAGGGGGTATTCATTTTTTGTGCGTAATAAGGAGGCACTTCCTTGCGTGCGAAGATATAGCTGGTGGGTCTGACCTGTCAGCGGGGGGAACGTTTTTTTCACGAAATACAGAAGCCCTTCCCACATACAGTCCATGTACAGTGCGTAATAAGGAGGAACTTTCCATGCCTACGACCATGGACCTCGTGGGTCCCAGCCGTCAGGCTCTCCATGTACAGTCCTCTTCCGATGACTCTCGTATGTTGACCACGTCGCGCCGAGCGCACCTGTCGGATGTTGGGTTCTGGCAGACCCTTAAGGTTTGAACTCTGGGGTGCACGCGAATATCTTCCCCCTACCAATCCACGTCCAATCACCTCGCGAGAATCTAAGCTAAACGATGAACAACACGAGGGACACAAGATTTATACTAGTTCAGGCCACCGTTGTGGTGTAATATCCTACTCCAGTGTGTGGTGTGGTGGATTGCCTCAGGGGCTGATGATGAACAGTACAAGGGGATGAACAGCCTCGCGAGAGGTGTTCTTGTGGTTGTGGTTTGCTTCAGAAGGATTCGATCCCCCTCTACTGTGGTGGCTATCTCTATATATAGAGGCATTGGTCCTCTTCCCAAATATTGAGCGGGAAGGGTGCCAACAACGGCCATTTTGAAGGGGAACATCTAGTACAAGTTATCCTGACTAAAGTTGGTCTTCGGCTTCCAAAGGCACTGGCGATGATGCCGTCTTGGGCTCCACGGTGACCTCCATCCTACCACTCTGCTGGTCTTGGTCTCGTTGCACCGAAATGGTAACCTTTGCGTGATGCCTTGGTACTCCATGCCTGTGGTTGCCCCTTTGCACCAAAGAGGAAACAAGGACACTGCGCAGACCGACGCCCGCCTAGCGCCCGCCTGGTCCCGTCGTCACGGCTTGTGTCACGAGCACCTCGCGAGGTACCCTTGCCTTGATCTCTCCGCCTCCTCGCAAGCCTGCCTGGCGAGGCCGCTCTTGAGGAAGCCTTGCGTCGTCCGCCCCGCGAGGCTTGGCCCCTCGCGAGGGTCTTGAGTTTGCGTTGATGAAGATGGCCCGTACTGGGCCACCACTCGAGCCACGCCGCAGGCCGCAGGCAGGCAAGTCTGGGGACCCCCGTTCCCAAAACACTGACAGTAGCCCCCGGGCCCAAGGCGCGCTCGGACTTGGCTTAGCAGAGAAGCGAAGGGGCAAGAGCGGAGCGCCGCGGGCCCCAACAGCCTGCGGCCTTGGGAGCCGCGTGGCGGTTGATTGGACGTGGGCGTCTCCGCTTCCCCACGCTACCTCAGCAACTGCCCGAGAAAAGGTTGGCCCGGGGTTATGCTTACTTTCATTACTCTCATATGCCTTGCTCCAGATCCCCTTTCTTGCTCTCCGCCCTCCTACTTTCGAAATCTCCAGATCCGCCTCAGCCTTTCATCTCCGGCGAGCAATGGCGCCCCACAAGACCGTGGCCGGGGCTCCACCGGCATGGTACTCGCCGGCTCTAGATTCTCCAAACGTGATGGAGAAGAATCTCGCCCTCACGCGCCATATGGCGGCGGCGCAGAGCAACGAGATGGGGGAGATCGCGCTCCAGCTCGGCTCCACCCAGCCGGAGGACAAAGGGAGCACCTTCTACCCCCTCTTCATGAGCGCTATCATTGCTGGTCTGGTGCCTCCTTTCTCTGAGTTCTTCCTTGTTGTCCTTCGCCAATATCAGTTGCATGCTCTGCATCTCCACCCCAACTCTGTTCTCCTCCTGTCGATCTTTGCCTACTACTATGAGGCGCACGTCGGGGTGATGCACTCCTTGGCCTTGCTGCGCCACTTCTTCTCCCTCCGGGTCACTGGTGCCAATATCTCGGCGTGTGCGAGCGTTGTCGCGTACTCCAATGCCAATTCAATCTCGAAGGCCGGGAAGAGGGCTGACGACTTCCGGAGCAAGTGGGTCATGGTGGACGCCAGATGCAACAACCCCCTGTTGGAGCTGCCGACAGAGCAGCCCGAGGCCATTGAGGCGTGGTCTCGCACGAAGCTCGACGACTGGCGGGTGAAGCTGGTGCTGGAGAAGATGAACACTGACCTAAGGCCGGGCAATCTGAGGGCGGCAAAGCTGACCGGGGCCACGCTCTTGAGGGAGTTCCTGTTGCATCGGGTGGCCCCTCTTCAGGCGCACTCGCGCCCGCTGTTGAGGCTCGAGGATGCGGACGTTGTCCTCCGCCTGAGGTCGGATGCCCTGGCTGATGAGGATCTGACCGCAGCCCTCCGCTTCCTGGCCAGAGAGGACGTAGCTAGCCCGGAGAGCGCTCCGGTCCCTTTGTTCCTTCGTGATGAATGGGAGCGGGTGGTGGACACCATGCCCACCTTCGACGGGGTCGGTTTGGTGCCGGCGGAGGCCCCTTAGGGCCAGGCGGTGACAGTGACGGTGAACTTGTCCTCCGATGATTCCGGCGGGGGAGAGGAGGAAGATGAAGAAGAGGAGGAGGAGCGTGACTCGGAGGCGACAATGGAGGGGACGGGGGAGACTTCCCCCTGGCGCAGGTCGAGCACCCTCCGTTCCATGCCAG
>NC_041383.1:239158853-239285748 GCF_002162155.2 Triticum dicoccoides
ACCCGCCCTTGATCCCGAAGAAGGACAGGTCGGGGCTGATCTCCCGAGGGTCTACTCCGGCCCTGGAGCTTCCCGGAGCCAGCTCCAGCCCTCCTGGTGCGCCTTCCTCCGCTGCTGGACCTCCCGAGGCTGAGCCCCGCAAGAGGCTCTCGGGCTTCAAGCTTGGCCGGAGTCCGTGGGACCCCGCGGCAGCCGACCAATAAGTACTCGAACTCCGTGGGACATCTCTTATTTGGGTAGGCTGCCACCTGCGGCGAAGAGGCTAAAGGGAGATGCGGCGGCCCTGCTAGGGACGGGCTCACCGGCCATGGCCACGTCTTCACTCGCGAGGAAGGGAGGCAGTGGAGCCCGCACTTCCCCTGCCCGATCATCCTCGCGAGGCCAGCAGGGACGCTCCGGCGGGGAGTCATCCCCCGTGGCCCCGCTGAATCTGGAGGCACCTATGCTTGATGTTGTCGCCGAAGTTGCCAAGGCTCAGGAGGTCCCTGCCTCCCAAGCTGTGATCATGCTGCCGTCTTCTCCTCCTACTCCGCCGGCTCCCGTCTCCTCTGCCTCCTTCGTTGCCTTGGACCGCGCTGCCGACAAGCTGAGTCGACTGCGAGAGGATCTCCGGGGCGCCGACCCCCGCCTGTTGGCTGGGCGCCTGGAGTTAGTCTCCGGCTGGGTTCGCTTTGACGCCTCTGTCCAAGCGGCGCTGAGCCAGGCTGTGACGGCTTCCGAGGAGGAGAAGCAAGTCACCTCCTAAGCCATAGCCGCTCGCGACGCAGCATTGAAGGATGCTTCAGCTGTCAAGGGCCACTGCAAGACGCTGGAGGGCGAGCTGCAAGGGCTGCGTGATGAGCTCGCCAAGGAGGTTCGTGACCGCCAGGCGAAGGAGGAGGAGATGAAGGCTCGGGAGGCTGCCGTCAAGGACCGCGACACCGAACTCTCAGCTGACCGCGGCCGGCTAAAGACGCTGGAGCAGGCGCTGAAAATGGAGAGGGTTGAGCTGGATGCCAAGGCGAAGGTCTTGGTCGAGGACTGCGCGGCCTTCACGCGTTATGAGGAGAGGGCTCGCACGGCGCTGAAGAAGCTTTATGAAGAGGGCCTAGGGAAACCGCTGGCCGGAGCCACGGAAGGCCCCGCCAAGCTGGTTCCCTTCCTTGTCGAGGCGCTTGAGGAGGTCGTGACCGGCATCGGCCCCATGGCCTAAGTTGAGGCTCGCGTCCTTTCTTCCGCAGGATGACGCGGATCCTCAGCCATGTCTACCTTCGCAACCCTGACGCCAACCTTGACGACCTGCTGGAGCCCGTGGATGCCAAGCGCTCCCCTGATGCTGCCGAGGCCGTGAAGGGTCGAGCGGAGGCCTTGCTGGCAAAGTTCCGCGCCTTCAACACCGCGCCCAAGTGAGGCGTTGCTGGCTCTGCGGCCTCGGAGGGTGGAGCTGACAAGCGCGACTCCACCACGAGTGGCGGCGCGACCCAGGGGTGATCTTCTCGCGGCTTCTTTCCTGCTTCGATTCCTGCAACATGCACCGTGCCTCGTGGAGGCGTTTAAAATTGTGTCTGGTATTGTGAGAACAATTTATGGTCTGTAATATTTGCTTCTGAATTTGCTAGATTTTGCGGTTTCCTTCCTATTTGCTTGTGTTCTAGGTCGGCAGGGCCCGGCCCCGTGCATACCTCAGCCGCCGTTAGCCCTGACCGGATCACCAGGATGCGACTAAGGCGTGAGGGGCCACGTGGCAAGTTAGGCTCCTGAGTCGCAATGCTCAGGAGTCCCCCTTGACGCGCAAACAGCAAATAGGGAGGGGGTGTAAGAGAGGATCTATCATTCTAGGTCGGCAGGGCCCGGCCCCGCGCATACCTCGACCGCCGTTAGCCTTTTGGAACTAAGGAGTGAGGGGCTACGTGACCAGTTAGGCTCCTGAGTTGTGATGCTTAGGAGTCCCCCTTGACGCTCAAACGGGTCTTCGTACCTTGGATCCGCTCGGGGAGGGGCGCGCGACGACCAGGTCTGAGGGACCTGGCTGGGTGGCGTGAGCTCGGGCGTGACCCGGGCACAGCCCCCGTGCCCAGCCCCCTCGTGCGGCGCTCCCGAGGGGAGGCATTGCGATGAGGCCAGACACTAAGCTCTGGGCTCCCTAAGGTTGATACAGTCATGGGCTGCCCTCAGTTGTTTATCACCAGCGCGGAGCATAGCGCTTCTGTATGTGTACGGGCATAGCCGCTCCTCGGCAGTGTCGTCAGCCAACACGGAGCATGGTGCTTCCACTGGTATGTGGGAGGGGGGCTCCCCTCTGGGAGGAGCCCCCGAGGCGTGTACAACCCAACCCTGACACGTGGCCAGCACGGTAGGGCTAGACAAGGTGTATCTGGGCACCCGTGAGCCAGCACGGTACTCACGAGGCCCTACCTCAAGGCGGGTTGCGCCTGGCTCTGGGACTTTGATGGTGGTACGTTCCTGCAATATGGTTAAATGCAAACGCTCTACGTCCTCAGGTCCCGGCCCTCGAGCGAGCTCAGCCACCGCTGGTATGCCAGGTCGCGATGCCGTGGACAAGGCCAGGGGGTGAGGGCTGGAGAGCCAGTAAGAGCTCCTGAGTCGTGATGCTCAAGCGCCCCCCTTTTAATGTGCAAGAAATTTGCATGAGGGAGAAGAGGCCCGTGGTAGGCGGCAGACGATAATCATAGGCAGGTGAAGCATGGAAAAGCAAACCAACTTAGATAGATGCAAGGAAAAGCGCACGCCACTGGGTCAGGTGTGAGCAGCTTGGGGATGACGCAGCCCGAGGGGCGCTCCCAACAAGGTAAGCTGAAGACATAAGCAAAATGGATACATGCTGCGGGGACAGACCCACGCGACCTGGGAATGATGCAGCCCTTAGGGCGCTCCCAGCTGAAATGAAACTCGAAACATGTCACCTAATACCATTACAGAGCGAGTGTTGGAGTAGCTGACGGTGCCTGGTGAAGAAGCCAATCCTCACGAGCCTTCGGAACTCCGAGCCTCGTGAGGCTCTGGAGGTCCGGGCGGCTCGGCAAGGTCCATCTCCATCTCCTCCAGGAACGCGCGATGCTTGGCCACCTGAGCCTCCAGAATGCTCCTCATTAGATGCTGGTGAGCAGCAGCCGCATTCGGCAGGCCGAAGGGCATGCGAACGTAGCTGTGAGGTGGACCCTTGCAATCCCCCACACGCGAAGGCCAGAAGTGCTCCTGAGACGCGACTCGATTGAGCCCTGGGTAGTCGATGTAGACACACAGCCCGCCATCCTCGCCTGGATGGGGAGCTACACTGGGCAGGCGGCAATTGATGCGCATGACTCTCGACTCTTGCTGCTCCTGAGTGACCTATGTGATGAACTCATGAGGGTTGTTCCCTCCTTGCCTTATGCCTTCCTGAGGGAAACGTGCCGTGAAGAACGCCTCCAAGTTGTGCCCGAGCGCCTCCCTCGTCATCTTGGCAAAGTCAATGACCCTCCAGGAGAGAGCCCCGAGCCTTGCCCGAGGAGGGCACTGGGTGCACCTTCCTATGCGACAGAGGGTGGCGCCCCATGGATGGGCGCAGATCCTGATGTGGTGCCTCCGGAGGTGCCTGCTTCCTGAGGCCTTGAGCCAGGCGATGTCTTCTTCTTCTTGGGAGCTACTTCAGGAAGGTTTCCACTCTTGCTGTTTGGGTCCTCGATCGACGTGGCTTGGAAGGCGCGCTCAAGAGAGCACACCGCATCCTTCTCTTCACAGGGGACCGTGATGACTCCGCCACTTCCTGGCATCTTGAGGACGTTGTAGCCATGGTGAGTCACTGCCATAAACTTGGCCAGGGCTGGATATCCGAGGATGGCATTGTATGGCAGGCGAATGTGAGCGACGTCAAAGTCAATGAGCTCGGTACGGTAGTTCTTGCGTTGTCCAAAGGTGACAGGGAGGTAGACATGCCTATCGGGACAGCGGAACCATCTGTGACTCCTGAGAAAGGCTTGGTTGGCTGAAGCTGATCATGTGGCACTTGGAGATTGTTGAACGTCTCGACGGACAGGACGTTGAGCCTTGCTCCGCCGTCGATGAGGGTCCTGGTAACTTGCACATTGCTGATGACTGGGGAACAGAGCATTGGGAGGACAACGGTTGTTGCCGCACACTTGAGCTGATCCGCTGAGCTGAACATGATGGCGCACGCGGACCACCTGAGAGGGCGCGTGGCCTCAAGCTTGGGGAGGACTGCATTCACCTAGCGAGCAAACTGCTTGAAGATGCGCTGAGAGGCAGGGGCCTGGGCGCCGCCCAAGATGCAAGTGATCGCACGTGGCTCCTGGAAGCCCTAGCCCCCTCGTCCTGATGATGGTTGTCATTCCTTCTTGGTGGTGGTGGCTGAGGAGGAAGGCCTGCGTTGCCTTGTGGGCGATCCTCACGAGGCTAATCCCTCCAAGCCCCCTCGCGAGGCTGGTCCTGCCAGCGGTCCTCGCGAGGTCGGTCACGCCACCCTTGGCGAGGGCCACGGTTGTCCCATCGTCCTCCACCTCTTCCTCTGCCTCGGCTGTAGCCCCGATCGTTGCGCTCGGGGCATCGACCGACACGGCCTTCTCGCACGGCCATAAGCTCTTGGCGTTCGTTCATGTTGTGGGTGTGGAGATCATGGTACACGCAGTACCGGCTGCCCTTGGACGACTCCGGTTGGTCCCTGCCGCGCTTCGTGTCCGGTTTTGCTGCGAGCACAGCTGCTCCCTTGCACTTCAGATCCTTGGCCTTGGCTTTCTTCTCTTCTGGATCTGTAGCTGGGAGCTCGAGAAGGGAGAGGCGTCCCTCCTCAGCCCTCGCGCATTTGGTCGCCAGGTTGAACAGCTCCAGAGACGTGCACAGATCTTCGTGGATCGCCAGTTCCTCCTTCATCTTGACGTCACGGACACCGTCGGAGAACGCTGAGATGATGGCCTCCTCGGTCACCTTGGGAATCTTGAGGCAAGCGTTGTTGAAACACTGGATGTACTTCCGCAAGGTCTCTCTGGGTTGCTTCTTGATGCGGCGCAAGTCACACGGCCGGTGGACGGACGCGAGTGCCCTGAAAGTTGGCGATGAAGCGGGTGCGCATCTCGTCCCAGGAGGAGATCGTGCCAGGATGCAGGTTCAGGAGCCAGGTGCGGGCACCGTCCTTGAGCGCCATGGGAAACCAATTCGCCATGACCTTTTCGTCCTCGTTGGCGACTTCGATGCCCAGCTCGTAGAGCTGCAGGAACTACGCGGGGTCGGCAGTGCTGTCATAGCAAGGAGGCAGGTCAGGTTTGAACTTGCCCGGCTAGGCGACACTGCGTAGCTCGGTCGATAAGGCGTGGTTGCTTGTGGTGGCCACCGGAGCTCTCTGCTGACGCGGGGCTTGCTCCTGGGGATTCCCACGCGCCGCTGCCTGGAGCAGCGCGGGGTCTTGACGTGCTGGCGCAGGGATGCGGTCATGGCGTGCTGGTGCAGGAAGCACGCGAGCACCTTCTTGGGGATGAGGGATTTCTTGGCAGCTCATTTCTTGTCGCGCAGGTGCTGGACGCGGTGGATCTCGTCTAGGGGCCGCGCGCCTTGGAGCCAGGGCGCCTTCTTGGGGAGGAGGTGGCGGAGGCACCTCCTGGGTTGCATCACCCGCGCGGGATGGAGGCGAGGCAGCGAGAGGGACGGTGCAGGGGAACCCCCTGCGGCGCTGATGAGCTCGATATTGCGAGCGAGCCACTCCTCGTAGAGGTCGTCGACAGGACGGTAGTGCAGAAGCTCACGCGCCAGGAGCCACGCGGCGTGCGCGTCCGTGGGGCGCGACGGGCATGCGACGACGAACCGGCTGGAGTCAGCGACGGGGTGGCGGTGCGGCCTTCCCGCCGCACCGAGGGATGCAGCGATGAGGCCTACTACTCGTTCCCCACTAGGCCGATGGAGGCATTGGCGGCAGGCGATGGGGAACGACGGGGACACCACCGACGGGAGCCGTCTGGGCGACGCGGGTGGCGAGAGCAGCCCGACGCTCGGCGCGAGCCTGGCGAGCGTCTGCCATGGACACGACGGATGATCGAAGGTGGAACAGCGGAAGAAAGATTCTGGCACACCTTACCTGGCGTGCCAAATGTTGGATGTTGGGTTCTAGCAGACCCTTAAGGTTCGAACTCTGGGGTGCGCACGAATATCTTCCCCCTACCAATCCACGTCCAATCACCTCGCGAGAATCTAAGCTAAACGATGAACAACACGAGGGATACAAGATTTATACTGGTTCGGGCCACCGTTGTGGTGTAATACCCTACTCCAGTGTTTGGTGTGGTGGATTGCCTCAGGGGCTGATGATGAATAGTACAAGGGGAAGAACAGCCTCGCAAGAGGTGTTCTTGTGGTGGTGGTTTGCTTGAGAAGGATTCGATCCCCCTCTACTGTGGTGGCTATCTCTATATATAGAGGCCCTGGTCCTCTTCCCAAATATTGAGCGGGAAGGGCGCCAACAATGGCCATTTTGAAGGGGAATATCTAGTACAAGTTATCCTGACTAAAGTTGGTCTTCAGCTGCCAAAGGCACTGGCGATAACGCCGTCTTGGGCTCCACGATGACCTCCATCCTGCCGCTCTGCTGGTACTATTTGCCCGATGGTAATATTTGCCACGATGACGCCGTCTTGGGCTCCACGATGGTCTCATTGTGCCAAAATGGTAATATTTGCCTGATGCCTCGGTACTCCATGCCTGTGCTTGCCCCCTTTGCACCAAAGAGGAAACAAGGACATTGCATAGGCCGAAGCCCGCCTTGCGCCCGCCTGGTCCCAATCGTCACGACTTGCGTCACGAGCACCTCGCGAGGTACCCTTGCCTTGATCTCTCCGCCTCCTCGCGAGCCTGCCTTGCGAGGCCGCTCCTGAGGAAGCCTCGTCCGCCCCGCGAGGGTCTTGAGTTTGCGTTGATGAAGATGGGTCGTACTGGGCCACCACTCGAGCCACGCCGCAGGCCGCAGGCAGGCAAGTTTGGGTACCCCTGATACGTCTCCAACGTATCTATAATTTTTTATTGCTCCATGCTACTTTATCTACTGTTTTAGGCAATATTGGGCTTTATTATCCACTTTTATATTATTTTTGGGACTAACCTATTAACTGGAGGCCCAGCCCAGATTTGCTGTTTTATGCCTATTTCGGTGTTTCGAGGAAAAGGAATATTAGACGAAGTCAAAAAGGAACAAAATCAACTGGAGAAGTTATTTTTGGAAGGAAAGCAACCTGATGGACTTGGAGTGCACGTCAGGGGAGTCCCGGGCTGCCCACGAGGGTGGGGGGCGCCCCCCTGCCTCGTGAGCACCCCGGAGGTCCACCGACGTACCCCTTGCACCCATATATACATACGTACCCTAAAACTTCCAAAATAGAAGATAGATCGGGAGTTCTACCGCCGCAAGCCTCTGTAGCCACAAAAAACCAATCGGGACCCTGTTCCAGCACCCTGCCGGAGGGGGATCCCATCACCGGAGGCCATCTTCATCATCCAGGCACTCTCCATGACCAGGAGGGAGTAGTTCACCCTCGGGGCTGAGGGTATGTACCAGTAGCTATGTGTTTGATCTCTGTCTCTCGTGTTCCCTCTATGGCACGATCTTGATGTATACCGAGCTTTGCTATTGTAGTTGGATCTTATGATGCTTCTCCCCCTCTACTCTCTTGTGATGAATTGAGTTTCCCCTTTGAAGTTATCTTATCGGATTGAGTCTTTTATGAGAACACTTGATGTATGTCTTGAAATCCACTTGATGCATGTTTTGGTGATCAACTTGCGGGTTTCGTGACATTGGGAACCTATGCATAGGGGTTGGCACACGTTCTTGACTCTTCGGTAGTAGCTTTCGGGCACTCTTTGAAGTACTTTTATGTTGGTTGGATGAATCTGAGATTGTGTGACGCATATCGTATAATCATGCCCACAGATAGTTGAGGTGACAATGGAGTATCTAGGTGACATTAGGGTTTTGGTTGATTTGTGTCTTAAGGTGTTATTCTAGTATGAACTCTATGATGGATTGAGCGGAAAGAATAGCTTTATGTTATTTTACTACGAACTCTTGAATAGATAGAACAGAAAGGATAACTTTGAGGTGGTTTCGTACCCTACCATAATCTCTATGTTTGTTCTCCGCTATTAGTGGCTTTGGAGTGACTCTTTGTTGCATGTTGAGGGCTTGTTATATGATCTATCTATGTTATTATTTTTGAGAGAACTTGCACTAGTGAAAGTATGAACCCTAGGCCTTGTTTCCTATCATTACAATACCGTTTACGCTCACTTTTACCACTTGTTACCTTTCTGTTTTTATTATTTCAGATTACAAAAACCTATATCTACTATCTATTTTGCACTTGTATCACCATCTCTTCGCCGAACTAGTGCACCTATACAATTTACCATTGTATTGGGTGTGTTGGGGACACAAGAGACTCTTTGTTATTTGGTTGTAGGGTTGTTTGAGAGAGACCATCTTCATCCTGCGCCTCCTACAGATTTATAAACCTTAGGTCATCCACTTGAGGGAAATTTGCTACTGTCCTACAAACCTGTGCACTTGCAGGCCCAACAACGTCTACAAGAAGAAGGTTTTGTAGTAGACATCAAGCTCTTTTCTGGCGCCGTTGCCGGGGAGGTGAGTGCTTGAAGGTATATCTTTGGATCTTGCAATCAAATCTTTTTGTTTCTTATTTTATCACTAGTTTAGTTTATAAAAGAAAACTACCAAAAAAATGGAGTTAAGTTTGTCTCATACGCTTCATCTTTTTAATATCTTTCGTGAGAATGATGGAAAGGAAAATTGTGCTCAAGTGCTAGAAGAAGAATTACATAGAATTCTTGGCATAAAATATGTCAAAGATGAGCATGATTGCAATGTAGTTAGTATGAATTCCCTGAATATCCATGATGCTAATGATATGCAAAGCCACAAGCTTGGGGAAGCTATGTTGGATGGAGATGATATTTTTTGTCCCCCAAGCTTTGATGAGAAAATTTACTATGATGAAAGCATGCCTCCTATCTATGATGATTATTGTGATGACACATATGCTTTAAAGAATAATGATAACCATGAAACTTGTCATCTTGATCTTAATTTTCAATCATATGATAGTTATTTTGTTGAGTTTGCTCCCACTACTATTCATGAGAAGAAATTTGCTTATGTGGAGAGTAGTAAATTTTCTATGCTTGTAGATCATGAAAAGAATGCTTTTGGTGCTAGTTATATTGTTGAATTCATTCATGATGCTACTGAAAACTATTATGAGAGAGGAACATATTCTTGTAGGAATTGCAATAATGTCATGTTTCCTCTCTATGTGCTTCAATTTTTGAACTTATGCTTGTTTTACCTTCCTATGCTTGTTGATTATTGTTCCCATAAGTTGTTTGCTCACAAAATCCCTATGCATAGGAAGTGGGTTAGACTTAAATGTTCTAGTCATATGCTTCATGATGCTCCCATTATGTTTCAATTATTATCTTTTATGTGAGCATCATTGCCATCATCATGCCTAGCTAAAAAGGCACTAAAGAAAAGCGCTTGTTGGGAGACAACCCAATATTTATCCTTACTGTTTTTGTGTGTCCACATGATTATGCTACTGTATTAATCATGTTTTATATCTTTTGTTTCAATAAAGTGCCAAGTAGAACCTTTGGGAAGACTTGGGTGAAGTTTATATGATCTTGCTGTGAAAAACAGAAACTTTAGCGCTCACGAGAATAGCTGCCATTTTTTACTGGAGAGAGATTTTAGGTTGATTCTTTTTTCAGATGATTAATATACAAATTTCTCAGGTCCAGAAATTTATTACATAATTTTTAGGGTTACATAAGTATACGTTTGAGACAGATTACTACAGACTGTTCTGTTTTTGACAGATTCTGTTTTCTATGTGTTGTTTGCTTATTTTGATGAATCTATGGCTAGTATTAAGTGGTATGAACCATAGAGAAGTTTGAATATAGTAGGTTTTACACCAATATGAATTTATAATGAGTTCATTACAGTACCTAAGTGTGGTTTTATTTTCTTATACTAACGGAGCTTACGAGTTTTCTGTTGAGTTTTGTGTGGTTGAAGTTTTCAAGTTTTGGGTAAAAATTCGATGGACTATGGAATAAGGAGTGGAAAGAGCCTAAGCTTGGGGATACCCAAGGCACCCCAAGGTAATATTCAAGGACAACCAAGAGCCTAAGCTTGGGGATGCCCCGGAAGGCATCCCCTCTTTCGTCTTCGTTCATCGGTAACTTTACTTGGAGCTATATTTTTATTCATCACATGATATGTGTTTTGCTTGGAGCATCATTTTATTTTGTTAGTTTTTTCTTGCTTTTAGTTATAATAATGTTTTTAATCTTTAGTTTCAATAAAAAAAGTCAAGGATAGCCTTTGCCATGCTTATTTTGCTTGTATACATGTTACTATTTGAAAACAGAAAGTTACCGCTGTTGCAAACATTCCCTAGAAAAGTCAGAGAATGGTATAACGTTGAATATTTTTGAATATTAAGATCTGATAAATTTACAACAGTGGGAATTTTAGTTCATAATTTTTGGAGTCATGGAAGTATTGATACTCTTGCATTCTTTACAGACTGTACTGTTTGGGCAGATTGCTGTTATGGTTGCATTGTTTGCATATGTTTGCTTGTTTAATAATTCTATTTGAGGATAGGAGTACTAAACATACAGAGGCATTTAGTATTCAATGTTGAATAATAATTTTAGTGATTTGTTACAGTACAAACTGATAAGGTTTTGCATTGGTTTATACTAACCTATCTCACGAGTTCTTGTTGAGTTTGTTGTGAATGAAGCTTTTGATAAAAAGAGAAACCATGATATGAGAGGAATTAAGGAGACACAAAACTTCAAGATTGGGGATTCCCAAGGCACCCCAAGATAATATTTCAAGAAGTCTCAAGCATCTAAGCTTGGGGATGCCCCGGTAGGCATCTCACCTTTCTTCTTCAACAACTATCGGTTAGTATCGGTTGAGCCTAAGTTTTTGCTTCTTCACATGAGTTGTGCTATCCTTGCATTGTAGTTTTCTTTAGCTTTGCTTTCTGTTTGAGTAAAGCATCAAGATCTGAAATTATTAAATGGGAGAGTCTTCACATAGTTGCATAATTATTCGACTACTCATTGATCTTCACTTATATCTTTCGGAGTAGTTATTGCTCATAGTGCTTCACTTATATCTTTTGAGCGTGATAATTTTTGCTCTAGTACTTCACTTATATCTTTTAGAGCATGGTGGTGGATTTGTTTTAAATGAACTATTGATCTCTCATGCTTCACTTAGATTATTTTGAGAGTCATTAATAGCATGGTAATTTGCTTAATGTTAATATACTTGGTATTCGAGATATGTGAAACTTTCTTTTGAGTGCGTTGAATACTAAGATAAGTTTGATGCTTGATAATTGTTTTGAGGTATGGAGGTAATAATATCAAAGTCATGCTAGTTGGGTGATTATGAATTTAAAGAATGCTTGTGTTGAGGTTAGCAAGTCCCGTAGCATGCACGTATGGTTAAAGTTGTGTAACAAATTTGAAACATGAAGTGTACCTGGCTTGTGCATCCTTATGAGTGGCGGCCGGGGATGAGCGATGGTATTTTCCTACCAATCTATCCCCCTAGGAGCATGTATGTAGTACTTGATTTTGATGACTTCTAAATTTTTGCAATAAGTATATGAGTTCTTTTGACTAATGTTCAGTCCATGGATTATACGCACTCTCACCTTTCCGCCATTGCTAGCCTCTTCGGTACCGTGCATTGTCCTTTCTCACCTTGAGAGTTGGTGCAAACTTCGCCAGTGCATCCAAAACCCATGATACGATACGCTCTATCACACATAAACCTCCTTATATATTCCTCAAAACAGCCACCATACCTACCTATTATGGCATTTCCATAGCCATTCCGAGATATATTGCCATGCAACTTCCATCATCATCATAATGACATACATTACTTTTGTCATATTGCCATTGCATGATCATGTAGTTGACATCGTATTTGTGGCAAAGCCACCATGCATTATTTTTCATACATGTCACTCTTGATTCATTGCACCATCTCGGTACACCGCCGGAGGCATTCATATAGAGTCATATCTTGTTCTAGTATCGAGTTGTAATTGTTGAGTTGTAAGAAAAAATAAAAGTGTGATGATCATCCTTATTAGAGCATTGTCCCAGTGAGGAAAGGATGATGGAGACTATGATTCCCCCATAAGTCGGGATGAGACTCCAGACTTTGTGAAAAATAAAAGAGGCCAAAGAAGCCCAAATAAAAAAAGAGAGGCCAAAGAAGCCCACCAAAATAAAAAAATGAGAGAAAAAGAGAGAAGGGACAATGCTACTATCCTTTTACCACACTTGTGCTTCAAAGTAGCACCATGATCTTCATGATAGAGAGTCTCATAAGTTGTCTTTTTATACTAGTGGGAATTTTTCATTATAGAACTTGGCTTGTATATTCCTACGATGGGCTTCCTCAAATGCCCTAGGTCTTCATGAGCAAGCAAGTTGGATGCACACCCACTAGTTTTCTTTTGTTGAGCATTCATAGCTCTAGTGCATCCGTTGCATGGCAATCCCTACTCCTCATGTTGACATCAATTGATGGGCATCTCCATAGCCCGTTGATTATCCTCGTCAATGTGAGACTTTCTCCTTTTTGTCTTCTCCACACCATCCCCATCATCATATTCTATTCCACCCATAGTGCTATATCCATGGCTCACGCTCATGTATTGCGTGAAGGTTGAAAAACTTTGAGACTATTTAAGTATGAAACAATTGCTTGGCTTGTCATCGGGGGTATAGAAGTGGGGAACATCTTTGTGTGACGAAAATGAAGCATAGCCTAACTATATGATTTTGTAGGGATGAACTTTCTTTTGCCATGTTATTTTGAGAAGACATAATTGCTTTATTAGTATGCTTGAAGTATTATTACTTTTATGTCAATATGAACTTTTGTCTTGAATCTTATGGATCTGAATATTCATGTCACAATTAAGAAGATTTACATTGAAATTATGCCAAAGTATCACTCCGCATCAAATTTTTTTTTTATCATTTACCTACTCGAGGACGAGCAGGAATTAAGCTTGGGGATGCTTGATACGTCTCCAACGTATCTATAATTTTTTGATTGCTCCATGCTACTTTATCTACTGTTTTAGGCAATATTGGGCTTTATTATCCACTTTTATATTATTTTTGGGACTAACCTATTAACCGGAGGCCAGCCCTGATTTGTTGTTTTATGCCTATTTCAGTGTTTCGAGGAAAAGGAATATCAGACGAAGTCAAAAAGGAACGAAATCAACTGGAGAAGTTATTTTTGGAAGGAAAGCAACCTGATGGACTTGGAGTGCACGTCACGGGAGTCCCGGGCTGCCCATGAGGGTGGGGGCGCTCCCCTGGGCGCGCCCCCTGCCTCGTGAGCACCCTGGAGGTCCACCGACGTACCCCTTGCACCCATATATACCTACGTACCCTAAAACTTCCAGAACAGAAGATAGATCGGGAGTTCCGCCGCCGCAAGCCTCTGTAGCCACCAAAAACCAATCGGGACCCTGTTCCGGCACCCTGCCGGAGGGGGATCCCATCACCGGAGGCCATCTTCATCATCCAGGCGCTCTCCATGACGAGGAGGGAGTAATTCACCCTCGGGGCTGAGGGTATGTACCAGTAGCTATGTGTTTGATCTCTCTCTCTTGTGTTCTCTCTCGTGTTCCCTCTATGGCATGATCTTGATGTATCCCGAGCTTTGCTATTGTAGTTGGATCTTATGATGCTTCTCCCCCTCTACTCTCTTGTGATGAATTGAGCTTCCCCTTTGAAGTTATCTTATCAGACTGAGTCTTTTATGAGAACACTTGATGTATGTCTTGCGATCCACTTGATGTATGTTTTGGTGATCAACTTGCGGGTTTCGTGACATTGGGAACCTATGCATAGGGGTTGGCACACATTCTTGACTCTCCGGTAGTAGCTTTGGGGCACTCTTTGAAGTACTTTTATGTTGGTTGGATGAATCTGAGATTGTGTGACGCATATCGTATAATCATGCCCACGGATACTTGATGTGACAATGGAGTATCTAGGTGACATTAGGGTTTTGGTTGATTTGTGTCTTAAGGTGTTATTCTAGTATGAACTCTATGATGGATTGAGCGAAAAGAATAGCTTTATGTTATTTTACTACAAACTCTTGAATAGATAGAACAGAAAGGATAACTTTGAGGTGGTTTCATTCCCTACCATAATCTCTATGTTTGTTCTTGCTATTAGTGGCTTTGGAGTGACTCTTTGTTGCATGTTGAGGGCTTGTTATATGATCTATCTATGTTATTATTGTTGAGAGAACTTGCACTAGTGAAAGTATGAACCCTAGGCCTTGTTTCCTATCATTGCAATACTGTTTACGCTCACTTTTACCACTTGTTACCTTACTGTTTTTATTATTTCAGATTACAAAAACCTATATCTACTATCTATTTTGCACTTATATCACCATCTCTTCGTCGAACTAGTGCACCTATACAATTTACCATTGTATTGCGTGTGTTGGGGACACAAGAGACTCTTTGTTATTTGGTTGCAGGGTTGTTTGAGAGAGACCATCTTCATCCTACGCCTCCTACGGATTGATAAACCTTAGGTCATCCACTTGAGGGAAAATTGCTACTGTCCTACAAACCTATGCACTTGCAGGCCCAACAACGTCTACAAGAAGAAGGTTTTGTAGTAGACATCAACCCCTGTTCCCAGAACACCGACAGCACCAAGGCGGTGGACGACGGCGAGGCCCCAGACTGGAACGACCCGGAGATGGGGAAGACGCGGTAGTGGATTCGCAGATGGAGAGGAGTGGGAAACTTGACTAGTTCGGGTGCGGGGTGGGCCTGCACTCAGCAGAGAATAACAGGAGGTGCGGAGTGGAGGGATGGCCTGGCCATCGGCGAGGTAGCGTTTCACTAAGGAGCACAAAACAACGCCGTTGGACGCCGAAGGCTAGAGAAGGCTGTCCTGGCAGTGCTGGGGGAAGAAGACGAGAGATTGAAGAAGAATGCCGGCCGTTGGATGTAAGTCCAACGCCTTCTTAGGCTTCGACCTATTGGCCCACATGTCAGCTAGTCCATTTGTTTTTTAGTCCATTTGGTGGGCTGGGTGAAACAATGATGTAGCATCTATGCAGCCCGTTTAAATCCCATTTGCATTTTTCTCGAAATCCATGAACTTGCTAGGCTGGGTGGAAATATCATGTTGGGCTAGACGGAGAAATGTTATAAAAACATAAACACATGATTGCACGTCTATTACTGCATTGGTCGGTAAAATCTTTGCAAGCTTATGTACGCAATCACTAGGAGTTAACTTGCCAAGTTATATATAAACAATTATTATTATTATTTTGTAAGAACTTTCAGATTACGAAATAAAATATCATTTAAATTTGATGAGTTAATAGTACGTGGGGTATTATTATTTTTTAGGCTAGTCGTGGGACAGTTGAGTTGGTTCTAGGGAAAAGTACTGGGAGAAAACTCAGTTTACATCGAAAAAGAAAGTGGGACAAAATTCAGAGAACTGTTGGGTCCACCTGAGGAGGGGAATATGTTGGGAGGAAGGAGATTCAAAGCATGGCAGCCGAGTGAACTAGTTTTTTTTAACGGACAAGTGAACTAGTTACATACATACGCAAATAGCCACTAAAAAAGCAATCAGGTTAATGGGTTCTTAAAAGAAATATTTCAGACAAAACAGATAATTACGACACATAGGCTAATGCATGAAACACTCAGATGATAAAGGTGCTTATAAACAGATAAAGTACAACATCTAGACCTTCCTGGCATGCTTGATCATGACGCTGCGGCTGTCCGTGTACTCGTCGGTTACGGGAAGCAGACACGCCCTCATGTCCAAGATCTGCCTGTACATGTCGTAACATGTGTATGCGTCCTTGGCCGCATAGGTTATGTAGGCTAGATTCGGAGGTACCTCCCACGTGTTCAGGTCCTTGGTATCGTTGTCTTCTTTCATGTTGGTGTATCAGGGGTCGATGATGGTCTCGGCGAGGTCAACCACGGAGTCCTTCTCTTGCTTGTTGCTGATGATCTTGTATTGCTTCTGGATGTCGACAAGCTTGTTGCACTAGATGGCTAAATCGTCACGTTCTTCCTTCTCTCCGCTGTAGCGAAGGTGCACTCGGTGCTGCCGATGAAACAGGCGAATGCTCCAGAACCTCTGATGGCCCTACAGAAGTGGTAGATGAGAACCTCGTCCCGCACACATACCTGGGCGACGGCGATCCGCTGGTCCCTATCAGGAGACGAATGGATGGGCACAAGGTCTAGTCCTGCAACCTTGTGCTTTCTCATCCTGTAGGTACTACTTGAACTCGGCGAGGCAGAGCTTGACCGAGTCCGGATCGTTGGTGTACATCACATTCAACTTGGTGCAGCCATAGGACTGAACGGCGAACTCAAAGGGGAACTCCTTGCTGAAGTCCATATATAGCAGGCTCACCCCTCAGATCGCCATTGGAGTCTCTTCGAGTGAACGAGTGTGTAGGCAGCGGCAGCAGTTCGTTTTTCAGCTCTTGGGGAACTGGATTCAATAGTAAGCTGAGTGTGTATAGGCGACAACAGTTACTACCCCTCCCTCGTCTGCTGCACGCCCGGCAGAAGATGCACCATCGGCGCATTCAAACGCCTCCATTAAGAAACCTACTCCGGCCACACGTCGGTTCACGAGTGGGTCTATATTGGTACTGTAATAACAAGAGTTAGTGGCCACTTTACTTAAATTTAATTAGCTTTAATAGAAATTTATACTTAAAACAAGCAATGCATTGGCTCGTTCTATCAGTGCCACAGGATCAACATGCACAACAATTAGAATTATTATTCTCAAGACGCACACGATCAACACATTTGTCGCACTTTCACAAAGATAATACTACCAAGTTTGAACTGTTTGTTATGGTTGTTGTCCTCTGCATCATCATGTCGTGTTTCCCAGCTTGCAAGATTCAGAACCAACAAATAAGATCCAAATAATAGGTACAACAAAGATGCCTACACATCTCATTGATTCCCAGCTTGCAAGATTCAGAACGAACATATAAGATCCAAATAATAAGTACAACAAAAATGCCTACACATCTCATTGATTCCCAGCTTGCAAGATTCAGAACCAACAAATAACATTCAAATAATAAGTACAATAAAGATGCCTACACATCTCATTGATTCCCAGCTTGCAAGATTCAGAACCAACCCATTAGAGCCTTTTGATAAAGTGAATATCGGGATTAAATCCATCTTGGCTAGCCATGTCATACAATCGAAGAACTGGCGAATGCTCTTGACCATCACAACATCTGTAGTTGAGTATTCCTGTTTACACAGCACAAACAAGGAGAGCATTATTTCGCTTTAATAGTGGCCTCCTTGAACTCAACCTGCAGCTCCACTAGGATGAGGTCTCCCTGGAGTTCCATGATTCAATTCATGTGCCTTTTTCTACAGTTCACCTGAAATTAAGCAAAGATTGCATCATTCAGCTAGCAAGAAGTACTTGCTCTTGTGAGCTGGCAGGTTCTTCTTTAGTAGTTGCACTAAAATTGAGGAACATTAAGGTTGGCTGTCCGGCTCATGTAACGTGCAACTATAATTTTCTTATCCTTTTGTGCAGTTCCACTAAAAGAAAGTGCCATTGTGGTGACAGTGACGGCTCCATCTTGCAAAGGCTAATAAAATGTTGCACGAGATTACCAGCAGAACTTGACAGAGATTTTAGAAACTCCAATCACGATTTTGTGCAGTTCCACCAAAATTGAGAGATGTTGCCCATGTGACATTTTAGTTGAACTGCACAAGACACTCATTCCAAAAAAAGTGTTTTGTGCAGTTCACCAAAAGGTCACAATAGCAACAAGGTGAAATGGATATCCCTATCTGCACAAAAAGATAGAAAGTAAACAGTTGCTGGTCAATAAGAATATACAAAACATATACAAAATGAAAAGAAGCATATTGATTATGTTCATGGCAATCACGCAAGGACAGTAGAAATTTTAAAACGTCAGCAATGCTTCATGTTACCTGTCACATCCCTAGTTCTGACAATGCCTAGTGCATGTATTAGAGTGTTACATCATGATTAAATTTCATTTAAACCTGAGATGGGGATTGACTAAGCCCTAGCACCAAATGAATTCAACTAGGGTCAAAATAAAACCTTTTTCATTGAACTCAAAATGTCCTCTAAAAATGTTCAACATTTCTGGTTTGAGGTGGAAGCATCTACCAAAAATGGTTTATATTTTTGCAGGACATATTTGGTCACTGAATTAAATCATATAGTATTTTCATTTGGGCATTTAAATGCTATTAAATATTTCAAATGCTCAAATAATCATAAACTAAAATGTTTACTGTTGGATATATTCTAAATAGTAGCCATGATTAGTTTCATGATTTTTGAAAGTGTCTGAGTATTTTTAATAAAGCCCTAAATTTACAGAATAATAGAAAACAGAACTGAAATAGAAATAAAGGAAAGAGAGAAGGAAGTTACCTGGCCTCACCCATGCAGCCCACCAGAGCCGGCCCAGCTCCTGTGCTGGTCCAGCACTGTGCGGCCCAGCCCACCTCCTCCTCCCTGTCGCCTTCCTCCTCGCGCCAGTAGGCAGAGGAGGGACTCGGCGCACGCGCCCGAGCTCGCCACGCCACCACTCTGCTCGTCTGCTTTGCCTGAGGCCACCACGACGCCTCGCGCCTTCTCCTCGGCGCCGCCTCGACCCCCTGGAACCCTCCCGCTCACTCCCTCGTCCCCATCTCTCCTCTGTTCCCTCTCTCTCGCCCGGACCGAACGGAGCCGCCGCCACCGACAAGCTTCCTCGCGGCCACCGCCACCCCTTCTCCTCCCCGACGCGCTCCTGAGCTCCGCAGTGCCTCCCTCGACCTCCCCGTCGGCTCACGCGACCGGAGAAGCCCCGAAGCACCGTCCCGACGTTTTCCCCCTCCTCGGCCACCGAGGACCGCCGCTGTCGATTCGCCGCCTCCGACGCCTCCCCGAGCTCCCCGAGGCCACCGTCGCAACCCCTGTGAGCTCCGCCACCGTTTCCCCCTCTTTCCCTCTTTGTTTGATTGCCGTAGCTGTCGCCCCCTTGATGACCGAAACCCGCCGCCGCCTGTGATCGCCGCCGACGTGCCTCCGGCCACCTAGTGGCCCGGCTGTCGTGCTCAGCTTCCTCCCCGCGCTGCCTAGAGCACGTAGGTGCCTCGCACGAGCCTCCCCGGCCATCGTAGCGTCGACCCCGAGCTCGCCCGAGCTCCGGCGACTGCCACGATCGATGCCGGTGACGACTCCGGCCATCTTAGGCCCAGCCGCTGCCACTACTCGACGCGGACGAGTGCCTGCGTCACGTAGACGCCCTCCGCCGGCCATTTGGTCGCCGGAGGAGGGAAACCGCACCCCTCCGCCGTCTCTGGCTCCGCCGGCGACGAGCCGCGGGTCAACTCCGGCGAGTTGACCCAGGTTTGACCTTCCCCGTGTGTCACTGACGTGTGGGCCACCCCCCCTGACATTTTAGTTAGTATTAGTTTAACACTAATTAACCTAGGTTAGTTAGCTGATTAGTCGCTGACCAGTGGGCCCCGGCCCCACAAACAGTTTAGTTAGAATTAACTTAAGGCTAATTAACTTGGTTAATTAGTTGTGTCACTGACCAGTGGACCCCACTGGTCAGGTTTGACCTGAACCTGCCCTATTGACCTGATGACGTCAAGGTGATGTCATGCTGACGCATTAAATGATTTTCTGGATTTAAAATAAATCAGAAAATTCCAGAAAATTGTATAAACTTCTAAAAATCATAGAAATTCAACCGTAACTCCAAATTAAATAATTTATATATGAAAAATTATCAGAAAAATTCAAGGAATCCATCTGTACCATTTTCATGCATGTTAGAACAACTTATCACTACTGTTTAGGACAAATGAAGTGAATGGCATTTGAATAATCACATATGGAGTTTGAATTTGAATTTTGTATTCAAACCAACTTCATTTAATCTGCTGCTAGTTGCATTAGCCCAAAGCACATTCATATTGCCATGTCATAGCATGCATCATATTGTGCATTGCATTGATCGTGTTTTTCTGTATTTGCCGGTAATTGTCCCCTCTCGATAGACGTGTACCGATGATGTGATCGTTGACACTGATGAAGACCCAATGTTATCTTCAGAAGTGCCAGGCAAGCAAAACCCCCTTGTTCATTCCGATACAATCCTACTCTCTCGCTCCTGCTCTCTTTTACTGCATTAGGACAACACCGATTCATCTGTTATTTGCTGCGGTAGTTGAACCCCTTTATCCTTTGCATGACCTGTCATTGCCACAGTAAATAGATGAAACCCACTAGCATGAGTAGGAGTTGTTTGAGCCCTGTTGTGCCTACTCATTCATGCTTGTTTGTCATGCCTGCTATTGCTTAGAGTTGTGTCAGGTCTGATTCATCGGGGGTGAATCAGAGGTGTGTGAACATGTCCTACTGTGGGTGAGATAAGTGTGTGAACACGATTTGGTAAAGGTAGCGGTGAGAGGCCATGTAGGAGTACATGGTGGGTTGTCTCATTGCAGCCGTCCTTAGGAACTGAGTTCTGTGTTTGTGATCCATGATTCAGCTACTACCATACATTGGGCCCTGAAATATGACCCCACTCGACTTCTTAATCACCCTTGTCCTCTGTCCAGGAGTTGCAAGTAGTTTCTGGTGTTTGTAGTATGCTGGAGGCCGTGGACAGCGCTGACCGTAGGGGTGGGCTGTGATGCAGTAGGCACGTGGCCGGGTAAACCGGGCACCCGTTTGGTGTCACAGAACCCTATTCACATCGTTTGGGGCTGTGAGCGAAACTCCGGCCGGATCTCCTCATGGATGGAACCCGAATAGGCGATAAACCTGGACTAGAGACTTGAGTGTTTAGGTAGGTCGTGGTCTACACCCACGTCGGCTTTCGCTTGAAGTCTGCCGAGCACATGTCGTGTGCAGACGCTAAGTGGTGGAAACATGTATGAAGAAGTACACCCCTGCAGGGTTAACATCATCTATTCGAATAGCCGTGTCCGCGGTAAAGGACTTCTGGGTTGCTTATATCAGTTCATAGACAAGTGAAAGTGGATACTCTAAAATACGCAAGATAAGCGTGAGTGCTATGGATGGCGTTCTCGTAGGGAGACGGGAGCGGATCCATAGTGGTGTATTGATATGGTGAATATGTGGACTCGTGTGCGCCACCTCAAAAGAGTCGCTTGCAGTCGTAGTTTAGGATAGCCACCGAGTCAAAGCTGGCTTGCTGCAGTTAAACCCCACCATCCCCTTGTTGAAAATGATGCATATGTAGTTAGTTCTGATGTAAGTCTTGCTGGGTACATTTGTACTCACGTTTGCCTATTTTATGTTTTGCAGAGAGACTTCGGTCTCACTAGTAGTTCCGCGTGGACTTCGACGTTTAGCTTGTTACCTCAGCTACGATCTTGTGCCCTCGGCAGGATCTGGTAGATAATCAGGCTTCTCAGCCTTTTTCATTTATAGATGTCTGTACTCAGACATGATAGCTTCCGCTTGTGCTTTGACTTGTATGCTCTGAGTGTTGGGTCATGAGACCCATGATTGTAATATCTCGCTCCTTGGAGCCTTTTGCATATAAACTACTGAGTCGTAGAGTCATTTTGTGATGCCATGTTGTATTGCACATATCGAGCATATTGTGTGTATGTTATTGAAATGCTTGGTATGTGTGGGATCTGACTATCTAGTTGTTTATCTTTAGTAGCCTCTCTTACCGGGAAATGTCTCCTAGTGTTTCCACCGAGCCATGGTAGCTTGCTACTGCTCCGGAACACTTAGGCTGGTCGGCATGTGTCCTTCTTCGTTCCTGTGTCTGTCCCTTCGGGGAAATGTCACGCGGTGAATACCAGAGTCCTGTTAGCCCGCTACAGCCCGGTTCACCGGAGTCCTGCTAGCCCAGTGCTACAGCCTGGATTCACTCGCTGATGACCGACACGTTCGATGTTGGGTCATGGATGCCTGTCCCTGTAAGTTTGTGCCACTTTGGGTTTACGACTAGCCATGTCAACCCGGGCTCCTTATCATATGGATGCTAGCGACACTGTCATATACGTGTGCCAAAAGGCGCAAACGGTCCCGGGCAAAGGTAATGCGACACCCGTGCGAATACCGTGCGTGAGGCCGCAAAGTGATATGAGGTGTTACATGCTAGATCGATGTGGCATTGAGTCGGGGTCCTGACAGCGTTGGTATCAGAGCTTGACTGCCTATAGGATTACCAAGCCAAACTGGTCGAAGTTGAGTATAGAAATTCTTTAGCTATATAAGGGAATTGATTGTGGGATGGAACGTAAGGCTCTTTTTACTCCTTATACCTCATGGCCTTCTGATCTGAGTCATCATCTTCTCTTCTATGGGGATTAAGAACTAGGCTATCTCTTCTTTCTATCAGGATCACGTGTTATTAATCTGCAGACTTGTAGGATTGATGGTTCTAAGCCTCAGTTCAGTTCCTACTATCTTCCGTATGTTAATTGTTGATCTCGAAACCTTGATATTGTGCTTCTGAGTGGTTATGCCACCATTTTTGTGAATGTCTCAAATCTTTTCTGAGCATTTACAGCCGTTATGCTGTCCGAGTCATCCCAGGTTTCTAAGTAGTCTGATGCATTTGCAAATCCTTTCTTCCCGTTTCAATGTTCCCATGGGCCAGATTAACCACACTAATCAGTGAGTTGAGGTACTCCGTTACCTTGACATATATGTTGGAGATATTATTATGACCCTAGGTGTCTTAGGGGATCATCTAGTAATTTAGCCATGATTTGTGTTCCCAGTGTGATGATTCTGGCCATCATTCTCGAAAGCATCCCGTGATGCTACTTAGTAGTCGGTATTCTACTCCTGGGTTCTGAACCCGAGATTCACTCTACCTACTTCATGTTGATAGTGATTGCTAGTGCCTTTAGGATATTAGTAACCTTTGCGATAGTCCTTGAAGTCCGTGGTATCTTCTTCTTCCAAATACCATGAACTACTTATGGCAGATGTTTATTGGATCAAAAAAAATCACAATTAGAGTACTCTTGAGGAGTTCTCCATTCATAAATCGTGACTCTGCCAGTTCTACCTTTCTGCATGGGTTATCCGGAAGAAATATGTTGAACTTGGTTCGACATACTAATCTATGCATCCACAACTCAGAAAGTTATATGCTCCTTTGAGTTGTTCTCTTTAGTTGCATTCTGACCCTCGTCTATCAATTGATAGTCAAGAGTATGCGTGCGTTCGTTCATCGATGCCTATGACTCTTGTGGTCCGTCAAGCCATTCTGTCCTGAATGACTTGGAGAAACAAACTCCAGTACCTTGTCCATATCTAGGATTGGGTCAAAGTAGTTGTATTCCGCAGATCAAATGCCAATCCAGCTTTTGGTTCTGTTCTACCTTGGAGTATTACATATTTTATATCGGGATTGTTATAGGAATTGCACACCATCCTGTGAACTATTGGTACAGTGATACTTCTCGCCATCATTACTCATTCCTCGGTTCCGTGTGGTTATAACCGGAATGTCGACAAGTGAATCGTGATGTGTGAAATCAATACTCCTAGCAACCTCGTTGCTTGGTAGTTAAAGGACAATAATTTCATTCTTAGCGTGTTGGTTTTTGAATCATCCTTCTAAGATTGATCGTGCTACCTTGTCCATCTTCCTGGTGCACATTTCGATTGATGAGTGAGGATTTTGTCAAGTCCTCGCTCATTTGATCATATCGTCTTGCCCTGAAAGGCAAGATTGTTCTCGAGCTTAGTAACATACCGGTGGTTTGTGATTTTCTGGATGTCTTCTCGGAAGTATTACCAGGTTGTCACCTGACTGTTATGTTGAGCTCGTGATCAAGTTGGTTTCTTGTGAACCACCCTTTCTCCAAGAATCTGTGATGGATATCCCGGAGCTAGTTGGTTAAGCTAGACAACAACTTGGAGAGTTGGAAGATAAAAGCTTGCCTGACTTCGTTCGTTCCAAAGGGATATTCTTGTGTAGTGTGTGTTGAAGAAAGATGATATCTTCATCGATTGGTCCTTGTGATCAGTTGCTGGACCTATTGTCTTATCAATCCTTTGATTTGAGTGTGGGCTATCGTCAAATCAAACCAGTACCAACGATGCTCGTAATGTTGTCTTATTCGTGGTTGATCCCTCGAGCATGCACCATTACATCTTTGGTCTGACCAATGCTATCACCGTGTTCACTTAACTATGGAATTCCTTTTAAAAGGAAACCTAGATGAATTGTTGTTGAGCCCATTGGCAACATCCTTATCTCCTCCATGATTTTGTTGAACATTAAGCTAGTGTTGGAAACTTTTGAAAGCATTTGTTCATGCTAGTTCATGAAGCATATGTTCGGATGTAAGAAGTGACTTCCTCCAGTTCATGTGCATTTGATGCAAGTTGCCGCCATGGATTCGAGAAAGTCAATGTTGTTTCCTTTGGAATCATCCCAAGTCAGTCATGCACACGTGCGAAGTATTCTGTGGTCTGGAGACTTGCAACCTTCATTCCATATGTGTATCCTAGCACACCAAGCCACTGACTGATTTGTTCAAGGATAAGGAGTATCTTCATAAGAGCTAATCCGGACTTGTGAAAGAACTTCGATATCCTCGCTGATGGTTCCCAACCAGAACTCGGTAGTGTTTTATTGTAAGACTACCATGTGGGCATGCTTGTCTGGGACAACGTGTTCACATGTTTGTAGCAGAACCAGCTCATGCTTTGGAGCTTGCTATCGTAGTTCATCTCCCGAGAATCCCGCAACGTCATCTCGTCGATTTGTGTTGCAAACTTTCATTTTTCTTCCTAGACTCGATGAGCCTGGAATATCCTGACACCAACCAGATCTGAATCTCAAGCAGATATGATGGTTGGAACATTTCCCCAAGATCTATAATATTGGTCTCTCGATAACCGGTAAGGTGGATGTCGTGGCCAACACACCCAGCCGGAAGACCTCCTGTTGTAGTATCTTGATTTGAGGAAGTTGGCCACCTCCCCATAGGGATTTCGTAGGATTTACTCCCTAGTTGCCCCTATGGATTTTTGTATTCCCGAAGTCCGACCTTTTACTTGATGTTCTAGATATCAAACCATATCTATGAATGGGTTACACTAGCACATCAAGGAGAACATTAGAAGCGGAGTGCTAAATGTCTCTCGGTCGATCATCCAGATTTTATTTCCTTGGCCTCGCTAAGATGAAATCTGAGAAGTGTTATCTTCCTTTGCATCTGCATCATCCATCATCATTCATCGTGGTAGCAAGTTGTGTTGCCAGGATCCTTGACACGGATATTGGTAAAACCCTGATGAATATGGAAATGCTCAAGTTCTTGAGAGCATGCACAAGCGCTACGTGTTATCATCGGCACTAACTGGGTTTGCTCTCAGTTTCCTCGGCAATGCTATGACCTATTCAAACAGTGAATTCACTCTCTATTGTTGGGTTCTTCCCCAGTTACCAGAATGATTCCCAGCATTTGCATTTTGTTCCCAGCTTGCACCACCAATGTGCCGTTCTACCATGGGTCTCTTCCATTTCCGGTGATAAGCAAATTCATCCATTACGTTGTCTTCAACAAGGTAATCCACATCATCCAAGTCCGAGTATGCCATTCTACCGACCCCCTCCAAACGATCGTTGTGAATTGCCTTAGGCTGGTATGAAGAGTTTCAATGATCTCTGAATCAAAAGTAATTCTTTTTGCCACTTAAGGAAATAATCTACGAATCACCCTCCTCCAGGATGTTTCGTCGTGGTATCATGGCAACTCAACTCCTCGCTACGTTGACAATCGTTCACCACCTTCTTAGGTATGAAATTGTTGTCTACCTAGTGAACCTTCGTCATCCGTTTCTTCCACCCCTATTGATGTGTATCTCGTGTCTCAACCCGAGAGATGGTTCTATGTCTCATTCCGTGAGTTAATCTTGAGTTGTTCGATCTTCGAGGAGATCGACCCTTCTAGAGTCTCCTTCTTCCCCCCCTGTCATGTTGACAGGATTTCTCAGAGCAAGACGACAAGACAAAGATGGTGTTCAAATCAACGTTCATTTGAAGTGCAACCTGGATCATGAAGATTGTACTAGTTGCGTTTACCCTTCACCTTACCCTACGCTTGAATCTCGAGACGAGATTCTTGTTTAGTGGGGGTGAGTTGTCACATCCCTAGTTCTGACAATGCCTAGTGCATGTATTAGAGTGTTACATCATGTTTAAATTTCATTTAAACCTGAGATGGGGATTGACTAAGCCCTAGCACCAAATGAATTCAACTAGGGTCAAAATAAAACCTTTTTCATTGAACTCAAAATGTCCTCTAAAAATGTTCAACATTTCTGGTTTGAGGTGGAAGCATCTACCAAAAATGGTTTATATTTTTGCAGGACATATTTGGTCACTGAATTAAATCATATAGTATTTTCATTTGGGCATTTAAATGCTATTAAATATTTCAAATGCTCAAATAATCATAAACTAAAATGTTTACTGTTGGATATATTCTAAACAGTAGCCATGATTAGTTTCATGATTTTTGAAAGTGTCTGAGTATTTTTAATAAAGCCCTAAATTTACAGAATAATAGAAAACAGAACTGAAATAGAAATAAAGGAAAGAGAGAAGGAAGTTACCTGGCCTCACCCGTGCAGCCCACCAGAGCCGGCCCAGCTCCTGTGCTGGTCCAGCACTGTGCGGCCCAGCCCACCTCCTCCTCCCTGTCGCCTTCCTCCTCGCGCCAGTAGGCAGAGGAGGGAGTCGGCGCACGCGCCCGAGCTCGCCACGCCACCACTCTACTCGTCTGCTTCGCCTGAGGCCACCACGACGCCTCGCGCCTTCTCCTCGGCGCCGCCTCGACCCCCTGGAACCCTCCCACTCACTCCCTCGTCCCCATCTCTCCTCTGTTCCCTCTCTCTCGCCCGGACCGAACGGAGCCGCCGCCACCGACAAGCTTCCTCGCAGCCACCGCCACCCCTTCTCCTCCCCGACGCGCTCCTGAGCTCCGCAGTGCCTCCCTCGACCTCCCCATCGGCTCACGCGACCGGAGAAGCCCCGAAGCGCCGTCCCGACGTTTTCCCCCTCCTCGGCCACCGAGGACCGCCGCTGTCGATTCGCCGCCTCCGACGCCTCCCCGAGCTCCCCGAGGCCACCGTCGCAACCCCTGTGAGCTCCGCCACCGTTTCCCCCTCTTTCCCTCTTCGTTTGATTGCCGTAGCCGTCGCCCCCTTGATGACCGAAACCCGCCGCCGCCTGTGATCGCCGCCGACGTGCCTCCGGCCACCTAGTGGCCCGGCTGTCGTGCTCAGCTTCCTCCCCGCGCTACCTAGAGCACGTAGGTGCCTCGCACGAGCCTCCCCGGCCACCGTAGCGTCGATCCCGAGCTCGCCCGAGCTCCGGCGACCGCCATGGTCGATGCCGGTGACGACTCCGGCCATCTTAGGCCCAGCCGCTGCCACTACTCGACGCGGACGAGTGCCTGTGTCACGTAGACGCCCTCCGCCGGCCATTTGGTCGCCGGAGGAGGGAAACCGCACCCCTCCGCCGGCGACGAGCCGCGGGTCAACTCCGAGGAGTTGACCCAGGTTTGACCTTCCCCGTGTGTCACTGACGTGTGGGCCACCCCCCCTGACATTTTAGTTAGTATTAGTTTAACACTAATCAACCTAGGTTAGTTAGCTGATTAGTCGCTGACCAGTGGGCCCCGGCCCCACAAACAGTTTAGTTAGAATTAACTTAAGGCTAATTAACTTGGTTAATTAGTTGTGTCACTGACCAGTGGACCCCACTGGTCAGGTTTGACCTGAACCTGCCCTGTTGACCTGATGATGTCAAGGTGATGTCATGCTGACGCATTAAATGATTTTCTGGATTTAAAATAAATTAGAAAATTCCAGAAAATTGTATAAACTTCTAAAAATCATAGAAATTCAACCGTAACTCCAAATTAAATAATTTATATATGAAAAATTATCAAAAAAATTCAAGGAATCCATCTGCACCATTTTCATGCATGTTAGAACAACTTATCACTACTGTTTAGGACAAATGAAGTGAATGGCATTTGAATAATCACATATGGAGTTTGAATTTGAATTTTGTATTCAAACCAACTTTATTTAATCTGCTGCTAGTTGCATTAGCCCAAAACACATTCATATTGCCATGTCATAGCATGCATCATATTGTGCATTGCATTGATCGTGTTTTTCTGTATTTGCCGGTAATTGTCCCCTCTCGATAGACGTGTACCGGTGATGTGATCGTTGACACTGATGAAGACCCAATGTTATCTTCAGAAGTGCCAGGCAAGCAAAACCCCCTTGTTCATTCCGATACAATCCTACTCTCTCGCTCCTGCTCTCTTTTACTGCATTAGGACAACACCGATTCATCTGTTATTTGCTGCGGTAGTTGAACCCCTTTATCCTTTGCATGACCTGTCATTGCCACAGTAAATAGATGAAACCCACTAGCATGAGTAGGAGTTGTTTGAGCCCTGTTGTGCCTACTCATTCATGCTTGTTTGTCATGCCTGCTATTGCTTAGAGTTGTGTCAGGTCTGATTCATCGGGGATGAATCAGAGGTGTGTGAACATGTCCTACTGTGGGTGAGCTAAGTGTGTGAACACGATTTGGTAAAAGTAGCGGTGAGAGGCCATGTAGGAGTACATGGTGGGTTGTCTCATTGCAGCCGTCCTTAGGAACTGAGTTCTGTGTTTGTGATCCATGATTCAGCTACTACCATACATTGGGCCCTGAAATATGACCCCGCTCGACTTCTTAATCACCCTTGTCCTCTGTCCAGGAGTTGCAAGTAGTTTCTGGTGTTTGTAGTATGCTGGAGGCCATGGACAGCGCTGACCGTAGGGGTGGGCTGTGATGCGGTAGGCACGTGGCCGGGTAAACCGGGCACCCGTTTGGTGTCACAGAACCCTGTTCACATCGTTTGGGGCTGTGAGCGAAACTCCGGCCGGATCTCCTCATGGATGGAACCCGAATAGGCGATAAACCTGGACTAGAGACTTGAGTGTTTAGGTAGGTCGTGGTCTACACCCACGTCGGCTTTCGCTTGAAGTCTGCCGAGCACATGTCGTGTGCAGACGCTAAGTGGTGGAAACATGTATGAAGAAGTACACCCCTGCAGGGTTAACATCATCTATTCGAATAGCCGTGTCCGCGGTAAAGGACTTCTGGGTTGCTTATATCAGTTCATAGACAAGTGAAAGTGGATACTCTAAAATACGCAAGATAAGCGTGAGTGCTATGGATGGCGTTCTCGTAGGGAGACGGGAGCGGATCCATAGTGGTGTATCGATATGGTGAATATGTGGACTCGTGTGCGCCACCTCAAAAGAGTCGCTTGCAGTCGTAGTTTAGGATAGCCACCGAGTCAAAGCTGGCTTGCTGCAGTTAAACCCCACCATCCCCTTGTTGAAAATGATGCATATGTAGTTAGTTCTGATGTAAGTCTTGCTGGGTACATTTGTACTCACGTTTGCCTATTTTATGTTTTGCAGAGAGACTTCGGTCTCACTAGTAGTTCCGCGTGGACTTCGATGTTTAGCTTGTTACCTCAGCTACGATCTTGTGCCCTCGGCAGGATCTGGTAGATAATCAGGCTTCTCAGCCTTTTTCATTTATAGATGTCTGTACTCAGACATGATAGCTTCCGCTTGTGCTTTGACTTGTATGCTCTGAGTGTTGGGTCATGAGACCCATGATTGTAATATCCCGCTCCTCGGAGCCTTTTGCATATAAACTTCTGAGTCGTAGAGTCATTTTGTGATGCCATGTTGTATTGCACATATCGAGCATATTGTGTGTATGTTATTGAAATGCTTGGTATGTGTGGGATCTGACTATCTAGTTGTTTATCTTTAGTAGCCTCTCTTACCGGGAAATGTCTCCTAGTGTTTCCACCGAGCCATGGTAGCTTGCTACTGCTCCGGAACACTTAGGCTGGTCGGCATGTGTCCTTCTTCGTTCCTGTGTCTGTCCCTTCGGGGAAATGTCACGCGGTGAATACCAGAGTCCTGTTAGCCCGCTACAGCCCGGTTCACCGGAGTCCTGCTAGCCCAGTGCTACAGCCTGGATTCACTCGCTGATGACCGACACGTTCGATGTTGGGTCATGGATGCCTGTCCCTGTAAGTTTGTGCCACTTTGGGTTTACGACTAGCCATGTCAACCCGGGCTCCTTATCATATGGATGCTAGCGACACTGTCATATACGTGTGCCAAAAGGCGCAAACGGTCCCGGGCAAAGGTAATGCGACACCCGTGGGAATACCGTGCGTGAGGCCGCAAAGTGATATGAGGTGTTACATGCTAGATCGATGTGGCATTGAGTCGGGGTCCTGACATTACCAGAAGCATTACGATCAACAATGAGATTCCTCAAATATGGGATTACTTAATGGTGGCATTGCTTGTTTACCAGACACAGTAAATCAACAGCAGCTAAATAGTTGGTTTAAGGGCATGGGACCGTGGGGACACCAGGACACTCAACAGCGTAAAGGAGCAACTTACTTATCATACTGGGGAAAACAGCAGGATCGCCATTTGTAACATAGTTTAATTGCATCTTATCACTGGAGGCATTGGATTAACAATAACACCGGTTAGATATGTCCCTAAGGTAACAGTGTGATCGCTTCGTTTTACATGCGCCCTTACATTAACAACAGCAAAAGGTTGGTATAACGACATGCGACAGTGGATGCATCAGCACAATGTACCTACAAGAAGGCATAACGTGATGATGCCGAGTTTGTTCATGCTATGTGAGGGCAGCAAACCTAATCCTGGAGACCTTGTACTATGTGAGGGAAGCAAATCTAATCCTGGAGACCTTTTACTATGTGAGGGCAGCAAATCTAATCCCGGAGACCTTTTACTATGTGAGGGCAGAAAATCTAATCATGGAGACCTTTTACTATGTGAGGGAAGCAAATCTAATCCTGAGACCTTTTACTATGTGAGGGCAGCAAATCTAATCCTGGAGACCTTTTACTATGTGATGGAAGCAAATCTAATCCTGGACATACTATGTTGACTTATCCACCAGCCGCCACTTTCTATCCTTTCTTCAACCAATAATAGATCTGTTCATTATCCAGTTTGTACTGCGTTTTCCCATTATTTCCCTTTTCAACCAAGAGATCGGTTGGGTATCCGGTCTCTACTACTTTCACCATATTATTTCCTCTTTGAATCAAGTCCTAGATTCATGCTACAACTTTTCCCCCTTTCTTCATTGTTTGAACAAAGCCCTAGATTCGAATGCATGAAGTAGCTTTACCTCTAATAATACTAAAAATTTAGGTGGCTTTGGAAGAGCTGATGGGAGTAGAAAAAGATGCACATGCAGACACGTGTCGAGCTAGGGCGGTAGAGCAAGGCCGCTTTCGAAGAACTTATACCTGAGGGTCGCTGGGATGTCGGTGGTGGCAAGTCGGATCTGTGGACAATACGGCAGGGAGGAAGAAGGGCCAGAGGACCTCCCGAGTCGGCGCTGTGTCAGAGAGAACGACACGGGCAGAGGATCGGGCCCCTCCGGCAGCTGTGGGTTTCCTCCCTCGGCAGGGATGACCACGTGAACGATGCACCTTTTAGTCCTCTACACACACCGGCCGAAGGGATCCGGCCGGATCTGTGACCAGCGGTGAGCAGAGAGAAAATGTCGCTACCGCCATCCTGTTTATATCTGGAGAGGATGAGAGAATGAAGAGAGCAACCCTGGTAAAGCAAGCGCTCAGGCCCCTGCATACATATATAGTGGAGTGATTATATTTTTTCTCTCCACAACAAGAATTTCAATTTGTGTATGTGGCATTAAAGAAAAGAAACTCTCTATTTAAGGTGACTACTGTATGACTCCTACTTACTACTAGTAGTACTACAGTATTGTTCACTTGTGCTCCCCGCCCCTCCATTCATTGAACAACCCCACAGGTGAATAAACATACAGTAAGTATTGTATTTATATAGAACGAACAAGCTCGAACTATTTTTGCGTAGTTAAAAGTTAAGGGCTGGGTTTTTCCCAGGCAGTACACGTGGCAGTTTTCGGGTAGGCGGTTTGACAAAGAGGCGAGGAGGGTGAGCGAATGGCGGATTCTCAAACATACAGCAGGAAAGGTCGGGCTATGCGGTTTGACGGTGCATTACTGCTGGAAAGACTTGTTATATGACCACTCACTATAGTCATGAATTATTGGCGCTCCGACCGGGGTGATGCCCCCCTTCCGTTCCGCGCTCTAATCTGGTGCATGACACGTCGACCCCGATGCTGGCTCTCCCACATGTCGGAGTAGTAAGAAGGAGCAAAGAATGATGCGGTATATACTACTACTACTACTACTACTACTCAGGTCGGAGGAGTATGAACCACGGCAGCCCAGTGAACCAGCAGTGCGAACCACGACAGCCCAGTGAACCAGCAGTGCGAACCACGGTAGCCCAGTGAACCAGCAGTAGAAAACAATGTGGTGATATGGCTATAAAAAACAATGTGCTACGGTCCACACTGTAGCATGTACAGTAACACTCCTCTTTGTTTGGATCCCTGAGTTAGAGCTAGTTTGGGTTGAAATAGCCTCAAATTATCGAAACAAGAGGGGTTAGTTTGAGCTAGTTTACTCTAACCCAGCTAAAAAATAGCCCGGTGGAGAGGTTCTAATTGGGTTAGTTATCCTCGGGCCCACTAAAAGAGAACTAAAAAAATCTCCCCTGCCTGCACCAGATCGCTCCCCCCTCTCTCGCATGACTCCTCTCTATTCCCCATAGGGCCGCTCGCCCTCTCTCTCCTCCGGCCGCCCTCTCCTTCCGGCCTCCGCCGCCCTACTCCGGCCGCCCTCTCCCTCCGGCCTTTGAAGGTCGCCCCGCTCCACCTTCACCAGTCGTTTTTCTCCCTCTGTCGTGCGTGGTGGAGGCGCATCTACCACAGAGGTCGCGAGAGGGGTGAGTTTGTTCATTCCTTCTCTGTCTCACGGCCATATCATTGATCTTGCTCGCTCTAGCGCTAATTCTGATTTGGAAAAGTAGATCCTGATCAAACTTGGTATAGATTTTTGGTGCACGCATGGAATTGTTTGATGCTGCTTGAGGAGGTAATAAATCTTTCTAGAGGCCCAAAGATTCAGTTCACCTTTCTAGGTATTTCAATTCCAGGCTTGCATTATTTCTAGAGGCCCAAAGATTCAGTTCACCTTTCTAGGTATTTCAGTTTCAAGCTTGCATTATTTCTAGAGGCCCAAAGATTCAGTTCATCTTTCTAGGTATTTTAGTTACAGGCTTGCATTATTTCTAGAGGCCCAAAGATTAAGTTCCCATTCGGCGGCAAGCGGCCCTGCTACCCATGCTGGTGTCGACCTCAACTCGCAAGGGCCAGCGTCGGAGGGGTTCCTGGGGCTTGGGCTCTACAGAGCCTTCCTCCAGAGCAACGATGGCGAGCTCCTCCCACGGTGTGTGAGGGGCTCGAGGCTCCCTCCCTATCGTGAATGACTTCCGTGATGAGTTAGCTCATGCTTTGTTTCATGAAGTGTTTTTTTGTGAAGCTTGATTGACGACTTGTATGTTTAAGTGGGATATCTCATTTGTATGGACAAAGTAAAAATTATCATGTTTTGCATGCTTGATTTGTAAAGATGGTTCGTTTATGTCAATTGTGAGCGGGAGGAGGCCACAGAAGAGCTGTCCACACCAAATCCGGCAGGAAATAGGGTCCAAAGTAGTCAAATGATTGAGAAAGAGCATTTATTGTCAATCTAATCCTGCCATCCATACACCTCTTTGGTTTAGAGTTAGTTCGGGGTTAGAATCTAACTCTAACCTCTAACTGAGTTAGAGTTCTCCTCGTCTCGGTTCATCGCCATCATACTTTCCCCATTCCTGTGTTTTCAGTATCCTGCGAATCAAAGAGGCCCTTTTTTGCGGGAAAAATCAAAGAGGCCCTTAGACTGGTTTAGGTCCGGTCATTTTTTATAAACGTGTTATGTCCAAAATTTAATGAACGTGCTCCGGTTTCTACAAAAATAATCTGGTTTCCTGTAGTAATTAATTCATTTATTTATTCTTCTGCGGGGGTTTGCAAGTAATTCGTGAGGCCTGAAATGTAAAGTACCCCAGTATATGCTCTGAGTCGTGCATGCACTACGACCCAGATGCTCTATGTCCCACATGTGAGCAAATGGGAGCACATGGAAATAGCCTAGG
Organism: Triticum dicoccoides; assembly: GCF_002162155.2. Classification (NCBI taxonomy): domain Eukaryota; kingdom Viridiplantae; phylum Streptophyta; class Magnoliopsida; order Poales; family Poaceae; genus Triticum; species Triticum dicoccoides. The sequence goes on from NC_041383.1 coordinate 239,193,234, forward strand.
TGTACATATAGGAGGATAAATGCGTGAAAAAATATGTACTATGAAGCGTAGCTGCGGTTCGAAAGGAGACCTAAAGTGATGACAGCTATAGGTCGCACACACCCAACTAGTGGTACTAGACATACGACTAATTTTTCCCTCAAAAAAAGAGGCACGAGTGCTCAGTACTCCTATTCTATATACACGAGTCCCATCTGACAACAGCGTCCGTGCTACAGCTAGCTCTCCTCCCTCGTTTCTATCTTCTAATTCTAAACTCGGCCGACGCCCGGTGGGTGGGGTGGGTTTGCTCAACTGCGGCCCCACCTCACAGTGAAAACGTTACGACTGGAATAAAAATGCCATATACTCCCTCTGTTCCTAAATATAAGCCTTTTTAGATACTATTTCAAATGGAATATAGCATACAGATGTATGTAGACATAGTTTAGAGTGTAGATTCACTCATTTTGCTCCGTATGTAGTAGTCACGTGCTGGAATCTTTAGAAAGACTTACATTTGGGAATGGAGGGAGTACTATACTGATAAAACATTAAGGCCACGAGGCGATGCAGTGCTGGTTGTAGGAGGCAAGAAGAAGAGATGCAGACATCGACGATGTCCACCTCCTCGACTCAGGGCGCTAGCCCATTGAACGGCGCCTAAGTAGCAGCGGCATCCGTGGCTAGGTCGATGTGCTTCTGAACAATGGCGTCCAAAGATTCCAGCCGCTAGAAGAAGGCCAACGTCTTTCTGTCCTTGCTTGCCTTGTAGTGGCCTATGTAGACGATTTCCTCGTAGACATGGATGTGTAGGTCGACGGTTTCTTGCATGGCGAGGTGCTGCGTGGCGAGTGCGGCCTCGAGGTGCACATTCTTCGTCGCGACCTCCGGTACCTGCAGGGCCACTAGGGCTTGAAAGAGTTCATCACCATGGAGGCCAATGAGGGTGGCAGGCAATGAGGAGCCTGGGCGCGCGAGCTGGAGCAGTACGGCAAGGTCGTCCGCGCGCTTCTTGACAGCGGTGAACTTGCGGGTGGAGTTGACCATCATGTCGTCTATGCGAGAGGCGAAGCCGGCATCGGCGAGGGCTACGATGCCGGCGGTCGCCATCACCGTCTGGAAACGCTGCACGGTGCGGGGCCGCAGGCCGGCGCCTTGGTTGATTTGGCACAGCCGACTGCCGCTCGCGTCCATCTCCTCCATAGGTGCTTGTGGCTTCTGGACACTTGGTCTTGGATTGGAGTGAGAAGTGTTGCGCAAAGACTTGGGAGTAGATGGATTGGAATGGTGGGGCGCCTTTATTATATGAGAGTCCAAACTCTGTTGCATTCACATTGTGCTGGCTCTATTCTTCTTCTCCAATTATTTCCCTCTGCATGTAATTGAGGATGCATCATTGACCGTTCAACGTCTCGGGAACCGCTACCCTCTCCCTCCATGGCATTCAAGCACCTATGGACCCGTCGATGACGAGGTGCCTATGGTGACTTTGTAAATTTCAAGATGGTAGTGCCGTGCGTGTGTGCGTTCATAGGGGTGAGTGTATGTGCGTGTATATGAGCGCTTGCGTCTGTACTGTGTCAAAAAAACGTAAATGCGTGTAAAAAAGAGACTAGTCAGTATACTCAATATTGTGCACCTCGGAGAGGAAAACGATAGAACTAGTACATATTTATTTATGGTGCAGATTCACTCATTTTGCTCCATATGTACTCTGTGTCGGTGTAGTCTAGTCACTTGTTGAAATCTCTAGAAGGGCAAATACTCCTTTCTGGTTTACGGGGCTATACTAGCAAGTAGTTGTACATACTAGTACAATAGTGGGCTCACATAGCAATTTTGTCTCATGCAAGAGCCTAGCTATATGCGTGCTCCAATGTTCGCAACTGCAACATTCAGTTTGCGCTTGGCTCTTCGCCTCTTCGAGAAGATGAACAATGATGTTACTACTACTGCTTCTACAGTGTCGAATCCACTGCTGCATGTCCGTCCACCGCGAGCGGGACGGATAGCTTGTTGTAGAAGTACTACTAAGAAAAAGCATGCCCTCGTTTGTGAGCAACCGCGCGCATGGGCGAGGGAGAAGGCGTGTAGTAATAAAATCAAGCTTCTCCTCGTTGTACGAGTTGACACGACACATCATAGCACTGGCCCCACATGCTTGCCTCTAAACTTGGCTGAAAGGCCCGCAGTGTACAATATATTTGCTGCAACCTCTAACATTTACCCACCACAAATTAAAATATATGTGGCTGTATGCATCGTTCTGATGCAGAGGCCGGGGAGTCCCCCCTTTTCGAAAAAAACAAATTAAAAAATATATTCCTGTCTTGACCAGATGAGTGTGCAAACTACAATCGCCAGGGTGACAGGTAGGGCTAGAAGACTATTTTAATTTTTAAAAAAACTTCGAGACGGCCACATAGCATGGAGCCGACCCCAACGATTTTAAGCTTACACGCACGGTACATGCTATCCTAGACTACCCTACACATGAAACTGCCCCACGAGCGTCCGGGCTGCGCTTGGCTCTTCGCCTCTTTGGGAAGTCAAACAATGATGGGGTACTACTACACTGGAGGAGGAGTACAGTACACTTCTAGCCATTTGACACCGATTGAACTGCTGCATGTCCACCGCGTGCGGGAGGGAGAGCGTGTAGCGAAAGCTTCTCCTAGTCTTGCCAGCCACCACGCTCATGGGCGAGGAAGGGACGCTCCTGCCTTTGCGTGTATGATAGGTGGGCCCGACAGGTGGGTGGCCAACCTGTTTTACAGACAAAGGCAGGTGCAGTTAAGTCCACGAGGGAGAGGATAATCAAACTTCTCGTTGATGTACGAGTTAACGCGACACATCAAAGCACTTCACTCGATATATTTCAATAATTTGCGTTTACCGATGCATTAATTACAATGCGTGCATGCATGCCATGACTCTCCTTTTGATACTTGCATGTGTTGATTTAATGCACCTTGAAGTAGTATAAAATATGTGACGGTAAAGCTTTGTAATGCCCTGTCCCAAGTCGAGAGATGGTTGTGCACGAGGAGGGCGAGATCATGCAGACCGAATAGGACCCGACGATGGAGCTCTCTAAGGTCTCGATGGACCTCACCGTGCTCCACTGCCCCTTGTGCCTCCACCCCTTGACGCCTCCAATGTATGAGGTTCGAATACACCTCGTCCGTTCGGCTGATTGAGCAAGGTGCAGGTTTCTTGATTGATGTGTTGTTTGATTGATTTCCGCCAGTGCAAGGGAGGGAACCTAGCCTGCGCGGACTGCCGCGTCGAGCGCCCCGAGAACCAGCGGTAGTGCCAAAAGTGCGAGCGCGGCGGTGGACTCCGTCCTTTCGTCCATGAGGGTGGAGTGCCCGCACGAAGGTTGTGGGCTCTACGTAACTTACCACAAGCTCGCCGATCACCAGAGCGTGTGTCTGCTCACGCCCTGCAAATGCCCCATGCCCGTCTGTGGCTATGAAGGCCCGCCGCCGGTGCTCTACCACCACATCAGCACCACGCATCCCATGCCCGTGCACAGGATCCAGTACGAGAAGGTGCTCCAGCTGCAAGTGCCACTGTCGGAGCCACGGCTCTTCCTGTTCGTGGAGGAGGATAGCCGCATGTTTTTCTTGGTCGGCGGCATGCTCGACATCGGTGCACCTATCGTTGTGTCGGTCGTGTGCATCAGGGCGGGGGCGTCCCCACTGCCGCACTACGTGGCCAAGCTGTGGGCGAACGGCCCGCCGGGGGAGCCCAAAGGCACAACCGACGCCGTCAAGGTGGAAATGGAGGTGACAAGCAGAAAGGATCCCGGCGACGTCGACGTGCAGGAGCTGACCTTCTTCACAGTTCCGCCCAAGCTGCTGGCCGGGGCTAAGCTGGTGTCCCTCCACATTTAGCTTGACAAGCTCATGTCTTAAATGTTTCTACAGTGCCTTCTGTTTATCTTAGTAATATGCTAATATAGGGATTACCTCGGTCTAATTTAGCTTAAGAAATGGTGGGTTTTGGTGGCGATGCAGCAATTACTTCGACATCAGATCAATAATTTCCAACAGTCGAGCGGATATTTTGTGTCTGTTGGATATAAAGTTCCTTTGGGTAAGAAGTACTACTTGTCATCAAAATGGATAAAAGGATATATATGTAGACGTATTTTAGTTCTAGATACATCCCTTTTTATCCATTTTGATGACAAACACTCCCTCGGTTCCATAATACATGCCTTCCATTTGTCAAAATATAGATGTATCTAGACATGTTTTAGTATATAGGTACATGCATGATAGACCCAATCGGATGGTTGAGAACACTACAATAGCTACAGATGCGTGTGTGACTCCCAGATGCAGAGGCCGGGGGTCATCATCCTCCTTTTCGAGAAAAAACAGACGCGTGTGTGAGAGGACGAGTGCGTGCATGCACCTCTTCTCTTGCTGTATAACGTACTAAACTCAGAGTACAAGTTTTTGTGGGTGGCATGATGGTGCGTGCGAGAAGTCCCGAGAGATAGGTTTAATGTGTCTAAAAAAAGACTAGCGTAGAGCTCGCCACGTGGCTATTCCTGTCGAACGCCCCATTAACCGTAAGATATGTATACGACGGTGCCAGTTATTGCACGTACACAACAGTACTCCCTCCTTTCCGGTTTATACAGCTTAATTCAAAAATCTCACCAACCAAGATGGTGAGTGGTGGAATATTTTTTGTAGTTTGCAAAAGCACCTAATTAATGCTCTTGTTTTTCTCAAAAAATTATGTTTATCAATGCATTAATTGCAATGCATGCATGCATAAAGTACATGCATTGGTCAATTTTCTCTTAATACTTGCATGCAATGATTTAATGCACCTTGGAATCTGAACATGTGATGGGGAACAACCAAATTGAGCCTTATAAAATGGAAAAACTAAAATTTTGAGATAATCCCTATAAACCGGAAAGGAGGGAGTAGAAAAAGAACTACTCCATCCAGGAATAGTGCCGCACTTCGAAACTAGAACCGACAATAAATTTTGAGCTTGCGTCTCGTCACATTCCAAAATACTCCACGCTATATTGAATTGCAAACCTGTTCACACCGATCACAACCTAAATGGTTTCCCACTTAGGAGAGTATTAGTACCACGCTATATTGAATTGCAAACATGATCACAACCTAAATGGTTTCCCACTTAGGAGCGTATTAGTACTCGGTTATAAATACTAGTATGCCAAGATGACTGCACATTCCTCCTCAACTCCTCATCCACAAAAACAAACAAGTCATTCGGCATCCTTCCCTTGCGTCTGCCATGGCCAGCGTGAGTTCTGGGTCGAAGATTGCCACAAGGGAGAGGCAAGCATGGAAGCGGAAGCACGAGAGATGTCCCGCCTCGCTACAAGAGCAGCCGACATGTCCCGCCACACGGAAGTAGCAGCACAAAGGTCCCGCCACGCCGCTGAAGCAGCACGGAGGTCCTGCCACGCCGTTGATGCAGCAGACTGGTCCGGCCGCGCTGCGGAAGCAGAAGAGATGTCCCGTCGTGCCGTGAATGCAGCAGAGATGTCCCGCCGCGCTGCGGCGGCCTGGGAAAATTTCTCGCTGGCAGGTAACGACTGTTACAGGAGCATGCATGCGATCGTCCATAGCCAGATGGATCAGATCTCCGGCTGGGCGAGGTTGCAGGAAGACATGAAAGCCTCATTTGAACAGGCTACCGGCGTCATCCGGCAACTAAGGGAGGGCAATGAGAGGCTCCGGGCCGAGCACGACCTGCTGAGGGCGAAGATCGTCTGAAGTGCAGACCAGCAGGAGGAGACCAGTGCCTTGTTGAAGAAGACCGGCATCATCGTCAAGAAACTTATGGACGAGAATCACATGCTCCGCAACGAGTGCCAAAGGCTGGTGGAGGAATCTGTGGATGTTCTCAAGCAGCGTCTTGAGGACACGAAAGAGCTCATCGCCGCTCGCCGTGGAGACTAGTTCCCGCGGCCTGCAACAATGCATCAAGAAAGTAGAGATCAGCGAGCCAGATCCTTGTCTTTCTTCTTCTTTTGCCCTTGTGTATTTCGGGCGTAGCCGCATGTGGCTTTTTTAATTATCTTTCTAATTATGTAAGACAATTAATCGTCCTTATATATTCATCAATCTTGCTATAAGTCGTAGTAGATGCTATATAGGTCGGATCTTACATCAAGATCTGTGCTTTCAGATTTTCTTTTTTCTCTCTTAAATCTCAGTCGAGTGAGATATAGCCACGCCATTAAATAGAGGCTCGGGCGCCATTAATGGAGACCTTGGGAGAGAGGTGGACGGCAGATGGAGGTCAAAGGGCTCTCCTCCCGATAAGCACGCGCAGGGGTCTGATTGCACACCTCTCGTACTCAAATAGCTACCCTGTACGACGCCTCCTAGCTAATAAAAAATGGGGACGCATGGCGGCACGTAAATGGTACTAGTAAATAGAACGCCCACGGTTTCAATAATACTTGTGTTTCCGATTGTAACGTGACAGCACTTGTTCCAAAATGACTTTGTTGATTGTTAATGTGTGCGCCTTCGCAAATCGGACTACAAAATTACCACAGCATGTTGGTGCCATGTCATGGCACCAAGCCAAGTTTCATTATTTTCACGCGTGTTTTGGATTTCCTTGAATTAAAAAACTAAGTTTCTCAATGTTTCCAACCCAGCCACGACGCCCAAAATTTTGAACTTCATTCCCATTTCTTGCATGGAACCTAGAAATTTACCCGAGGACACACATGTGATTTTTCAACCAACTTTGGTGCACTGGAACATGTGCTTGTATTTCAAATTTGAATTATGCACACAAAGGTGACACGTTCCCTCCCAGAACCACGAGCCTTCCTGAGAGAAGCTCCGATTTGCAAGAAGCTTATACCAAAATTTGTTCCTATTCGGCCAAATTTTTTTACCACGGCATGGTACTACCATGACATGACACCATGCCAAGTTTCATGATTTTAAAACCAAGTTTCTCAATGTTCTCGACCGAGCCACGATGCCCAGATGTTTGAATTTTATTCTCATTTTTTGCATGGGACCTAGAAATTCACCCGAGGACACAAATGTGATTTTTCAACCAACTTTGGTGCACAGGAGCATGTGCTTGTAGTTCAAATTTGAATTATGCACATTAAATGACCAAAAACTCAATTAATGTGTAAATAAGGCCAAACGAAGCCGGAATAATTCCAAAATTTAACATGGCACTCATGTAGTTCTATGTTGTCTTTGTAAATAAACTCAAGGGGGACAGCATATATCGCTTCTCACGCAAAGGTGGCACGTTCCCTCTCAGAACCATGAGCCTTCTTGAGATAAGCTTCGGTTTGCAAGAAGCTTATACCAAAATCTGTTCCTATTCGGCCAATGTTTTTACCACGGCATGGTAGTAACATGACATGACACACATGCCAAGTTTCATGATTTTCAGACGGGTTTTGGATTTACAAGAATTTTAAAACCAAGTTTCTCAATGTTCTTAGCCGAGCCACGATGCCCAGATGTTTTAATTTTATTCTCATTTCTTGTATGGGACCTAGAAATGCACCCGAGGACACAAATGTAATTTTTCAACCAACTTTGGTGCATGAGAGCATGTGCTTGTAGTTCAAATTTGACTTATGCACATTAAATGTCCAGAAACTCAATTAATGTATAAAAAACAACAAATGAACCCGGAATAATTCCAAAATTTAATAGGGCACTTATGTAGTTCTATGTTGGCTGGACAAATGGTTCGTGAAGATACGAAATCAAAGACCTTCCCCCGTGTCCGGATGGGACTCTGCTTTGCGTGGATGGCAAGCTTGGCGTTCGGAACATGCATCTTCCTTTCTCTATAATCTGACTCTGTACAACCCTAGATCCCTCCGATGTCTATATAAACCGGAGGGTTTAGTCCATAGGGCAACAACAATCATACAGGATAGACATCTAGGGTTTAGCCATTACGATCTCGAGGTAGATCAACTCTTGTTACCCCTATACTCATCAAAGTCAATCAAGCAGGAAGTAGGGTATTACCTCCATTAAGAGGGCCCGAACCTGGGTAAACATCGTGTCACCTGCCTCCTATTACCTTTGATCCTTAGACACACAGTTCAGGACCCCCTACCTAAGATGTGCCAGTTTTGACACCGACAGCTGGATCGTTCATGGAACGACAGGAGGTAGTCGATATCTTCCATGCTAAGCGGGTTATTCTCAGGTCGAGTGTTTATTCACTCGCCATCGCACGAGGAAAGGGCGGTGAGGGAGTCCTGGATTAGGGGGTGTCCGGATGGCTGGACTATGACCTTTGACCGGACTCCCGGACTATGAAGATACAAGATTGAAGACCTCGTCCTGTGTCCGGATGGGACTTTCCTTGGCGTGGAAGGCAAGCTTGGCGATACGATATGAAGATCTCCTCCCATTATTACCGACTCTGTGTAACCCTAGCTGAGGGAGTCCTGGATTAGGGGGTGTCCGGATGGCCGGACTAGGACCTTTGGCCGGACTCCCGGACTATGAAGATACAAGATTGAAGACTCCGTCCCGTGTCCGGATGGGACTTTCCTTGGCGTGGAAGGCAAGCTTGGCGATACGATATTAAGATCTCCTCCCATTGTAACCGACTCTGTGTAACCCTAGCCCTCTCCGGTGTCTATATAACCCGGAGAGGTTTAGTCTGTAGGACGCTGTCAGGACCCCGACTCAATGCCACATCGATCTAGCATGTAACACCTCATATCACTTTGCGGCCTCACGCACGGTATTCCCACGGGTGTCGCCTTACCTTTGCCGGGACCGTTTGCGCCTTTTGGCACACGTATATGACAGTGTCGCTAGCATCCATATGATAAGGAGCCCGTGCTGACATGGCTAGTCGTAAACCCAAAGTGGCACAGACTTACGGGGACAGGCATCCATGACCCAGCATCGAACGTGTCGGTCATCAGCGAGTGAATCCAGGCTGTAGCACTGGGCGAGCAGGACTTCGGTGAACCGGGCTGTAGCGGGCTAGCAGGACTCCGGTATTCATCGCGTGACATTTCCCCGAAGGGACAGACACGGGAACGAAGAAGGACACATGCCGGCCAGCCTAAGTGTTCCGGAGCAGTAGCAAGCTACCATGGCTCAGTGGAAACACTAGGAGACATTTCCCGGTAAGAGAGGCTACCAAGGATAAACAACTAGGCTGTCAGATCCCACACATACCAAGCATTTCAATAACATACACACAATATGCTCGATATGTGCAAATACAACATGGCATCACAACATGACTCTACAACTCAAGTATTTTATTCAATAGGCTCCGAGGAGCGAGAAATTACAAACATGGGTCTCATGACCCAACAATCAGAGCATACAAGTCAAAGCACATGCGGAAGCTTATCATGTCTGGGTACAGACATCTATAAATGAAAAAGGCTGAGAAGCCTGACTATCTACCAGATCCTGCCGAAGGCACAAGATCGTAGCTGAGGTAACAAGCTAAACGTCGAAGTCCACGCGGTACTACTAGCGAGACTGAAGTCTCTCTGCAAAAACATAAATTAAGCAACGTGAGTACAAATGTACCCAGCAAGACTTACATCAGAACTAACTACATATGCATCATTATCAACAAGGGGGTCGTGGGGTTTAACTGCAGCAAGCCAGCTTTGACTCGGTGGCTATCCTGAACTACGACTGCAAGTAACTCTTTTGAGGTGGCGCACACAAGTCCACATATTCACCATATCAATACACCACTATGGATCCACTCCCGTCTCCCTACGAGAACGCCATCCATAGCACTCACGCTTATCTTGCGTATTTTAGAGTATCCACTTTCACTTGTCTATGAACTGTACAAGGGGTCCAAGTTTCCATATCCGAGGAATCCGGCTATTCGAATAGATGATGTTAACCCTGCAGGGGTGTACTTCTTCACACACGCTCCCGCCACTTATCGCCCTGTACACATCATGTACCTCGGCAACCTTCAAGCGGAAGCCGGGCGAGGGAGTCGGCCACGACCTGACTAACCGAACAAGTCTCTAGTCCAGGTTTATCGCCTATTCGGGTTCCATCCGCAAGGAGATCCGGCCGGGGTGTCGCTCACGGCCCCAAACGATGTGAGTAGGGTTCCCAAGCCCACCATCCGGGTGCCACTTGGTACACCGTGCCACTGTGCCTAGTCTGTCCCAAGCCCACCTGTACTGGGTGCCACTTGGTAGACTACTAACACTACCTACAAACACCAGAAACTAGTTGCAACTCCTGGACAGAGATCAAGTTGATTAATAAGTCGAGAGGGGCACTTAAGCATTCCAATGTGTGGTAGTAGCTGGTCATGGATCACAAACACAGAACTCAGTTCCTGAGGACGGCTGCAATGAGACAACCCACCATGTACTCCTACATGGCCTCTCACCGCTACCATTACCAAATCGTGTTCACACTCTTAGCTCACACACAGTAGGACATGTTCACACGCCTCTGATTCATCCCCGATGAATCAGACCTGACTCAACTCTAAGCAGTAGCAGGCATGACAAACAAGCATGAATGAGTAGGCACATCAGGGCTCAAACAACTCCTACTCATGCTAGTGGGTTTCATCTATTTACTGTGGCAATGACAGGTCATGCAAAGGATAAAGGGGTTCAGCTACCGCAGCAAGTAACAAATGACTCGTTGTTGTCCTAATGCAGTAAAAGAGAGCAGGGCGAGAGAGTAGGATTGTATCGGAATGAACAAGGGGGTTTTGCTTGCCTGGCACTTCTGAAGATAGCATTGAGTCTTCATCAGTGTCAACGATCACAATGTCGGAACAACGTCTACCGAGGGGGAACAACACCGGCAAACACAGAAGAAACACGATCAATGCAATGCACAATATGATGCATGCTATGACATGGCAATATGAATGTGTTTTGGGCTAATGCACCTAGCTATGATTTAAATGAAGTTGGTTTGAATACATGATTCAAATTCCAACTCCATATATGATTATTTAAATGCCCTTTATTTGTTTTGTCCAAAACAGAGGACAAACATTGTTCAAACATGCATGAAAATGGTACAGATGGATTCCTTGAATTTTTCTCATAATTTTTCATATATAAATTATTTCATTTGGAGTTACGGTTAATTTTCTATGATTTATTGAAGTTTTAGCTATTTCTGGAATTTTCCTGATTATTTATAAAATAAACTAAATTCCAGAAAAGGAATATTGCGTCAGCATGGCGTCATGCTGACCTCAGCAGAGTCAACAGGGGCTGGTCCGGGTCAAACTGACCTGTGGGGTCCACCTGTCATTGACTCAGCGCTAACCAGGGTTTAGTTAACCCTTAACTAAAGTAGTTAGAAGGGCTGGAGCCCACAGTCAGCGAGCCAGTGGGTAAGATAAAATTTAATTAGCATCTAAAATAAATTAGTAGGGCCTCGGGCCCACATGTTAATGACCCAGGGGGGGTCAAACCCTGGTCAACTCGGTCGAACCTGCCGGCGACTAACCGCCGGCGAGGTCCGAGACGGCGGCGATGCGCGGAATCGCAGCACAGGCCACGATTCGAGGCGCGGATGGCACCGTTGGAACCCCGAGCCTCGTCCGTGTCGTCTGGTGCTAGTGGGGTCGCCGGAGACGACTTAGATCGATGGCGGCGTGCTCTTTTGCGGCCGCCGGAGTTCGGTTGTGCACGGGATTGCGTTGGGGTGCACGGGGAGGACGGTGGTGGGGTGATATGTGCTACCGGAAGCGTGCTGAGCACGATGGAGTGCACGGACACGAGCTCCAGTGACTAGCGCGGCGGCGGTGACATCGCCGGCGGTGGTGAGCTCGCGGCTCCGGCGGATTCGATAGCTACGCGGTGCAAACGAGGCAGGGAAGAGGGGGGAAAATTTCGGTGCTCACGGTAAACTCGCAGAGCAGGCTAGTGGGCTCGGGGACGGCTTGGTGACGACGGAACGTCGGCGGCGATCTCGCCCCGCCGAGCTTGAAGACGACGGTGGTGGCGGTGTTCCCGGGTACCTGGCGTGGCGTGACTCGGTGGAGAGGGCGAGGGCGTTGAGGCGGAGCCTCCGGGCTGCTCAAGGGGACGAGGGAGAGGCCATGGCCGCGGTGGTGCAAGTCAGCGGCGGCAGGCGCGTTCGGTGACGAGAGGGAGGAAGAGCAGAGGAGGGGAATGAGCTCGGTGGGAGAGGGGAGAGGCACCAGAGGGTTTGGGGGAGTGAGGGGGAAGGTGCTGGGCGTCTCCGTGGCGCGGATTAGGACGAAGGGCGGCCTCCAGCGCGAAGCAGGAGGTGGACGGCTCCGCGGTGCGCGCGTGTGTTCGCTCCTGCCTACTGGCAGGAGGAAGACGACGAGCGAGGAGGTAAGTGGGCTGGGCCAGCCAGCTACAGTGCTGGGCCGCCAGGCTGGACAGGTAAGCGCCAGGTAAGTTGCTGGGCTTCTCTCCTTTTTTTATATTTCTATTCTGTTTTCTTTTATTTTAATCTTTTGCCACTATTTTGAATTTAAAATAATCCAAACAATGCCAAAAACTCCTCTGAATATTTTTATTTTGCTAGATGGACTTTTCCAAAAGCTCATAAAATATTTCAGGGGTATTTGAAATTATATTCTAGTTATATGAATATAATTCAAATTCAAATAACTAATGATTTAAATTCAAAGTCCCAAAAATAAATCCTTAAAAATGTTCAATATTTTTGGTTTGGATCAAAACCCTTGCCAAAAATATTAAACATCTAAGAAGAGCATTTTGGAACAATGAATGAGATTTTAGGGTTTTGCCCTTCTTTTATTTAGGGTTTTGAGGCTTCTAAATTCCTCAGTTCAAGTTTCAAAAATTTAAACATGATGCACAGATGGAAGCAAGCATAGGTCAGGCCAGAACTAGGGATGTGACAACTCACCCCCACTAAACAAGAATCTCGACCCGAGATTCAAGTGTAGGGTAAGACGATGGGGAACGCAACCGAACACAACCTTCACGATCCAGGTTGCCCTCCATAAGAACATTGATTCGATCACCATCATTGTCTTGATGTCTTGCTCTGAGAACTCTATCTAATCATGACAAGAAGAGGAAAGGAAAACTCAAGAAGGATCGATTTTCCCGAAGGTCGAACAACTCAGGATTAACTCACGGAATGAGACATAGCAACCTCTCTTGAACTGAGAGATGAAGCACACATCTAGAGGGATGGAGTGAAATGGATGACGAAGGTTTACTAGGTAGGCAACAATTCCACACCTAACAGGGTGGTGAACGGTTGTCAACGTAGCGAGGAGTTAAGTTGACATGACACCATAATGATGCACCTTAGGGAAGGTGACTCGAAGATATATCCCCTCAAGTGGCAAAAAGAATTACCTTTGATTCATAGATCATTGAAACTCTTCATACCAGCCTAAGGCAAATCACAGCAATCGATTGGCGGGGGTCGGTAGAATGGCATACTCGGACTTGGATGATGTGGATTACCTTGTTGAAGACAAAGTAATGGATGAATTTTCTTACCACCGGAAATGGAAGAGATCCATGGTAGAATGGCACATTGGCGGTGCAAGCTGGGAACAAAATGCAAATGCTGGGAATGATTCTGGTAACTAGGGAAGAACCCAACAATAGAGAGTGAATTCACTGTTTGAAAAGGTCATAGCATTGCCGAGGAAACTGAGAGGAATCCCAGTTAGTGCCGATGATAACACGTAGCGCTTGTGCGTGCTCTCAAGAACTTGAGCATTTCCACAATCATCAAGGTTTTACCAACATCCGTGTCAAGGATCCTGGCAACACAACTTGCTACCATGATGAATGATGATGGATGATGCAGATGCAAAGGAAGATAACACTTTCTCAGATTTCACCCTAGCAATGCCAAGGAAAGAAAATCTGGATGATCGACCGAGAGACATTTAGCACTCCGCTTCTAATGTTCTCCTTGATGTGCTAGTGTATCCCATTCATAGATATGGTTTGATAACTAGAACATCAAGTAAAAGGTCAGACTTCGGGAGCAATAGAATCCATAAGGAACAGTTACGGAGGTAAATCCTACGAAATCCTTATGGGGAGGTGGCCAACTTCCTCAATCAAGATACTACAATAATGGTTCTTCCGGCTGGGTGTGTTGGCCACGACATCCACCTTACCGGTTATCGAGGGGCCAATATTATAGTTCTTGGGAAATGTTCCAACCATCATATCTGCCTGAGATTCAGATCTGGTTGGTGTCAGGATATTCCAGACCCATCGAGTCTAGGAAGAAAAATGAAAGTTTGCAACACAAACCGACGAGATGACGTTGCGAGATTCTCGGGGAATGAACTACGATAGTAAGCTCCAAAACATGAGCTGGTTCTGCTACATACATGTGAACACGTTGTCCCAGACAAACATTATCACATGGTAGTCTTACAATAAAACACTACCGAGTTCAGGTGGGGAACCATAATCGAGGATATTGAAGTCTTGTGCACGACCTAGGATTAGCACATCAACTCCTTTTCCTGAACAAATCAGTCAGTGGCTTGGTGTGCTAGGGACACATATAGAATGGAGGTTGCAAGTCTCCGAACCACAGAATACTTCGCACGTATGCATGACTGATTTGGGATGATTCCAAAGGAAACAACATTGACTTTCTTGAATCCACGGCGGCAACTTGCATCTAATGCACATGAACTGGAGGAAGTCACTTCTTACATCCGAACATATGCTTCATGAGCTAGCATGAAGAAATGCTTTCAAAAGTTTCCAACACTAGCTTAATGTTCAACAAAATCATGGAGGAGACAAGGATGTTGTCGATGGGCTCAACAACAATTCATCCAGGTTTCCATATAAAAGTAATTCCATAGTTAAGTGAACACGGTGATAGCATTGGTCAGATCAAAGAATATAATGGTGTATGCTCGAGGGAAAACCACGAGTAAGACAACATTGTGAATATCGTTGGTTCTGATTTGATTTGACGATAGCCCATACTCAAATCAAAGGTTTGGGTAAGATAATATATCCAACAATTGATCACGAGGATCAACCAATAAAGATATCATATATCTTCAACACACACACACACAAGATATCCCTTAAGATGAACTAAATCGGACAAGCTTCCATCTTCCAACTCTCCAAGTTGTTGTTCAGCTTAGCCAACTAGCTCAGGGTATCCAACACCGATTCTTGGAGAGGGGGTGGTTCTCAAGAAACCAACTTGATCACGAGCTCAACATAACAGTCAGGGGACAACCTGGTAATACTTCCGAGAAGATATTCGGAAAATCACGAACCACCGATATGTTACTAAGCTTGAGAACAACCTTGCTTTTTAGGGCAAGACGATATGATCCCAAGAGCGAGGGACTGACTCAATCCTAACTCATTGATCGGAGAGTGCATCGGAAATAAGGACTAGGTAGCATGATCAACCTTAGAATGATGATTCAAAAACCAACACGCTAAGAATGAAATTATTGTCCATTAACTACCAAGCAACAAGGTTGCTAGGAGTATTGAATTCACACATCACGATTCACTTGTCGGCATTCCAGTTGCGACAACACGGAACTGAGGGATGAATAATGATGGCGAGAAGTATCACTACATCAAGAATTCACAAGAGACGGTGCAATCCTCATGAAAATCCTGACATAAAGACGGTAATACTTCAGGGTAGAACAGAATCAAAAGCTGGGCTGGCATTTTGATCTGCGGAGCACAATTGCTTTGACCCAATCCTAGATATGGATGAGGTACTGGAGTTTGTTTCTCCTAGTCATTCTGGAATAGAATGGCTTGACAGACCACAAGAGTAATAGGCATCGATGAACGAATGCACACATAATCTTGACTATCAATTGATAGACGAAGGTCAGTAGACAACTAAAGAGGTACAACTCAAAGGAACATATAACTTTCTGAGTTGTGGATGCATAGATTAGTATGTCGAACCAGGTTCAACATAATTCTTCCGGATAACCCATGCAAAAAGGTTGAGCTGGCAGAGTCACAATATAGCATGGAGAACTCATCGAGAGCACTCTTGTTGTCATCTTTTGGTTCAGAAGAACTCCTGCCAAGAATGGTTCATGGTATTTGGAAGAACGATATACCACGGACCTCGAGAACTATCGCAAAGGTTACTAATATCCTAAAGGCACTAGCAATTACTATCAACATGAAGTAAGTAGGGTGAATATTGGGCTTAGAAACCCAGGAGTAGAATACCTACTACTAAGTGGCATCACGGGATGCTTTCGAGAATGATAGCCAGAATCATCACACTGGAACACGAGGCATGACTGGATTACTAGGTGGTACTCTAGACACCTAGGGTCATAATAATAACTCCAACCTATATGTCAAGGCAGCAGAGTACCTCAACTCACCGATTAGTGTGGTTAATCTGGCCCAAAGGAACATCGAAACGGGAGGAAGGAATTTGCAAATTGCTTCAGACTATTTAGAAACCTGGGATGACTCGGACAGCATAACGGCTGTAAATGCTCGAAAAGATTTGAGACAATCACAAAAGTGGTGGCATAACCACTCAGAAGCACAATATCAAGGTTTCAAGATCAACAGTTAACATACAGAGGATAGTAGGAACTGAACTCAAGCTTAGAACCATCAATCCTATAGGTCTACGGATTAGTAACACGTGATCCTGATAGAAAGAAGAGATAGCCTAGTTCTTAATCCCCGTAGGAAAGATAAGATGACTCAGATCAGAAGGGCATAAGGTATAAGGAGTAAAAAGAGCCTTACGTTCCATCCCACAATCAATTCCCTTACATAACTAAAGCATTTCTATACTCAACTTCGACCAGTTTGGCTTGGTAATCCTACAGGCAGTCAAGCTCTGATACCAACGCTGTCAGGACCCCGACTCAATGCCACATCGATCTAGCATGTAACACCTCATATCACTTTGCGGCCTCACGCACGGTATTCCCACGGGTGTCGCCTTACCTTTGCCCGGGACCGTTTGCGCCTTTTGGCACACGTATATGACAGTGTCACTAGCATCCATATGATAAGGAGCCTGGGCTGACATGGCTAGTCGTAAACCCAAAGTGGCACAGACTTACGGGGACAGGCATCCATGACCCAGCATCGAACGTGTCGGTCATCAGTGAGTGAATCCAGGCTGTAGCACTGGGCTAGCAGGACTCCGGTGAACCGGGCTGTAGCGGGCTAGCAGGACTCCGGTATTCATCGCGTGACATTTCCCCGAAGGGACAGACACAGGAACGAAGAAGGACACATGCTGGCCAGCCTAAGTGTTCCGGAGCAGTAGCAAGCTACCATGGCTCAGTGGAAACACTAGGAGACATTTCCCGGTAAGAGAGGCTACCAAGGATAAACAACTAGGCTGTCAGATCCCACAAATACCAAGCATTTCAATAACATACACACAATATGCTCGATATGTGCAAATACAACATGGCATCACAACATGACTCTACAACTCAAGTATTTTATTCAATAGGGTCCGAGGAGCGAGAAATTACAAACATGGGTCTCATGACCCAACAATCAGAGCATACAAGTCAAAGCACATGCGGAAGCTTATCATGTCTGGGTACAGACATCTATAAATGAAAAAGGCTGAGAAGCCTGACTATCTACCAGATCATGCCGAAGGCACAAGATCGTAGCTGAGGTAACAAGCTAAATGTTGAAGTCCACACGGTACTACTAGCGAGACTGAAGTCTCTCTGCAAAAACATAAATTAAGCAACGTGAGTACAAATGTACCCAGCAAGACTTACATCAGAACTAACTACATATGCATCATTATCAACAAGGGGGTGGTGGGGTTTAACTGCAGCAAGCCAGCTTTGACTCGGTGGCTATCCTGAACTACGACTGCAAGTAACTCTTTTGAGGTGGCGCACACGAGTCCACATATTCACCATATCAATACACCACTATGGATCCACTCCCATCTCCCTACGAGAACGCCATCCATAGCACTCACACTTATCTTGCGTATTTTAGAGTATCCACTTTCACTTGTCTATGAACTGTACAAGGGGTCCAAGTTTCCATATCCGAGGAATCCGGCTATTCGAATAGATGATGTTAACCCTACATGGGTGTACTTCTTCACACACGCTCCCGCCACTTATCGCCCTGTACACGTCATGTACCTCGGCAACCTTCAAGCGGAAGCCAGGCGAGGGAGTCGGCCACGACCTGACTAACCGAACAAGTCTCTAGTCCAGGTTTATCGCCTATTCGGGTTCCATCCGCAAGGAGATCCGGCCGGGGTGTCGCTCACAGCCCCAAACGATGTGAGAAGGGTTCCCAAGCCCACCATCCGGGTGCCACTTGGTACACCGTGCCACTGTGCCTAGTCTGTCCCAAGCCCACCTGTACCGGGTGCCACTTGGTAGACTACTAACACTACTACAAACACCAGAAACTAGTTGCAACTCCTGGACAGAGATCAAGTTGATTAATAAGTCGAGAGGGGCACTTAAGCATTGCAATGTGTGGTAGTAGCTAGTCATGGATCACAAACACAGAACTCAGTTCCTGAGGACGGCTGCAATGAGACAACCCACCATGTACTCCTACATGGCCTCTCACCGCTACCTTTACCAAATCGTGTTCACACACTTAGCTCACACACAGTAGGACATGTTCACACGCCTATGATTCATCCCCGATGAATCAGACCTGACTCAACTCTAAGCAGTAGCAGGCATGACAAACAAGCATGAATGAGTAGGCACATCAGGGCTCAAACAACTCCTACTCATGCTAGTGGGTTTCATCTATTTACTGTGGCAATGACAGGTCATGCAAAGGATAAAGGGGTTCAGCTACCGCAGCAAGTAACAAATGACTCGTTGTTGTCCTAATGCAGTAAAAGAGAGCAGGGCGAGAGAGTAGGATTGTATCAGAATGAACAAGGGGGTTTTGCTTGCCTGGCACTTCTGAAGATAACATTGAGTCTTCATCAGTGTCAACGATCACAACGTCGGAACAACGTCTACCGAGGGGGAACAACACCGGCAAACACAGAAGAAACACGATCAATGCAATGCACAATATGATGCATGCTATGACATGGCAATATGAATGTGTTTTGGGCTAATGCACCTAGCTATGATTTAAATGAAGTTGGTTTGAATACATGATTCAAATTCCAACTCCATATATGATTATTTAAATGCCCTTTATTTGTTTTGTCCAAAACAGAGGACAAACATTGTTCAAACATGCATGAAAATGGTACAGATGGATTCCTTGAATTTTTCTGATAATTTTTCATATATAAATTATTTCATTTGGAGTTACGGTTAATTTTCTATGATTTATTGAAGTTTTAGCTATTTCTGGAATTTTCCTGATTATTTATAAAATAAACTAAATTCCAGAAAAGGAATAATGCGTCAGCATGGCGTCATGCTGACCTCAGCAGAGTCAACAGGGGCTGGTCCGGGTCAAACTGACCTGTGGGGTCCACCTGTCATTGACTCAGCGCTAACCAGGGTTTAGTTAACCCTTAACTAAAGTAGTTAGAAGGGCTGGAGCCCACAGTCAGCGAGCCAGTGGGTAAGCTAAAATTTAATTAGCATCTAAACTAAATTAGCAGGGCCTCGGGCCCACATGTTAATGACCCAGGGGGGGTCAAACCCTGGTCAACTCGGTCGAACCTGCCGGCGACTAACCGCCGGCGAGGTCCGAGACGGCGGCGATGCGCGGAATCGCAGCACAGGCCACGGTTCGAGGCGCGGATGGCACCGTTGGAACCCCGAGCCTCGTCCGCGTCGTCTGGTGCTAGTGGGGTCGCCGGAGATGACTTAGATCGACGGCGGCGTGCTCTTTTGCGGCTGCCGGAGTTCGGTTGTGCACGGGATTGCGTTGGGGTGCACGGGGAGGACGGTGGTGGGGTGATATGTGCTACTGGAAGCGTGCTGAGCATGATGGAGTGCTCGGACACGAGCTCCAGTGACTAGCGCTGCGGCGGTGACATCGCCGGCGGTGGTAAGCTCGCGGCTCCGGCGGATTCGATAGCTACGCGGTGCAAACGAGGCAGGGAAGAGGGGGGAAAATTCCGGTGCTCACGGTAAACTCGCAGAGCAGGCTAGTGGGCTCAGGGACGGCTTCGTGACGATGGAACGTCGGCGGCGATCTCGCCCCGCCGAGCTTGAAGACGACGGTGGTGGCGGTGTTCCCGGGTACCTGGCGTGGCGTGACTCGGTGGAGAGGGCGAGGGGGTCGAGGCGGAGCCTCCGGGCTGCTCAAGGGGACGAGGGAGAGGCCATGGCCGCGGTGGTGCAAGTCAGCGGCGGCAGGCGCGTTCGGTGATGAGAGGGAGGAAGAGCAGAGGAGGGGAATGAGCTCGGTGGGAGAGGGGAGAGGCACCAGAGGGTTTGGGGGAGTGAGGGGGAAGGTGCTAGGCGTCTCCGTGGCGCGGATTAGGACGAAGGGCGGCCTCCAGCGCGAAGCAGGAGGTGGACGGCTCCGCGGTGCGCGCGTGTGTTCGCTCCTGCCTACTGGCAGGAGGAAGACGACGAGCGAGGAGGTAAGTGGGCTGGGCCAGCCAGCTACAGTGCTGGGCCGCCAGGCTGGACAGGTAAGCGCCAGGTAAGTTGCTGGGCTTCTCTCCTTTTTTTATATTTCTGTTCTGTTTTCTTTTATTTTAATCTTTTGCCACTGTTTTGAATTTAAAATAATCCAAACAATACCAAAAACTCCTCTGAATATTTTTATTTTGCTAGATGGACTTTTCCAAAAGCTCATAAAATATTTCAGGGGTATTTGAAATTATATTCTAGTTATATGAATATAATTCAAATTCAAATAGCTAATGATTTAAATTCAAAGTCCCAAAAATAAATCCTTAAAAATGTTCAATATTTTTGGTTTGGATCAAAACCCTTGCCAAAAATATTAAACATCTAAGAAGAGCATTTTGGAACAATGAATGAGATTTTAGGGTTTTTGCCCTTCTTTTATTTAGGGTTTTGAGGCTTCTAAATTCCTCAGTTCAAGTTTCAAAAATTTAAACATGATGCACAGATGGAAGCAAGCATAGGTCAGGCCAGAACTAGGGATGTGACATACGAACAACAATCATACCATAGGCTAGCTTCTAGGGTTTAGCCACTCCGATCTCGTGGTAGATCTACTCTTGTACTACCCATATCATCAATATTAATCAAGCAGGAGTAGGGTTTTACCTCCATCGAGAGGGCCCGAACCTGGGTAAAAACATCGTGTCCCTTGTCTCCTGTTACCATCTGCCTAGATGCACAATTCGGGACCCCCTACCCGAGATCCGCCGGTTTTGACACCGACATTGGTGCTTTCATTGAGACTTCCTCTGTGTCGTCGCCTTTAGGCCCGATGGCTTCTTCGTTCATCAATCGCGACGCGGTCCAGGATGAGACTTTTCTCCCCGGACAAATCTTCGTATTCGGCGGCTTCGCACTGCGGGCCGACTCGTTCGGCCATCTGGAGCAGATCAAAAGCTACGCCCCTGGCCATCGGGTCAGGTTTGGAAGCTTAAACTACACGGCCAACATCCGCGGGGACTTGATCTTTGACGGGTTTGAGCCACGACCGGGCGCGCCGCACTGTCACGATGGGCATGATTTAACTCTGTCATCGGACAACACCCAGAGCGTCTCTCAGGTGTCCGCTCCGACCATTAGCTCGGAGCCCACTGCGCCTGTCGGGGACGGACGGTTGGCCGCCGTCCCTAAAATTGCAACCTCTACGGCGATAGAGCCGAATACCAGCCTAGTCCCTCGCAAGGCCCATGACTCCAAGGTGCCAGACTCCGATCCGGACTACATAAATCCCGCACCTCTTCCGATCGAGCCCGATTGGGCTCCGGTCATGGAGTTCACCGCCGCGGACGTCTTTCAGCACTCGCCTTTCGGCAATATCCTGAATTCATTAAAGTCTCTATCTTTGTCAGGAGAGCCCTGGCCGAACTACGGCCAACACGGTTGGGATGCGGATGACGAAGAAATTTGAAGCCCACCCACCACCCACTTCATAGTCACTATCGACGATTTAACCGACATGCATGACTTTGACTCCGAAGACATCGACGGCATGGACGCCGATGAAGGAGACGATCAAGAACCAGCACCTATAGGGAACTGGAAAGCCACCTCGTCATATGACATATACATGGTGGACACCCCTAAAGCGGGGGATGGCGAGGAGAAAACGGAGGATGACCCCTCCAAGAAGCAACCCAAGCGCCGACGTCAGCGGCGCCGCTCTAAGTCCCGCCAAAGCAAAAACGGCGACTCTGGCACTGGAGATAACAACATGTCGGACAGTACCGAAGACAACCCCCTCTAGCACGATTCAGTGCAGGAGGACGAAGGAGCCAGCCCTCATGAGAGAGCGGCCGACAAAGAGGATGAGGACGAAAATTACATGCCTCCCTCCGAAGACGAGGCAAGCCTCGATGACGACGAATTCGTCGTGCCAGAGGATCCCGTCGAACAAGAGCGTTTCAAACGCAGGCTCGTAGCCACGGCAAGCAGCCTCAAGAAGAAACAGCAGCAGCTTAGAGCTGACCAAGGCTTGCTAGCCGACAGATGGACCGAAGTCCTGGCGGCCGAAGAGTATAAACTAGAACGCCCATCCAAGAGCTACCCAAAGCACAGGCTGCTACCCCAACTTGAGGAGGAAGCAACTAAACCTACATCACCAGCGTACGATGCGCCCGATCGGTCACCCCGTGGCCGCGATAGAGAGGCCTTCAGGCCCTCAACCCAAGCCGCACCCCGACACCGCTCAAAACATACCAGAGTACGGGGAGACGCAACAGACCTGCGAGACATCTTGGAGAATAAGGCAAGGCAAATAAGATCGATCAACGGATCGCATGGGCGCCCCGCTTCACGTGACGCTAGCCATCACGCCGGACATAATAAGTATGGCCCGGCCGAATACAACAGACCAAGCTCGTCCGAGCTGCGTCGTGATATAGCCCAGTACAGGGGTGCCGCGCACCCACTATGCTTCACAGACGAAGTAATGGATCATCAAATCCCCGAGGGCTTCAAACCCGTAAACATCGAATCATACGATGGCACAACAGATCCTGCGGTATGGATCGAGGATTATCTCCTTCATATCCACATGGCCCGTGGTGATGATCTACACGCCATCAAATACCTCCCGCTCAAGCTTAAAGGACCAGCTCGACATTGGCTTAACAGCCTGCCAGCAGAGTCAATTAGTTGTTGGGAGGACCTGGAATCCGCATTCCTTGACAACTTCCAGGGCACGTATGTGCGACCACCAGACGCCGATGACCTAAGACACATAATCCAGCAGCCAGAGGAATCGGCCAGACAATTCTGGACACGGTTCCTAACCAAGAAAAACCAAATAGTCGATTGTCCGGACGTCGAGGCCCTTGCAGCCTTCAGGCACAACATCCGAGACGAATGGCTTGCCCGGCACCTAGGACAGGAAAAACCGAAATCTATGGCAGCCCTCACGACACTCATGACCCGCTTCTGTGCGGGAGAAGACAGCTGGCTAGCTCGTAGCAATAACATAACCAAGAGCCCTGGCAATTCGGATACCAAGGATAACAACGGCAGGTCACGTCACAACAAGCATAAGCACCGCATTAACGGTGACAATACTAAAGATACGGCAGTCAACGCCGGATTCAGAGGCTCTAAACCGGGTCAGCGGAAGAAGCCATTCAAAAGAAACCCCCAGGGCCCATCCAGCTTAGACCGGATACTCGATCGCTTGTGCCAGATAGACGGCACCCCCGAACAGCCAGCCAATCACACCAACAGGGATTGTTGGGTGTTCAAGCAGGCAGGCAAGCTAAGTGCCGAGACCAGAGACAAGGGGCTACATAGCGATGACGAGGAGGGGCCCCGGCCGCCGAACAACAAAGGACAGAAGGGATTTCCCCCGCAAGTTCGGACGGTGAACATGATATACGCAACCCACATCCCCAAAAGGGAATGGAAGCGTGCTCTTAAGGACGTCTATGCGCTGGAGCCAGTCGCCCCAAAGTTCAACCCATGGTCCTCCTGCCCGATCACCTTCGATCAAAGGGACCATCCCACCAGCATCCGTCACGGCGGGTTTGCCGCACTGGTCCTAGACCCAATTATCGACGGATTTCACCTTACTAGAGTCCTAATGGACGGCGGCAGTAGCCTAAACCTGCTTTACCAGGACACAGTGCGAAAAATGGGCATCGATCCTTCAAGGATTAAACCCACAAAGACAACCTTCAAAGGTGTCATACCAGGTGTAGAGGCCAGCTGTACAGGCTCGGTTACACTTGAAGTGGTCTTCGGATCCCCGGACAACTTCCGGAACGAAGAGTTAATCTTTGACATAGTCCCATTCCGCAGCGGCTATCACGCCTTGCTTGGACGAACTGCATTTGCAAAATTCAATGCGGTGCCGCACTACGCATATCTCAAGCTCAAGATGCCAGGCCCTCGCGGAGTCATCACGGTAAATGGAAACACCGAACGCTCTCTCCGAACGGAGGAGCACACGGCGGCCCTGGCGGCGGAAGTACAGAGTAGCCTCTCAAGGCAGTTCTCCAATCCAGGCGTTAAACATCCGGACAACGTCAAGCGAGCCCGAAGTAACCTACAACAAATCCGGCTGGCACGTTCCGAGCAAGCATAGCAGTGCGGCCCCAACCCCAGCCCCCGCCAAACGGCGATACTGGTACCACGCGTACATCATTACGCCTTAGAGATATAATGGGCATAAGGGGAGGGGCACAACCACGGCACGCCCAAAATGCGGCTCAACCGCACTCAGGGGCTCCCTATTTCGCCGTTTTCCTTTTTACACACTTTCACGACCCATCTATTTGGAAGGCCTGTCCGGCAATACACTCGCCGAACCCACGATGCAACAGCCAGGGAGGGAACAGGCCACGTCAAAAGTCCAGGTGGTCTCTATAACGAGTTTAATACCTGTTTTACATACAATCCCGCAGCTCGCCCCTGGAGGGGAATATGTCAAATACTCCCATCTCTTGCTTACCGCACTTCTTGTATCGTTCTGCTTTCGCAGCAGCCCTTTTTTAATAAACAATATATAGCTCTTACCTATTATTGTACTTATCTATTTTTATATACAAATATGTTCAGTCATGACATTCTGCAACCATACGCTTTGGTGCGGACAATACACCAGGGGCTTACAACACCCCATAACATGGTGTGAGAAGACCGAACACTCTCACGAGTGCGGCACCCCGAACTTATAGCACTATATGCATCGGCTCCGAATCATGTCTTTGGTCAATAGTTGGGTTTGCTCGGCTCCCATGTTTTGGTACCTTACGTTCCGCATTGTTGGCTAAGGTAGCGCTGGGAGAACTACTGCGATTGTGCCCCAGTTGAGCTGGGTTAACACCTCAGTAGAGAAAGCTAAAACTAATTGTCATGATAGTGCGAGAGACCGGTCGTTGTTCGCGAGGTTTCTTCGAGTCCTTAAATACTTATGCCGCTTCGAGCGAGGAACCGGACTTATCCGGCCTAGGCGTGGATAGCGCCCCGAACTCGGTCTTCCGAATACTAGGGGCTTCGCCAAAGTTTAAAATTATAGAATTCTATGGCTAAGTGAGAGTGATAAAGCATTATAAGTCCGACGGCCTGGTTCGTTGTGCTGAACGCCTCCCTAGATGGACCCAAGAATGGGAACAAGAGCACTCAGGTTTATCCCGAACACCCTAGCACTCGTGGCATGGGGGTCGAAGCCGATGACTTGCATCTCTCAGATTTGATAAACGGCCGCACAGAAGGTAATATTTTAAATTAACAAGCGTTGCTTAACGCATATGAACAAAGCTTCAGCGTACAGGATAACAAATGCGAGTCTATTCAAAAATTACATCTTTGGAGCACTCATCCCTTATACGGCGGGCACCCTTCAGAACGCCATTATAATACATCTCGGGCATACGATACTCCTTGCCCGGTGGTGGCGCGTCCGTCAACAGCTTCTCGGCATCTAGCTTGCCCCAGTGCACCTTAGCACGGGCAAGGGCCCGACGGGCACCTTCAATACAAACGGAGCGCTTGACGACCTCAATCCATGGACACGCGTCCACCAGCCGCCGCACCAGACCGAAGTAGCTCCCAGGCATGACTTCTCCAGGCCACAGCCGAGCTATGAGGCCCTTCATGGCCTGTTCGGCCACCTTGTGGAGCTCGTCCAGCTGCTTCAGCTGGTCGCTCAGGGGCACCGGATGTTTGGCCTCAGCATACTGAGACCAGAACACTTTTTCCGTCGAGCTCCCCTCTTCGGCTCGGTAGTATGCGGCGGCATCAGACACACTACGGGGCAGATCGGCGAACGCTCCTGGAGAGCTCCGGATTCGGGTAAGTAGCATATAATTAACTTTTATATTTTTGCTTTGCATAAAGAATGCCTTACCCGCCGCTATCTTCTTCATCGCCTCGATCTCCTGAAGGGCCTTCTGGGCTTCGGCCTTAGCGGTCTTGGCACGCTCAAGAGCCAAGGCAAGCTCGGACTCTCGAGTCTTCGAGTCACGCTCCAAACTCTCGTGTTTTTCCACGAGAGCCTAGAGCTCTTGCCGCACCTCCGCCACCCGTGCCTCCTGCTTCTCTTGCTCGGTGCGCTCCATGGCCGCACTCTTTTCGGCCTTGGAGACCGCCTCTTTCAGGGTCGCCACCTCGGTCATGGCTCCTGCAACATTAACATTGGTCCTGTTATTATTTTGCAACCAAGTATTTCTATATACATTTACAGGAGGTACTATGTACCCTCTTTATCCCCGAGATGCTTCTTGGCACAGCCGAGCTTGCTCTCGGACTGCTTGAGGCTTTCCTTCAATGCATTGACCTCCGCAGTCAGTGCGGCAGAGGTCAGCAGTGCAGCCTGCATTCCCATATTGACATATTTTTATTAGACTCCTGCGTATATCTTTTTAGATCCTCAGCTCGGTTTTTCTTTCCAAACACCGAATTGAGCATCAGGGGCTACTGTCTATGCGGTAATATTTTATATATATATATATATATATACATATATATATATATGTGTGTGTGTGTGTGTGTGTGTTTTTGAACACATACCTCAAAGCTCGTTAAGAGGCTTGTACAGGCTTCCGTCAGCCCGCTCTTGGCGGACTGAACCTTCTGAATCACCGCACTCATAACAGTGCGGTCTTCCTCATCGACGGAGGCGCCGTTAAGCGCCTCCAGCAAATTTTCCAGCGTCTCCGGATGGACGAAAGTCGCCGGCATCGCAGGCTTGCCCTTCTTATGAAGGCGCCGCCTGTCGGACTCCGGAACCGCTGATGGTTCCGGAGCAGTGTCCGGCCCGGGGCCGGACTTAGATCCCTCCGGAGCTTTACCCCCTTTGGGCCTGGAGTCCGGAAGGTCGCCTTGTGGCGCCTCCAGGACCACCTCCTCCTGGTTTAGTCCCCTACAGGACTCCGCCTCAGCGTCGTCTGTAGGGAGAGGGGAGGAGGCCATCGGAAGCGAAGCGCTGTTCACGTCCGACGAATTCAGAGAGCCGCTCGATGAATCGCCAAGCTAAGCTCTGGGCGGACTGCATAATTAGATTCGGCGTTAGAAGCTGTCGAATAATAAAGGAGGGCAATAAGTCATTCGGGTAGCCGGACACTCACGATTTTGCCAGGGGCTTGACCCTGGATGGCCATTCCCCCCCCCGCCGTCTTCGGCGTCGGGGGCGTAGTCCGGCAGAAGGGTTTTCCCCTTCTTGGACCCTCCGGCTTCCCCAGTTGGGGCGGCCTTTCTTTTTGTTCCTCCCCCTTTTGGAGGGGGAGAGGCTTCTTCCTCTTTTTCCTCCTCCTCGTCTTCGGAGGCGGAGGGTGCGTTGGGGTCGTCGGGCAAGTCCGACGACACCGGGCGCCGGGAACTCTTTCGGGTCCCCGTGGCCTTCTCCTTGGCCTTCTTCTCCGGCACCACGTGAGGTGCCGGAACCAGTAGCTTTGTTAAGTGTGTGTCTACTGGGCCTTCGGGCAAAGGGGTCGGGCAGTGAAACTGTCCAGATGTCCTCTTCCAGTCCTGTCAAAGGAACGGGAGTTTAGATCCCACATAAAGTCACACTATGAAATTCGGGTATCCCGTAAGGGACTAAATGTAAGCTTACTTCGGAGGCTTGACGTTTGGCGCAGAATCCGCGATCCTCGGTGACGGGAGGGGAGACCTCGGAACTCTTGAAAAGAACCTTCCAGGCGTCCTCGTGCTTCGTTTCGAAGAGCCGAGATAGATTCTGGTGCTGGGCCGGGTCGAACTCCCACAAATTGAAGTACCATCGTTGACACGGGAGGATCCGGCGGTAGAGCATGACCTGGACCACGTTGACAAGCTTGACCTTCTTGGTCACCAGGTCTCGGACGCAGGTTTGGAGTCCGGTCACCTCTTCCGGATTGCCCCATGATAGGCCCATCTCTTTCCAGGATGTGAGCCGGGTGGGGAAGCCGGATCGAAATTCGGGGGCTGCTGCCCACTTAGGGTCACGCGGCTCAGTGATATAAAACCACCCCGATTGCCTTGATGGTTTCCACGAAGGCACCCTTGAGCCAGGTGACGTTGGCTATCTTGCCCACCATGGCACCTCCGTATTCCGCTTGTCGGCCTTTCACAACCTTCGGCTTGACGCTGAAGATCTTTAGCCATAGGCCAAAGTGGGGCTGGATGCGGAAGAAGGCCTCACACACGATGATGAACGCCGAGATGTTGAGAATGAAGTTCGGGGCCGGATCGTGGAAGTCCAGGCCGTAGTAGAACATGAGCCCCCGTACTAACGAGTGAAGAGGAAAACCCAGTCCGCGGAGGAAATGGGGAAGAAAAACAACCCTCTCATGGGGCCTGGGGGTGGGGATGAGTTGCCCCACATCTGGAAGCCGGTGCGCAATGTCGTTAGACAAGTATCCGGCCTTCCTCAGTTTTTTGATTTGCCCCTCCGTGACGGAGGAGGCCATCCATCTACCTCCCGCTCCGGACATGGTTGGAGAAGGGTGAGGTGGGAAGTGCGGGCTTGGGCGCTGGAGCTCGAGCGCGCAGGGACGGATAAGCAAAGGAGGAGGAAGGCGTGAATGGAAAGGGCAGATTCTTATCCCTTTATATGGGCCGCCAAAACTACGAGCCCCCCCACCAGCCTAATAAAACTCGCTTATCGCCCAAGCGCGGTGGTTAATGGTGCGGTTGGGTTACCCACACCCGTATTGATGAGAATCCCGGAATAAGGGGACACGATCTCTGCTTTGACAAGACGTGCCAAGGAAACCGCCTCGCTAAATGCGCTGAGGTGGAACAATAAAATGAATAAAAGCCTGGCCATGGCATGATGTCACGCCGCGGAATACGTCAGCAGATCCGATTAACGCAAATATAATTCTCTCTACGGTGGAATGTGGAACTTATTTTGCAGAGCCGGACACTACCCTGGTGTTCAACATCTTCTATGAAATATTCGGAGGAGGAACCCGCCTTGCAATGCCGAAGACAACTTACGCGCCGAACTCATCGTCATTGAAGCCTGGTTCAGGGGCTACCGAGGGAGTCCTGGATTAGGGGGTGTCCGGATGGCCGGACTAAGACCTTTGGCCGGACTCCCGGACTATGAAGATACAAGATTGAAGACTCCATCCCGTGTCCGGATGGGACTTTCCTTGGCATGGAAGGCAAGCTTGGCGATACGATATGAAGAGCTCCTCCCATTGTAACCGACTCTGTGTAACCCTAGCCCTCTCCAGTGTCTATATAAACCGGAGAGGTTTAGTCCGTAGGACGAACAACAATCATACCATAGGCTAGCTTCTAGGGTTTAGCCACTCCGATCTTGTGGTAGATCTACTCTTGTACTACCCATATCATCAATATTAATCAAGCAGGAGTAGGGTTTTACCTCCATCGAGAGGGCCCGAACCTGGGTAAAAACATCGTGTCCCTTGTCTCCTGTTACCATCCGCCTAGACGCACAGTTCGGGACCCCCTACCCGAGATCCGCCGGTTTTGACACCGACACAAGCCCTCTCCGGTGTCTATATTAACCAGAGAGTTTTAGTCCGTAGGACGAACAACAATCATACCATAGGCTAGCTTCTAGGGTTTAGCCTCTCTGATCTCGTGGTAGATCAACTCTTGTACTACACATACCATCAATATTAATCAAGCAGGAGTAGGGTTTTACCTCCACCGAGAGGGCCCGAACCTGGGTAAAAACATCGTGTCCCTTGTCTCCTGTTACCATCCGCCTAGACGCACAGTTCGGGACCCCCTACCCGAGATCCGCCGGTTTTGACACCGACAGGCGGTAATAGGGATGCCTAGTCCCAAACTACAAAAAGAATTGATCTCTCAAATATAAAATAAACACTCCCAATGGAGTCATAACCTTTACCTTTCCGCTTGGGAACCGCCACTAGCGTGTTTAGCATGGAAGATATTGATAACTGATAGTAATGAAGTAAATGAGAAGGGTGCATGTCTCAAAATTTCATTTACCTCTGTTTTAAAAACTTGAGCTCTGGCACCACTACAAATCACTGCTTCCCTCTGCAAAGGGACTATCTATTTACTTTTATATTGTGTCACCACCTTCTCAAATAAGCGCCAGAACCTGAGAGCATTGTTGTCATGCTGATGCATTGTGTATAGCTAATGTTGGGTGCATCATAACTGGATCTTTTCTACCATGAATTACAAGGTTTAGTCGCTGCTTGAACTTTGGGGGTGCTCTACATTTATGTTTTGTGGTCTCAGAAAGGGCTAGCGAGATACCACTATTGTCATATTATATCATGGTTGTCTTGACAATGTGTTACTGTTTGAGATATCTTATTATTGCTCTCTAGTTGATTATGTCATTGATATGAGTTAATATAATTTTTAAGAGATATTGTCGACATGGTTAGTTATAATATTTGCTGAAAATATGGGTGTTGTTTAAGCTTATTTATGGAAACAAGAGCAAAAGAGTTCGTAAAAGTTTTTCTTTTTCACTTTCTGTTTATCAACTGAATTGCTTGAGGACAAGCAAAGGTTTAAGCTTGGGGGAGTTGATATATCTCTGTCATATCTACTTTTCCTAACGCTTTTCCTCTTGTTTTGGACTCTAATTTGCATGATTTGAATGAAACTAACCCGAACTGACGATGTTTTCAGCAGAACTACGATGGTGTTGTTTTTGTGTAGAAATAAATGTTCTCGGAATGGAACAAAACGTTGCGAGGAATTTTTATACAATAAAAGACAATATTTGGAGCCAAGAACCATCGGAGGGGGCCACCTGGGTGGGCTCAACCCACTAGGGCGCGCCACCCCCTCCAGGTGCGCCCAAGTGGGTTATCCCCACCTGGTGGCCCCGATGACCCTGAAACCGACGCTATAAAATCACATATTTCCAGAAAAAAATCAAGGAGAAAGAATTACAGCGTTTCAAGAGATGGAGCCACCGCCATCTCTTGTTCTTCATCGGGAGGCAACATCTGGAGTCTATTTGGGGCTCCGAAGAGAGGGATCTTCGATCACCAACACATCCCCATCGCCAATTCCATGATGCTCCCCACCGGGAGTGAGTAATTGATACATCTCCAACGTATCTATAATTTTTGATGTATTCATGCCATGTTTATAATATTTCTACATGATTTTGATATGATTTGGTTAGAACAAACCCAGACTGACGCTGTTTTCAGCAGAACTACCGTGGTGTTGTTTTTGTGCAGAAATAAAAGTTCTCGGAATGCGCTAAAAATCAACGGAGATTTTTTTTGGATAATATAAAAAATACTGGAATGAAAAGTTATCGGAGGGGAGTCACATGGGCCCCATGAGGGTAGAGGGCGCCCCCACACCCCTAGGGCGCGCCCCTGTGCCTCGTTGGCTCTCCGTGAGTCCCCCTCACTTTTTCTCCACGTCAACCTCTCCTATAAATACCCAAACCTCCAGAAAATAACCCAGATCGGGAGTTCCGCCGCCGCAAGCCTCTGTAGCCACCAAAGACCTCTCTGGAGCCTGTTCCGGCACCATGCCGGAGGGGGAATCCATCACCGGTGGCCATCCTCATCATCCCGGCGCTCTCCATGACGAGGAGGGAGTAGTTCACCCTTCGGGCTGAGGGTATGTACCAGTAGCTATGTGTTTGATCTCTCTCTCTCTCTATCTCTCTCGTGTCCTTGATATGGCACAATTTTGATCTATTGCGAGCCTTGCTACTATAGTTGGATCTTATGGTGTTTCTCCTCATCTACTCTCTTGTAATGGATTGAGTTTTCCCTTTGAAGTTATCTTATCGGATTGAGTCTTTAAGGATTTGAGAACACTTGATGTATGTCTTTTATGGGATTCCCGTGGTGACAATGGGGTATTCTATTGATTCCCCTGATGTATGTTTTGGTGATCAACTTGCGGGTTACGTAACCTTGGGAATCTATGCATAGGGGTTGGCACACGTTTTCGCCTTGACTCTCCGGTAGAAACTTTGGGGCACTTTATGAAATACTTTGTGTTGGTTTGAATAGATGAATCTAAGATTGTGTGATCCATATCGTATAATCATCCCCGCGGATACTTGAGGTGACATTGGAGTATCTAGGTGACATTGGGGTTTTGGTTGATGTGTGTCTTAAAGTGTTATTTTACTACGAACTCTAGGGCTATTTGTGACACGTATAGGAATAGGCCAATGAATTGATCGGAAAGAATAACTTTGAGGTGGTTTCATATTCTACAATAATCTCTTTGTTTGTTATCCGCTATTTGTGACTTTGGAGTGACTCTTTGTTGCATGTTGAGGGATTGTTATATGATCTAATTATGTTATCCTTGTTGAGAGAACTTGCACTAGTTAAAGTATGAACCCTAGGCCTTGTTTCGAAGCATTGCAATACCGTTTGTGCTCACTTTTATCGCTTGCTACTTTGATGTTTTTATATTTTCAGATTACAAAAACCTATATCTACCATCCATATTACGCTTGTATCACCATCTCTTTGCCGAACTAGTGCACCTATACAATTTACCATTATATTGGGTGTGTTGGGGACACAAGAGACTCTTTGTTATTTGGTTGCAGGGTTGTTTGAGAGAGACCATCTTCATCCTACGCCTCCCAGGGATTGATAAACCTTAGGTCATCCACTTGAGGGAAATTTGCTACTGTCCTACAAACCTCTGCACTTGGAGGCCCAACAACGTCTACAAGAAGAAGCTTGTGTAGTAGACATCAGTAATTCCTTTGTAGGCTCGCTGGTCGGTGAGGAGTTGGATGAGATTCATCATGTAATCGAGTTAGTTTTGTTAGGGCCTGATCCCTAGTATCCACTATTTTCTGAGATTGATGTTGTTATGACTTTGCCCGGAAACTCTAGAACAGATTCCTTACTAAAAAGAATCAGATAGTCGACTGTCCGGACGCCGAGGCCCTAGCAGCTTTCAAACATAGCGTCCGAGACAAATGGCTCGCCAGACACCTCAGCCAAGAAAAGCCAAGAACAATGGCCGCATTAACAAGCCTCATGACCCGCTTTTGCGCAGGAGAGGATAGCTGGTTGGCAAGAAGCAGCACCAGCGACCCGAGCACATCCGAACTCAGAGATGGAAACGGGAAACCGCACCATAACAAAGAACAGCGCCGAATCAAGGATAACAGCCCGATGAGCACGGCAGTAAACGCCGGATTCAAAAGCTCTCGGCAAAATCAGAAAAAGCCGCCACCCAAAGATGACAGGGACGAGCTGTCGAACCTCAACAAAATCCTGGACAAAATATGTCAAGTCCACAGTACTCCCGGGAGACCTGCAAACCATACCCACAGAGATTATTGGGTCTTCAAGCAGTCCGGCAAACTCAACGCCGAACACAAGGGGCTCGACACACCAAGCGAGGATGACGACGCACCCTACAAGCTCACGAAAACACGCGCCATACGGCCAGCCCCAGAGGAGCACTGCCACTGGTTGTTACAACCAATCACCTTTGATCATCAGGATTACTCCAGAGGGGACCGGAATGCAGGCTGGACTGCCTTGGTCTTGAATCTGATTATTGACGGACTCCAATTTACACAAGTCCTTATGTACGGCAGCAGTGACCTAAACCTGTTATATCAGGACACAATCCGCAAACTAGGGGTAAACCCAGCTATAATCCGCCATGGCAACACTTCCTTTCAAGGAGTCACGCCGGGTCCAAATACCCAGAGTATGGGTTCCCTTTCGTTAGAAGTCACGTTCGGCTCACCCGACAACTTCCGAAGTGAAAAGCTAAGATTCCACATCGCCCCATTTGTAAGTCGCTATCAAGCGCTACTGGGACGTGAAGCTTTCGCCCGCTTTAACGCAATACCGCATTATGCATCCCTTACACTTAAAATGCCCGGCCCATGAGGCATCATCTCATTGCAGGGGAATATCAATTGACCCCCAAAGTACGGGTAATGGTGCGGCCGCCTGGACAGCCGCACACTAATCCAGCCCTACTATCCCGGACACGGCTCGACGAGTCCGGTGTAAACCTACATAGGCTTAATAGCCGCATAACCCTATACAAGGGGCTCCGCGTGTTCACGCCAGGAGACAATACGGCTCAATTCTTGCTCCAACCATATTTTGTTTATTTTAATATAGATTTCTCGCACACTTATTTTTTACTAAGTTCCTCTCATTCGCAGACGAACATCGTGCTACGCCCTCCAGGATACGGCACAACGGAGACACAGGCGCAGACGTGCAGCAGGGACCCGTTTCAAGGATTCTTTTTAGATTAAGACCCTGTGTAAACATTTTTTACTGTCTCTTGTTGACAACATCCCCCGGTTTTCGCTATAACTGAGGAGGAGGCTGGCGTCTTGGCATGTGGCCACGCCAGAATTTTGCGCGTACCTGGACACCAGGGGCTTTTTTACCAAGGGCTCTGTTTTGGCCCGTTTTCATAAAGAACGAATACCTTAGGGAGTGTTCGGCGTTGCGAGTTTGGGCTTATATGCATCAGCTCTGAATCATGTCTTTGGTCAAATGCTGGGTTTGCCCGGCTCCTGTGTTTTGCTGCCTTATGTTCCGTTATATCGGCTAACGCGGCACCAGGAGAACTACTACGATTGTGCCCCGGTTCGGCCAGGCGAGCACCTTAGTAGAGAAAGCTGAAAACTGACTGTCATGATATAGCGAGAGACTGGTCAACCACTCGATGACTCTCGGAATCTCTAGGATTCCTCCGCATTAACGAAGGACCACTTCCCGGTCAGGCACACACGCGCCCCGAATTCGGGCGAGCGCGGTGCCTTTAGGGGCTATTGAGTAGCCCCAATGTCAAACTCCTATGGCTAAGTGAAAGTGATAAAGCATTATAGTCCGGTTGCCTAGTTCGCCGCGCTATCACCTCCTTTGTAGGACCAAGATGTTGGATTAAGTGTGAAAAGGCGCCTTTTTGCGAACACCCCCACATTATATGCGTGGGGGCTGAAGCCAACGACTGCCATCTTTCAGGTTATATACACATATACATTAACGGCCGCACATGAGGTATTATAATTCTTGCAAGCACAAGTATAAAAAGCTTTTATATTCTATCAAAATATCTCTTTTAGAATAGCACATGCTATTCGAACACAACATCCTTCGAGCATTTTGCTTCTATTAAATGAGCACCCGGAAGAACTTCCTCAAAGTAGTGCCTGGCAGGTACCCGGCCTTCATCCGAATCCTGGGATGCGACAACACTGGCCTTCATATCTGCCTAGTATGTCTTGACACGGGCAAGAGCCATTTGTGCACCCTCTATGCACGCCGACCTCTTCATTGCATTAACATGCGGCACAGAACCAAGGAACTGATGCACCAATCCAAAATAACTCTTCGGCTCTGGCTCCCCCGGCCACAAACGACTCGCAACATACTTCATGGCGAGTCCGGATAACCTGTTCAGCTCAGCAAAGGCGGCCAAATGGTCAAATACCGACAGTGGGTGTTCTGGATTGCGGAATTGCGACCAAAAAAGTTCTTCCAATTTATGGTCACCTCGACCTCGGAAGTGTTCGGTTGCGTTCACCGCACTCGCTGCCAAATCCAGGTAAGTGTTTTCCGCACTCCACTGCCGGTCTAACGGAGCATACCTAGGATCCCCGAACTTCATCCGCAGCATATAGGGCTTTCCAGCCGTGATATCTCCGGCCTGACGCAGCTCCTCCTTCGTAGCTCTCATTGCTGAGCGAGTATCCTTGGCCTCGGCAGTGATCTTCTCAAGGTCCTTCTGAGCCGCCCTTTCTTCTTGTTCGAGAAATTTACAGTGGTCGGCAGCATCCTTCAATTTTATAGCCATCTCAGTTATTACCTTCTTGCTCTGGCAGTGAGCAGCCTATTCGGCTTTCAGCTCCTCAGCCGCCTTAATGGCAGCCGCATTACTTTTCCTTGCTTGCTCCTTGGTTCGGGCAAGTTCCGCCCGAAGGTTCTCCACGGCAGCAGCACTATCTGCAATAAGCACATATATGGTAAGGCACGAGCATCGAATTCCTCCTATCAGATATCTGTGGAGCATACCTTGTGCCTCGTCTAGCCGCTTATTTACAAGCGCGATGTCAGCATCCGCCACGTCAAGTTGCCGCTTTAGCTCGGCAGATTCATTAGTCCGGCTAGCCACCGAACGCCTCGCCACATTTTATACCTGGGGTTTTGATCCTCTGTGCGCCATCACTCTTGACGACACACAGAGTCTCAGGGGCTACTATTTATATAGGGCGCATTTTATGTGGCTCTATCAAAAGGTACACCTTTTCACGTACCTCAAAGCCTGTCAGTAAACTCCGGGCGGCCTCGTACAACCCGCTTTCCACAGATGAAATCCTTCCTATCACCCGTGTTCATCAACGTACGGTGTTCTTCTGAGACGGACGCTCGCCCGAGCAGATCCCTCATCCTCTCCGACCGTGCACCAGAGGGCACCAGACTAGCCCGGCGACCTTTTTCAGGATCCGGACTTGGAGAAACCCGCCGGGACGACACCTCGGGGTCGCCTGCCTCGTAAGTCGGTGCAGCTAGGGGAGGCGTTTCCCTCTCCATCATCTCCGGACGAAGATCCCCTGAAGACGAGCTCTGCTGAGAAGGGTTGAGATCTGAACTGCAAGGTAATATTTTGGTTATCTTCCTCAGAAATAAAACATGGATGCCACTAATTTTTGAACCCCTCTCTTTACTTACGGCTCGGAGGAAAGCTGATCCCCTTGAGGGCGCAATGCGGCCGGGGCAGTCTCTGGCGCCGGATCCTCTGACAAAGATTTCTTCCCCCGTTTCGAGGTCATCCCCTCCGGGTCTTCAGAGGCGCTTCTTTTCTTTCCCAAGTTGGGGGAATTATCGATTCCTTCCTTCCTGACAGTCTCCTTCGTGGAGGCGGTAGCTCCTTGGTTCCCCTCTTCGCCCTCTGCCGAAAACATAATCTGCAGCATCCTGGTTAACACGGGATCCGGCGCGGTCTTGGGCAGGGGGCCTGGACACCTGATAAGCTTTGCCTTCGCTATCCACTCCTGTTCAAAGGATAGCTCTGTTAAAGGGCCACTTTATGATGAAAATGCGGATGGCGTGTCCAAATACGGGGCTACTTACCTTGGCATCCTGGCGATTGCAGCTCAGACCTGCGCCCTCGGATAAGTCCGGACACCTTGCTTGTGGTCCGAAGAACAATTTGTACATCTCCATGGGCGTCGCGCCCATAAAATGTTGGAGGACTCGCGGTCCCTCCGGATTAAATTCCCACAGGCGGAGAGGGCGACGTTTGCAGGGCAGCGTGCGGCGAATCAGCATAACTTGTGCCACTACAGTCAAGGTAATATCTCTTTCTAGGAGATCTCGAATGTGGTCCTGCAGTAGGGGCACGTCTTTGGACAGCCCCCAGATAAGCCCTTCATTGACCCATGATGCTCGCCGTGGTGGGGGACCCGAGCAAAAAGTAGGTGGCGCCACCCATGTGGTGCCCCTGGGGGCTGTAATGTAAAACCA
Source organism: Triticum dicoccoides (assembly GCF_002162155.2). NCBI lineage: Eukaryota > Viridiplantae > Streptophyta > Magnoliopsida > Poales > Poaceae > Triticum > Triticum dicoccoides. The sequence goes on from NC_041383.1 coordinate 239,231,189, forward strand.
GTCCCGTTGCCATAGGCCGAACTCTTCTTGAAAAGTGCCCTCGGGCCATGGAGCGTTGGCTATCTTGCTTATGATAGCTCCTCCGCACTCAGCGTGCTGCCCCTCGATCATCTTCGGCTCCACCTTGAAGGTTCTAAGCCACAATCTGAAGTGAGGGGTGATATGGAGGAAGGCCTCACACACAACAATGAATGACGAAATTTGGAGGATGGACTCCGGAGCTAAGTCGTGGAATTCCAGCCCGTAATAGAACATCAGCCCCCTCACGAAGGGATCAATCGGGAAGCCTAGCCCCCGAAGGAAGTGAGATGTGAACACCATGATTTCAAAGGGCTGGGGAGAGGGAATGGCCTGCCCTGGAGCAGGCAGCCTATGCGAGACTTCGCCGGTTAGATACCTGGCATCTCTCAGCTTTCGCACGTCTTCTTCCGTAACGGAGGAAGGCACCCACCGGTGAGGGAGTCCTGGACTAGGGGGTGTCCGGATAGCCGAACTATCATCATCGGCCGGACTCCAAGACTATGAAGATACAAGATTGAAGACTTCGTCCCGTGTCCGTATGGGACTTTCCTTGGCGTGGAAGGCAAGCTTGGCGATACGGATATGTAGATCTCCTACCATTGTAACCGACTCTGTGTAACCCTAGCCCTCTCCGATGTCTATATAAACCGGATGGCTTTAGTCCATAGGACGAACAACAATCATACCATAGGCTAGCTTCTAGGGTTTAGCCTCCTTGATCTCGTGGTAGATCCACTCTTGTAACACACATCATCAATATTAATCGAGCAGGACGTAGGGTTTTACCTCCATCAAGAGGGCCCGAACCTGGGTAAAACATCGTGTCCCTTGTCTCCTGTTACCATCCGCCTAGACGCACAGTTCGGGACCCCCTACCCGAGATCCGCCGGTTTTGACACCGATATTGGTGCTTTCATTGAGAGTTCCTCTGTGTCGTAGCCATCAGGAAGGATGCCTTTTCCCGTCTTTAAAGACGGCGCCGTCGTCAAGGGAGCTTTGGCCGCCGGCCAGACTATCCGGCTAGGCGGTTTTCTTATGACCGCCTATTCGGCCACCGCTCCGATAATGACCTCTCAGGTCATTAAAAGCGATCTTCACGTCAGCTTGGAATTCGCCGAGCAGCTAGATCCGATTGAGCTCTCCTCCGTAAACGGGCTCTTGGATCGCATCGCCGCCCTGGGAGTCGCTACCGACTACGATCAGATTGGGCTTAAAACCGATCTGAGAGAAATTAACTCTCCCCAGGTTATCCACCATGTTGTTGTGGTAGAGGAACAATGCGGCGACTCTTCTTCTATGTTAAAAACCAACTATGTCCGGATTCCCGATCCCTCCATGCCGGATTCCCGCGGAGGGACGGACGCCAATCAAATACTGAACCTAAAGTCAGGCACCGGACCAGACTTGTTGGAAAGCATCCAACAGACCAAGCTTCCAAATCCGGAAGCTTCTTGGCCTTTGAGCCTCAGATCGGGCGGGGTTCCGAACTTAATACCACCCGCCCACCTAAACATAAGCGATCTATCTCAAATACGGCAAGAGCCCGATGAAACAGTACATCATTACTGGGCCAGATTCCTCCTGGTTATGAACAGGATAAAGGATTGCCGTGAAGAAAGCGCGATTTCAATTTTTTGCAACAATTGCACGGACAAGGGAATCATAAACGCCATAAGTCATCGCGAAGTTACACGCTTCGCCGACCTAACGATCATTGTAAAAAAATACTGTGCGATGGAGAGCGCCTGGAAAACCGAAACCAGGTTTTGGGACAATCCGGCCCTGAATACAACCCCAGTCTAAAATAAAAGGGTGCGTCATACTCAAGCCCCTGGATTAAAAACCAAAAAGCAAAAAACCCCTAAAGGGTACGGAACCGTACTGGAGGGATGGCTCAACGGACCCTGCAAAATCCACAGTACGGAGGGTGCCACTCCAACACATAGCCTTCGAGCATGTTGGATACTATGGCAGGTGGCCAAAAGTGGCGAAGGCTTTTTAGCCCCGGGCAACCAGCCCAGTAGTACCAGTACGGTATTAACAGTCTTCGAGACTTTCGCATCAAATAACATGCGGAAACGAACAATCCGCAGCCTCGCCGAAGTCTACCAAGTAGCAACAGCAAATCCATGGAGCGACACGGCTATCACCTTCAATGCCAACGACGAACCTAAATTCCGAACAGCTAGAGCACCAGCCGCATTGGTCCTCAGTCCGATAGTGGACGGCTTTCGTCTTACCAAGGTACTCATGGATGGAGGCAGCGAATTAAACCTCATCTACGAAGAAACCCTTGAAAAAATGGAAATTGACTGGAGCCGCATTGAGCGAAGCAGCACAACCTTTAGGGGAATAATCCCTAGTCGAGAAGTACGCTGCACAGGAAAAATCACACTAGATGTAGTGTTCGGCTCGCCGGACAATTACAGGTCCGAAGAGGTCACGTTCCAAGTGGCCCCATTCGGCAGCGGATATCACGCCTTGTTAGGGCGAGAGGCATTCACAATCTTCCAAGCTATACCCCATTACGGGTACATGAAGCTCAAAATGCCCGGACCCAATGGAATAAGCACTCTCGCCAGTGATCCAGATACAACACTCCGCGCTGAAAATAAGACAGCCACACTGGCCCTAGAGGCATTATCCGAAGCCCTAGCGGCAGAGGAACTAACTGCGCTGCGCTCCATGGTGGATAGGGACGATGTGATACTCGATAAGAGGTCCAAGTCCACCTCTTTTAAACCAGCAGACGAAATAGTCAAATTCCAGGTCCATCCAACAGACCCCACAAAGACGGCCTCCATTGGGGCACAATTAAATCCCGATGTAGAAGCCGCACTACGAGAATTCCTTCGGGAAAATTGGGACGTTTTTTCCTGGCACCCTTCAGATATGCCAGGAATCCCACGCAGGCTGGCAGAGCACAGTCTAAATATCCTAAAAGGATTCAAGCCAGTCAAACAAGCTCTTCGGCGATTTTCCGAACCCAAAAGACAGGCAATGGGAGAGGAGCTAGCCAAACTCTTAGAAGCCGGATTCATCAAAGATATAAAACATCCAGACTGGCTAGCCAACCTAGTAATGGTACCAAAAAAGGACAAATCCTGGCGCCTTTGCGTCGATTTCAAAGACCTTAACAAGGCCTGTCCAAAGGACCCTTTCCCTTTCCCTCGCATCGACCAAATCATCGATGCTACCGCAGGGCACGATTCATTGTGCTTCCTCGACGCATACTCCGGATACCATCAAATCAAGATGGCGGAAAAAGACCAGGCCGCAACGGCATTCATTACTCCATATGGGCCAATCTGCTTCAACACAATGCCCTTCGGACTCAAAAACGCTGGTGCAACATATCAGCGCATGATTCAGACATGTCTGGCCACCCAGATAGGCAAGACGGTAGAGGCTTACATAGACGACGTGGTCGTCAAGACCAAACACGTCGAAACTCTAGTAGACGACTTGAGGGTGACATTCGACAACCTCCGAGCATATGACATTAAGCTCAACCCGGAAAAATTTGTTTTTGGCGTACCAGTCGGAAAGCTCTTGGGCTTCATCGTATCCGGTAGAGGAATTGAAGCAAACCCAGCCAAGATCCGAGCTCTATCACAATTGGATATCCCAAAAGACCTCAAGCAAATACAAAAACTAACTGGATGCGTGGCCGCTCTAAGCCGCTTCATCTCCCGTCTGGGAGAAAAGGCACTGCCCCTCTATCGCCTCCTCCGGCGCACCGAACACTTTGAATGGACGGATGCTGCCGCTGCCGGACTCGAAGAAATTAAGACCGTATTGGCAACAAATTCGGTCCTGGCCGCGCCCAACCTGGGCGAACCCATGTTATTATACATCGCGGCAACACATCAAGTTGTCAGCGCCGCACTCGTCGTCGAAGGAGAAACAGAAGGGCACAAATTCCCTCTTCAAAAGCCAGTGTACTATGTATCCACTGTCCTAACTCCATGCAAATCCCGGTACCCACACTATCAAAAGATAGCGTACGCGGTGTTCATGGCATCCCAGAAGCTGCGACACTACTTTCAAGAGTGTTCCATAATGGTGGCCTCCGAAGTACCTCTCAACGATATTATAAACAATCGCGACGCAACGGGCAGGATTGCAAAATGGGCCATTGAGCTCTTACCATTTGATATAACCTACAAACCACGGCGAGCTATCAAGTCGCAAGTTCTGGCTGACTTCATCGCCGAATGGACCGAAGCCGAACTCCCTAAAGAGTACGGCGCATACTCCAATTGGATCATGCATTTCGACGGCTCCAAAATGTTGGCTGGCTTGGGGGATGGCGTCATCTTGACGTCCCCAACCGAAGACACAGTCCAATACGTGCTTCAAATAATGTACACGGACTCCAACAATGCAGCCGAATACGAGGCCCTTCTACATGGCCTCCGGATGGCAATCTCCATGGGCATTCAACGCCTAGAGGTGCGTGGGGATTCAAACCTCGCAATATCCCAAGTAAATGGAGACTTTGACGCCAAAGATCCAAAAATGGCAGCCTACCGCAACACCGTCCTAAAAATGTCAGCTCGGTTCGAAGGACTCGAATTCCACCATGTAGCCCGGGATAGCAACCAGGCAGCAGACGTGTTGGCACGCATCGGCGCAAAACGCGACGCCGTCCCTCCAAACATCTTCCTAGAACGGCTCTTTAAGCCATCCGTATTATGGGAAGAGGAGTCCGGAAATAACAATCCGGAACCAGCTGCATCACCTAACTCAGACCATTCTGACACAATCGGCGGCTCCGCCAATGAAATAACACCTTCAGCCCACGAAATAATGGCAGTAATTGCCCCGTGGACGGAACCATTCCTAGCCTACTTAATCAGGCAGGAACTTCCCGAAGACCAAAATGAGGCCCGCTGCATAGTTCGGCGATCCAAAGCCTACAAGGTCCATGAGGGAGAACTTTATAAGAAAAGCACAACCGGAGTCCTTCAAAGGTGTATCTCCGAAGAGGAAGGGCGAAATCTCCTGGCTGAAATTCATGCCAGACTCGGCGGGCACCACACTGCAGCCCGGGCCCTTGTAGGCAAGGCCTTCCGTACAGGATTTTATTGGCCAACAGCCCGGGCAGATGCTCAGGACTTAGTCCAACGATGCGTCGGTTGCCAGCTCTTTGCTAATCAAAGCCACATGCCACCCACCGCCCTCAAAACTATACCCATCACCTGGCCGTTCGCGGTCTGGAGGCTTGACATGGTTGGACCCCTTAAAGGGGGAACCCACAAGCACAAATACTTATTGGTCATGGTGGACAAATTCACCAAATGGATAGAGGCCAAGCCGGTTAAAATGGCAGAATTCAGACCTGTGATAGACTTCATATCCGGGGTAGTACACCGTTTTGGCGTCCCCCACAGCATCATCACTGATAACGGCATGAATTTCACGGCCGGCGAGGTTAAACTCTGGTGCAAAAACATGGGCATCAAGCTCGACTACACTTCAGTCTATCACCCCCAAACTAACGGTCAAGTCGAGCGAGCAAATGGTCTAATCATGAGCGGCATCAAACCCAGACTAGTGCGGTCCCTCGAGGAATCTAACACGCACTAGGTAGAGGAGCTCGACTCCGTACTCTGGGGGCTGTGGACCACGCCAAACCGCACTACCGGATTCACACCATTTTTTATGGTGTACGGCGCAGAGGCAGTTCTGCCCTGCGATATAATTCATGACTCACCTCGCGTGCGCATGTACGAAGAAAGAGAAGCCGAGTTGGATCGGCAGGACAGTTTGGACGCCTTAGAGGAGGAGCGGGACGTGGCAAAAGCTCGTTCCGCATTCTATCAGCAGCAGGCTCGAAGATATCAAAGCAGAGAAGTACGGGCCAACATTTACAATGTTGGCGAACTTGTTCTACGCCTGCCGGACAAGAAAAAGGACAAACTTAAGCCCAAGTGGGAAGCTCCCTTCATCATCGACCAAGTCCTGACCGGCGGAGCATACCATCTATGTAACGCATCTGACAACCGACTCGAGCTGAACCCATGGAATGCAGCCCGTCTCCGAAGATTCTATGCCTAACGTCGGACTCAGAGTTCGTCTCACTCCTCCGTCCACCTTTTTACATTTTTACTGTCTCTTGTCCCCCTCCTTCTTCCCACCTTTTCTTTACCTTTGATAGGCTGATTTGCGCATTGTTCGCACACACTTGATGTGCTCCTAGCACTCATTATACCTGGGGGCTTCTTTAACAGAAGCTTATTTATATGGGCTTCATGCCCAACACATGTGTCATACTTCCGCATGTACCTTTTATTCACCATTATATGCATCGATATGACTTAAGTTTCGCCCAAGCTGGGTTGCCTGGCTCCTGTGCTTACCCCTACGTTCCCGATTGTTTGGCTAGGAGGTAAAGGGAGCACCTCTGCGATTGTTACTGCCGGGTCAGCCGGATGTGTACCTCAGACTGGGTGAAGCCGAAAGCTAGCGTTCTTAAGAGAATATTCGGTCAGTGACATGAAAGATGATTTATTACTTACTTATTTATCTTCCCCAGATGCTTTTTCTGCTATTTTCGCAGTCCGGACATGCACTTTAGGGCATGCCTCCCAGGGAAAGGAACCCTTAACGGAACTATTCTCCCTAGAAGATGTTTCTTACTAACCATGTAATATAACATAGCTAGTTGGGCACTTGTCTGATAAAGCAATTATGACCCCTACGCCTCGTCTCCATGCATGCCCCGGTTCTTTTATAACCGTCAGGGTATTCGGACACACTCCGGACTATTGGGTCCCGAGGTTGAAGCGAAAAGGTCCGCAAAGGCAAACGATCTACAATCCGGCTAGAAGGCCTTTTACATGTCATTTTAAAATTACATCGTCAAACTGACTGATTGTACTCCTCTTCAATCCCATCTAACAGGCTGTCTAATTTACAGTTCTGTTGGGAATATTTCGCGGCCAGCTCTACTTGGCCATACATCAAGCTCACAGGGATCTCCTTCCCATCAGGCCCCGCAGGTCCGACCTCGGCCATGTGGTTTGGGTCAGCCTTCGGGTACCGCATCTTCACCATGGCCCAGGCCTCCCTGGCGCCTTGACGGCAGGCCGATATTTTCCACAGACGGAGACGTCGCCGTACTCCCTGAAGCTTCTCAGCAAGCCCTCCAAGGCCCTCAGGTAGGGAGACGGAAGGCCATAAGACCTGAACGACGCCACTCATCGCCTGCCGAACACGTTCAAGCAGTTGCACCAGCTCGAGAAGTTGGTCACCAGTTGAACCGGGCATTTCCTCCATAGGGCGACCTGTGAGCACACCTACAGACATATTTCTGTCAAGTCGACTTCCTCGCTGAATTCTTCTTTTCAAAGGAATTTGCTCAAGCACTTACTATAAATGCCGCGACGAAGCCGCTGATTCTCCTTCACGGAGCCAGATAGCTGGGCCCACACATCTTTCAGCTCTTCTCCTAGCTGGGTGTGGGCATCTTGGAGCTTGTTCCTCTCCTGCTGCACCTTCATAAGCACCCTCTTGCCGGCCTTCCGCTGACGCAGTAGTTGTTGCTTGTCCGGATCTAGTCCGGCGCCCTCTGCAATATTCTTGTCAGATTTACGCACACGCCGCAATTTGTTAACTACTTATCTTTTTGAAGTACGTATTACCAGCAGGGGTCTCTGTGGCTCCCCCTGTGGCGGCCAGTGCGGCCTCGAGTTGGGCCTTGCACTCTTGAAGCTCCTGGGACAGGTGGGTATTCTTCTCCGTAAGATCCTACATAATAAATGATCCTTAAATCAGTTATTTTAATTATTTTAAGTCTCGGGGGCTACTGGCATATATAACTATTAAAATTACTTACCCGTATGTCCTTCACATACTGCTCCGTGGCTCTGGTTAAACCATCTTGAGCGGCACGGAGGTGCGCGTCTCCCGCATCAAAGGCATTCAACGCCTCCGGGGAGAAACACGCGTCACGAAGAACTGTCCGGCGACGCATGTGATTCATGGCGCTCTCCACCTCAGAACGGGTGGCGGACAGCCTGTGGGTATCCTCCGTTGGAGGAGCATCCGGCTCATGCCTTGTGTTCGCCTCCCCTTCAGGACCACGCATTGGAGCATGGCTGGCGGAGGCTTGATTGGCAACCTCTCCGGACACTGTCCGGCGAGCGCTCTTTCTCCTGGAAAAGTTATGAGCATTAATATACCTCCTAGGGATCCTTCCATTAAAAACAGCGGTGCGCCGTACCATTGCAGCGACGTTTCGATTCGCGTCGCACTCCTTTTCCGCCTGCTGGGCTGAATTGACCCTTGCTGGTCAGCCGCCGCGGGTTCGGCTTCTCGCCTTGAAGGCACCTCCTGCAAGACACCGTTGGTATACGGTGATCTGAAATACGCAAGGACGAAGTAATGGTGTCAGAACTCCGGTCATAATTACCTGAGAAGTCGGACATAATCCGGGGTAGTCAGCCGTAATGGCGACTAAAGCATTGTCCATGCTGAGTTGGTGGAACACCCCGTCAATTAGCTCCACCTTTATGTCTGGATCCTCTTTGGAGGCCGGATCAAGGGATCTTCCCGGATCCTCGGGTTGTGGAGCCGGACTGTGTATGCCCTCCACATCCCGACGCAGTTCCTGCGTCAAAGTCATAAAGTAAGGCATTTAACTTCGAAAGCACGGGTCGGATGAATAAACGTTCGCTTACCTAGCTCCGAGGGTTATTCATGGAGAACCCATTCAATGGGCTCGTCTGGAGAAAGTCCTCCTTCTCCCCCTTTTACAAGCCGGACAGGATCTTCACCAGATCCGCGGCCGATCCCGGCCCCTTGCGGCCATGACGGGTGGCGTCGTCCTCCCCGTTGAAATCCCACATAGGGTGGCCCCTATATTGGAGCGGCTGCACCCCTCGCATAATGCACGTGGCCATGATTCCAATCATGGTCAATCCGGAGTGGGCCAGTAACCTAATCCGGCCCATCAGATAATGGACGCTCCCATCATCCTCCCGTTGAGGGCTCCGCGGGCGCCAACTCAGGCATTTCTTCAAGGGAGCATTGCTGAACTCCGGGAAGCCGATCCGAACTGGATCCGGCAGAGGGGCGTCCTCCATATAGAACCATTCCGAAGGCCAGTCTTCGGATGCCTTCTTCGGGGTGCCGGATGGATATCCGGTCCCGGTGATGCGCCATATTTTGGCTCCGCCCACTTGATATATCGACCCCTCGTGAGAACGGGGTACGAGGCAAAACAATCTCTTCCACAGCGCAAAATGGGGCTCGATGCCCAAGAACAGCTCGCAAAGAGCTACAAAGCCCGCGATGTGCAAAATGGAGGCAGGTGTAAGGTGGTGAAGCTGGAGTCCGTAGAACTCCAGGAGCCCCCGAAGAAACGGATGTATGGGAAATCCGAGTCCCCTTATTAGATAAGGGACAAAGCATACCCTCTCTCCTTTGGAGGGGTTGGGAATGCTCTCCGCCTGCTTTCCACCCCTGAAGGTGGCCAGTCCGGCTCGAACCGGAACCATAAAGGCTGGGGGAAGATATCCCTCGGTTTGGAGCGCCACTAGCTCACTGTGTGGAACTGAGCATCTCCCCCAATCTCCTGGCTTAGGGCTGGGAGCGTGAGAGGAGGAGCCGCGTCGACTATCCATAATAGAATGGATTTTTGTCAGAGGCGCTTCGATGAGTACTTGCGGAAGGAGGATGGTGTGAGTTGGATCTAGATCCTCGCCTCTCTTATAGGCGGCTCGTTCGCACGGCTAGGGGGGAAATGTAAAAATACCCTAGCTTTTCGCATTCATACGACACGTGGAAGAAAGCCATTATTGGGCGTAGAAGCCAAGGAGCGCAACATTTATAAGGAAGCCGGACACTATTCGACAGGAACATGAAGTTTGAAGGAGAACCCGCCTTGCAATGCCGAAGAAAATATACGCGCCGGGCTCGTCGTCATTTGAAGCCTGGTTCGGGGGCTACTGAGGGAGTCTGGGACTAGGGGGTGTCCGGATAGCCGAACTATCATCATCGGCCGGACTCCAAGACTATGAAGATACAAGATTGAAGAGTTCGTCCCGTGTCCGGATGGGACCTTCCTTGGCGTGGAAGGCAAGCTTGGCGATACGGATATGTAGATCTCCTACCATTGTAACCGACTCTGTGTAACCCGAGCCCTCTCGGGTGTCTATATAAACCGGATGGCTTTAGTCCATAGGACGAACAACAATCATACCATAGGCTAGCTTCTAGGGTTTAGCCTCCTTGATCTCGTGGTAGATCCACTCTTGTAACACACATCATCAATATTAATCGTGCAGGACGTAGGGTTTTACCTCCATCAAGAGGGCCCGAACCTGGGTAAAACATCGTGTCCCTTGTCTCCTGTTACCATCCGCCTAGACGCACAGTTCGGGGCCCCCTACCCGAGATCCGCCGGTTTTGACACTGACAACCGGCCTTGAAGGTCGGAGCCGGACATCGTCGAAGGTCCGAAGCGCCTAAAACTAGAGGCTTTGAGTGTTGGAACTCGAGGCGAGGGGCGGATTCGATTGGATTGAAAGAAAAGGGAGTCGAGCCTTGGTCTCTTTATAAAGGGGTTGAATACCAAGAGCCCTCCCGTAACCGTTTGGCACTCGCTTTCAGTTAGAGAGTCATACCAAAAGACACGGTTGGGTTACCCACGCCCGTATTGATGAGAATCCCGGAATAAGGGGACACGATCTCTGCTTTGACAAGACATGCCAAGGAAACCGCCTCGCTAAACACGCTGAGGTGGAACAGTAAAACGATTCGAATAAAGGCTTGACCGTGGCATGATGTCACGCTGCAGAATACGTCAGCAGATTAGATTTGTGCAGAAACTATTCTCTCTATGGCGGTATGTGGAACTTATTTTTGCAGAGCCGGACACTATCCTTGTGTTCAACATCTTCTATGAAGTATTCGGAGGAGGAACCTGCCTTGCAATGCCGAAGACAACTTGCGCGCCGGACTCGTCGTCATTGAAACCTGGTTCAGGGGCTACTGAGGGAGTCCTGGATTAGGGGGTGTCCGGATGGCCGGACTATGACCTTTGGCCGGACTTCCGGACTATGAAGATACAAGATTGAAGACCTCGTCCCGTGTCCGGATGGGACTTTCCTTGGCGTGGAAGGCAAGCTTGGCGATATGATATGAAGATCTACTCCCATTGTAACCGACTCTGTGTAACCCTAGCCCTCTCCGGTGTCTATATAAACCGGAGAGTTTTAGTCCGTAGGATGAACAATAGTCATACCATAGGCTAGGTTCTAGGGTTTAGCCTCTCTGATCTCGTGGTAGATCAACTCTTGTACTACCCATACCATCAATATTAATCAAGCAGGAGTAGGTTTTTACCTCCACCGAGAGGGCCCGAACCTGGGTAAAAACATCGTGTCCCTTGTCTCCTGTTACCATCCGCCTAGACGCACAGTTCGGGACCCCCTACCCGAGATCCCCCGGTTTTGACACACACAGGCGGTAATAGGGATGCCTAGTCCCAAACTACAAAAAGAATTGATCTCTCAAATATAAAATAAAAACTCCCAATGGAGTCTTAACCTTTACCTTTCCGCTTAGGAACCGCCACTAGCGTGTTTAGCATGGAAGATATTGATAACTGATAGTAATGAAGTAAATGAGAAGGGTGCATGTCTCAAAATTTCATTTACCTATATTTTAAAAACTTGAGCTCTGGCACCACTACAAATCACTGCTTCCCTCTGCAAAGGGACTATCTATTTACTTTTATATTGTGTCACCACCTTCTCAAATAATCGCCAGAACCTGAGAGCATTGCTGTCATGCTGATGCATTGTGTATAGCTAATGTTGGGTGCATCATGACTGGATCTTTTCTACCATGAATTACAAGGTTTAGTCGCTGCTTGAACTTTGGGGGTGCTCTACATTTATGTTTTGCGGTCTCAGAAAGGGCTAGCGAGATACCACTATTGTCATATTATATCATGGTTGTCTTGACAATGTGTTGCTGTTTGAGATATCTTATTATTGCTCTCTAGTTGATTATGTCATTGATACGAGTTAATATAATTTTTAAGAGATATTGTCGACATGGTTAGTTATAATATTTGCTGAAAATCTGGGTGTTGTTTAAGCTTATTTATGGAAACAAGAGCAAAAGAGTTCGTAAAAGTTTTTCTTTTTCACTTTCTGTTTATCAACTGAATTGCTTGAGGACAAGCAAAGGTTTAAGCTTGGGGGAGTTGATATATCTCCGTCGTATCTACTTTTCCTAACGCCTTTCCTCTCGTTTTGGACTCTAATTTGCATGATTTGAATGAAACTAACCCGGACTGACGATGTTTTCAGCAGAACTACGATGGTGTTGTTTTTGTGTAGAAATAAAAGTTCTCGGAATGGAACGAAACTTTGCGAGGATTTTTTATACAATAAAAGACAATATTTGGAGCCAAGAACCACCGAAGGGGGGCACCTGGGTGGGCTCAACCCACTAGGGCGCGCCACCCCCTCCAGGTGCGCCCAAGTGGATTGTCCCCACCTGGTGGCCCCGATGACCCTGAAACCGACGCTATAAAATCACATATTTCCAGAAAAAAATCAGGGAGAAAGAATTACCGCGTTTCACGAGATGGAGCTGCCGCCATCTCTTGTTCTTCATCGGGAGGCAACATCTGGAGTCTATTTGGGGCTCCGGAGAGAGGGATCTTCGATCACCAACACATCTCCATCGCCAATTCCATGATGCTCCCCACCGAGAGTGAGTAATTGATACGTCTCCAACGTATCTATAATTTTTGATGTATTCATGCCATGTTTATAATATTTCTACATGATTTTGGTATGATTTGGTTAGAACAAACCCAGACTGACGCTGTTTTCAGCAGAACTACCGTGGTGTTGTTTTTGTGCAGAAATAAAAGTTCTCGGAATGCACTGAAAATCAACGGAGATTTTTTGGATAATATAAAAAAATACTGGAATGAAAAGTTATCGGAGGGGAGTCACATGGGTCTCACGAGGGTAGAGGGCGCCCCACACCCCTAGGGCGCGCCCCTGTGCCTCGTGGACTCTCCGTGAGGCCCCATGACTTTTTCTCCACGTCAACCTCTCCTATAAATACCCAAACCTCTAGAAAATAACCTAGATCAGGAGTTCCGCCGCCGCAAGCCTCTGTAGCCACCAAAGACCTCTCTGGAGCCTGTTCCGGCACCATGCCGGAGGGGGAATCCATCACCGGTGGCCATCCTCATCATCCCGGCGCTCTCCATGACAAGGAGGGAGTAGTTCACCCTCGGGGCTGAGGGTATGTACCAGTAGCTATGTGTTTGATCTCTCTCTCTCTCTCTCTCTCTCTCTCTCTCTCTCTCGTGTCCTTGATATGGCACAATTTTGATCTATCGCGAGCCTTGCTACTATAGTTGGATCTTATGGTGTTTCTCCCCATCTACTCTCTTGTAATGGATTGAGTTTTCCCTTTGAAGTTATCTTATCGGATTGAGTCTTTAAGGATTTGAGAACACTTGATGTATGTCTTGCGTGGGATACCCGTGGTGACAATGGGGTATTCTATTGATTCCCCTGATGTATGTTTTGGTGATCAACTTCCGGGGTTATGTAACCTTGGGAATCTATGCATAGGGGTTGGCACACGTTTTCGTCTTGACTCTCCGGTAGAAACTTTGGGGCACTTTATGAAATACTTTGTGTTGGTTTGAATAGATGAATCTAAGATTGTGTGATGCATATCGTATAATCATCCCCGCGGATACTTGAGGTGACATTGGAGTATCTAGGTGACATTGGGATTTTAGTTGATGTGTGTCTGTTATTTTACTACGAACTCTAGGGCTATTTGTGACACGTATAGGAATAGCCCAATGAATTGATCGGAAAGAATAACTTTGAGGTGGTTTCATATTCTACAATAATCTCTTTGTTTGTTATCCGCTATTTGTGACTTTGGAGTGACTCTTTGTTGCATGTTGAGGGATTGTTATATGATCTAATTATGTTATCCTTGTTGAGAGAACTTGCAATAGTGAAAGTATGAACCCTAGGCCTTATTTAGAAGCATTGCAATACCGTTTGTGCTCACTTTTATCGCTTGCTACTTTGATGTTTTTATATTTTCAGATTACAAAAACCTATATCTACCATCCATATTACGCTTGTATCACCATCTCTTTGCCGAACTAGTGCACCTATACAATTTACCATTATATTGGGTGTGTTGGGGACACAAGAGACTCTTTGTTATTTGGTTGCAGGGTTGTTTGAGAGAGACCATCTTCATCCTACGCCTCCCACGGATTGATAAACCTTAGGTCATCCACTTGAGGGGAATTTGCTACTGTCCTACAAACCTCTGCACTTGGAGGCCCAACAACGTCTACAAGAAGAAGGTTGTGTAGTAGACATGAGTAATTCCTTTGTAGGCTCGCTGGTCGGTGAGGAGTTGGATGAGATTCATCATGTAATCGAGTTAGTTTTGTTAGGGCATGATCCCTAGTATCCACTATGTTCTGAGATTGATATTGTTATGACTTTGCCATGCTTAATGCTTGTCACTTTGGGCCCGGGTGCCATAATTTAAGATCTGAACCGTTTATGTTATCACCATTATATCCATATTCTAGATCCGATCTTGCAAGTTATAGTCACCTACTACGTGTCATGATCTGGCAACCCCGTAGTGACAATAGTCGGGACCACTCCTGGTGATGACCGTAGTTTGAGGAGTTCATGTATTCACCGTGTGCTAATGCTTTGTTCTAGTTCTCTATTAAAAGGATGCCTTAATATCCCTTAGTTTCCAATAGGACCCCGCTACCACGGGAGGGTAGGACAAAAGATGCCATGCAAGTTCTTTCCATAAGCACGTATGACTATTTACGGAATACATGCCTACATTATATTTATGACCAGGAGCTAGTGCCATATAGCCCTAGGTTATGACTGTATCATGATGAATATGATCCAACGAGTCACCGATCCAATGCCTACGAATTTATCTTATATTGTTCTTGCTAAGTTACTACTATTGCTACTGCTATCGTTACTGCAACAAAATCACTAATATCACTATTGCGTTACTATTGCTTATTGTTGTTGCTACTATTATCAAAACTATCATACTAATTTGCTATTGATAACTTTGTTGCAGATAATTAGGTGTGGTTGAATTGACTACTCAGCTGCTAATACTTGAAAAATATTCTTTGGCTCCGCTTGTGTCAAATCTATAAATTTGGGTTGAATACTCTACCCTCAAAAACTGTTGTGATCCCCTATACTTGTGGTTTATCACACTCCTGCAGGGAAGTTAATCTATTCGAATAGCCGTGTCCACGGTAAAATGAAGACTTGGAGTTGTATCCCGATCTGTATAACTAGAACTGGATACTGAGATGATAATGGGATATGATAGCTCCGAGATTGCTTTCTCATAGGGAGTCGAGGAAGGATCTCTGGGCATTAATATTACAACATGCTTGCTATTAATAAAATGCTATTATGTACTCTTCTAAGTGTTGCAAGATGCTAGTCTTTGATAGGCTAGGCTTTCCCCCTCTTCTTGCATTCTGCAGTTTGGTCCATAGATACAGCCCATTCCTTAGATACTGATGCATATTTAGTTTAGATCTGATGTAAGTCTTGCGAGTACTTTGGATGAGTACTCATGGTTGCTTTGCTACTTCTTTTCCCCCTATATTCGATTGTTGTGATCAGATGGCGGAGTCCAGGAGCCAGATGCCACCACTGACGACTACTACTACCCCGAGGGTGCCTACTACTACGTGGAGACCGCCGGTGGCCAAGAATAGTTAGGAGGCTCCCAGACAGGAGGCCTTGCTTTTTCAATCGATGTTGCTTTTGTTCTAGCCTTCTTAAGGAAAACTTGTTTAACTTATGCATGTACCCAGATAATGTTGCTTCTGCTGACTCATTTGTATTCAAGCTGATGTATTCAAGCCCTCGAGGCCCCTGGCTTGTAATATAATGCTTGTACGTCCCGTAAGTCCGTGATCTTGATCATACACATTTGCGTGTATGATCAGTGTACGATTGAATCGGGGGCATCACAAGTTGTAATCAAAGCCGACTGCCTATAGGAACCCCCCTCCCCTTTCCAACTCCTTGGCTGAAGTTGAGTCTAGTCCATTGGAAAACTTTTACTAACATTGTTGTGTGGCTTACGGGCCCACATCACAATAGGGTGGTATTAGGATATTTTATTCCTCGTCTATACTCTAGGAATTTGATCTCTCTTCTATTCAGGTTAAATGATTTTGCTAAATCTAACTCTAGGTTCTCGTAATCACATCCACCCAGAGGTTTGTATTACGCCATTCTTGAATTGGGAGCGAGGATCTGCTTCACATTGTTCACGGTCTGGAGGATCCTTTTATCGAGGGCACCCTACATTGTCCCTTGCAGATTCCTCGCTCTAGTAGTTTTCTCCGACATTGATGTAGCATTTTCTATGTCTCGTTGTTGTATCCCTCCATCGCGTGCTTGCGCGCCGCCTAGTGGTCTAGCTGCGTGTGTTTCCAAACTCACACTGTCGTTCTTATCAAACTCCGTGTGTGGATCTCTATGTCATGTTTGACTACGATGATGTATCAACTGCACTTCTTTCTTTGTGCTTGTTACATCATAAATGATTCATTGTCTCTACAATTGCTCAATGCTAAACTATCCTTGTTGCCTTCTAGCAGGATGGTTAGACCCGCTGGTCGTGGCCATGGTGGCAACGATCCATCATTGCCCGAATTCATGGCCTGAATGATTCAACAGTTGCAGCTGAATCGTCAGTTTATGGAAAATGGCATGGCTCAGTTCCCTAGGCCCAACATCAATCAGCAACCAACCCTAGTTAATCTGCAAGATTTCATGTGCCTCAACCCTACCATCTACGGTAGCTCAACTCAGCCCCTCGATGCTGATGTCTGGCTTCGTGACATCACCTATGAGATGAGTCTGTTGATGTTGCCCCTGCCAGCTATGTCACTTTCGCATCCTTTTTCCTCAAGGGTCCCGCTGCTCAATGGTAGGATAGCCAAAGGGGTACCCAACTGGCCGAAACAATCATTACTTGGCCGAATTTCCATCCTACCTTCAGTGCCTGCTTCATTCCTCAGGGAATCATGGACAGGAAGAAGTGCGAGTTCTGCAACCTCTCCCAAGGCAACAAGATAGTTGGTGCTTATCAGCGCAAGTTCCTGGAATTGTCGCGTATGCTAATGAAGACATTTCCACTGATGCACGCATGTAGGAAAAGCTCCGCGACAGACTTCAAGATGACATCAAGCTAGCGCTCCTTGTGCATGGCTTTGCTGACTTTGCCAGCTTGGTGAACATGGCCATCCAGGTCGAAACTGGTCTATAGGAACACTAGGGATCCCTCAGGCGCAACCGCGACGCTGACTCATCTTCGGGCCCGCCCTCATAGAAGCGTTGGATTTGGATCCCCAACAACATGTACCGTCCAACTACACCTGCTCCAAGGCCATCTTATGCTACATCGCGTCTAACTCCTCCACCACCTAGGCAACCAAGACTTCCAGCTGCACCACCTCGGGCTCCTGCTCCCAATCCCAATGAAGGTCTGTGCTTCAAGTGTGGCCTTCCAGGTCACTGTTCTAGGAACTGCCCTCAGAATCAGAACCAGCTGGCTCTGCCTTCTAATGTTCATGGTATCAATCAGCCCCGCAACAACAATGTTAGGCCTTATGGTCGTGGTCAGGCTAGCAACATTGATTTGAATGAAGCTCAAGACCAACCTGCAATTGTGATGGGTACCCTCCTTGTTAATTCAGTACCAGCTTCTATTTTATTTGATACAGGAGCATCACATTCTTTCATGTCCCAAGATTTTGCATTCATGCATGGCATTAAATACGAAGAGATGAGCAGTCCGCTATTGGTACGAACCCCTGCAGGCCAATATCAAACCGTCATGGTTAGCCACAATGTCACCATTGAAATCGAAGGGTTAGAATTTCACACCTCCCCCAATATGTTGAAATCTTCCAATATAGACCTCATTCTGGGAATGGATTGGTTGAATGCGCATACTGCTTCTATCGTTTACGCCACTAAAACCGTTCATCTCCTTCACCCTTCGGATGAGATAGTAAGCTATCACGCTCGTCCAGTTCAAAATGCCGATGCATGACTCTATTCCTCGAATGCGTTGAACGCATCACCACTGCTCGGGCTGTCGAGTTCATCATCGACTTGAAACCAGGCACCGTTCCTATCGCCAAATGACCCTACAAGATGCCGCCTCATGAACTCCTTGAACTCAAACAGGAAATCGACAAATTTGTTCACAATGGTGTCATTTGTCGAAGTTCCTCTGCTTGGGGATCACCTTCTCTCTTTGTCAAGAAGAAGGATGGAACGAATCATTTGGTCCAAGACTACTGTCCTATTCAAAACAAATATTGCTTCCTTAGATCAATGACCTATATGATCAACTGGCTGGTTCATCAGTGTTATCTAAACTCGACTTGAGGTTGGGTTACCACTAGATCCGTGTTCGTGAAGAGGATATTCAAAAATCTGCATTCGTGACTCGATATGGTTCATACGAGTACACCGTTTTGCTTTTTGATTTAACCAATGCTCCAGCGACATTCTCTTGCCTGATGACTATATATTTTCATGGAATACCTCAACAAGTTCGTTGTGGTTTATCTAGATGATATTCTTGTATACTCCAACAAAGAAGAACATGATGAACATCTTCGACTTGTTTTGGAAAAGCTTTGAGAGCATCAACTATATGCCAAGTATTCCAAGTGTGAATTCTGGCTTCCCGAAGTAACCTATCTTGGGCATGTCATCTCCAAAGATGGTATTGCCATCAACCCCAAGCGAGTTCAGGTTATTCTTAACTAGACCCCTCCAAAGAATTTCAAACAAGTCAGAAGTTTTATCGGACTCGCCAGCTACTGTCGTCGATTCATCGAGAACTTCTCCAAGATCGCCAAGCCCCTGACTAAGCTGCTTCACAGGGCGTCACGTTCAAATGGACAGAAAAGTGTCAGCAAAGTTTCTAGGCACTCAAAGACAAGCTGGCATCTGCCCCAGTGCTTGCTCCTCCGGATTCCAAAAAGGATTTCGTCATTTACTGTGACACTTCATGTCTACGGTTAGGTTGTGTCCTAATGCAAGAGCGCAGAGTGATTGCTTATGCCTCTCGTCAGCTACGCCCTCACCAAGTGAACTATCCAGTTCATGACCTCAAGCTTGCTGCAGTCATTTATGCAGTTAAGCAGTGGCGACATTACCTTCTCGGTAATCGTTGCGAGATCTTCACCGACCACCAAAGTCTGAAGTATCTGTTTACTCAGCCAGATTTGAACCTTTGTCAACAAAGATTGATGGAGATCGTAGTAATTTTTAACTTGGGTATTTCCTTAACCCTCAGGAAGTCTAATGTAATGGCTGACGCCTTGAGCCGCAAATCATATTGCAACCACCTTGAAGTTCAAAAAGTCCAGCCCCTTCTTGTTGAAGAATTCAGAAAGCTGAACCTCCATATTGTTCCTCCGGGTGCACTCGCTCCCCCGCCTAAGGAATTTTTAAAGATGAACCTCCGTGTTGTTTCCCAGGGTTCCCTTAATACCCTGGTTGTCGAACCATATCTCTTGGACTCCATCAAGAGAATTCAGAGATACGACTCTCAAGTTCAGAAGATTAAACGCTACATCATAGAAGGAAAGGCTTCATTCTTCACTATCGGTAATGCTGGCACTTTGTTCTCCAAAGGTCGTCTAGTGCTTCTAAGCAAGGAGAAAAACCTGGATATAACTCAGAAGGTGATGAAAGAAGCTCATGATACACCTCTGTCTATTCATCCTGGTAGTACAAAGATGTACCAAGACATTCGTTAGAGATTCTGGTGGCCGAATATGAAGCAAGCCATTGCTCGTTATGTTGCTGAGTGTGACGTTTGCCATGGAATCAAAGCAGAACATCAAAGGCCAGCTAGAACTCTACAACCTATCTCTACTCCTGAATGGAAATGGGACCATGTTGAGATGGACTTCGTCACTGGATTTCCCAAATCGTAGAAAGGTAATGATGCTATTCTTGTCGTCATTGATCGACTTTCCAAAGTTGTACATTTTATGGTCGTCAAAGAAAAAATTACCGCTAGTCAGGTGGCAACTCTCTATATGTCCAAAATTGTATCACTCCATGGTATCCCGTTAGTAATCAGCTCAGACTGTGGCAGCTTATTCACTTCAAGATTCTAGGCAAGTTTCCAGGAAGCTACGGGGACTCATCTGTCCTTCAGCACCGCTTTTCACCCTCAGTCATAGGGACAAGTTGAATGAGTCAATCAAGTTCTTGAAGACATGCTTCGAGCTTGTATCATTTCCTTCGGCAAGAAATGTGAGGAACCTCTCTTGTCTGCCGAGTTCTCTTATGACAATAGCTATCAAGCTTGTCTGAAGATGGACCTATCGAAGTGTTATATGGACGAAAGTGCCAAACTCCTCTAAATTGGTTAGAAAAAGGGGAACGGTCACTCTTCGGTCCGGATATTATCCAACATGCTGAAGGTCAAGTCCACGTCATTCGCGAGAATCTGAAGACTGCTCAGTCTCGTCAAAAGAGTCAGTATGATCGTCATCACAAAGATATGGTCTATCAACCTGGCGAAAAGGATTATCTTCGAGTCACACCGATGAAGGGTGCACACCACTTTGGTATCAAGGGCAAGCTAGTTCCTTGCTATATTGGTCCTTTCACTACTCTCGAAAGGTGTGGAAGAGTGGCATACCAATTGGAACTAACGATACGTCTCCAAGGTATCTATAATTTTTTATCGTTCCATGCTATTATATTATCTGTTTTGGATGTTTTATATGCATTAATATGCTATTTTATATTATTTTAGGGACTAACCTATTAACCTAGAGCCCAGTGCCAGTTTGTGTTTTTCCTTGTTTTTGACTTCTATAGAAAAGGAATGTCAAATGGTCTCCAAACGGAATAAAACTTTACGATGATTTTTCTTGGACCAGAAGACACCCGGGAGACTTGGGGAGAGGGCCAGAGGAGTCCCAAGGAGACCACAAGCACTCAGGGCGCCCCCTTGGCTTGTGGGCCCCTCGAGGGTCCTATAACCCTATCTCTACCTCTATATAATCTCAAATATTCCGCGAACATCAGAAGCGTCCACAAAAATACTTTTTCGCTGCTGCAAGCTTCTGTTCCCGTGAGATCCCATCTTGGGGACTTTCCCACCATTCTACCGGAGGGGGATTCGATCACGGAGGGCCTCTACATAAGCCTTGCTGCCCTATGAGTGAGTAGTTTACCACAGACCTACGGGTCCATAGTTAGTAGCTAGATGGCTTCTTCTCTCTCCCTTTGATCTTCAATACAATGTTCTCCTCCTTGTTCTTGGAGATCTATTCGATGTAATCTTATTTTGCGGCGCATTTATTGAGATCCGATGAATTGTGGATTTATGATCAGATTATCTATGAATATTATTTGATTCTTCTCTGAACTATTTTATGCATGATTAAGATATCTTTGTATATTCTCTTCGAACTATCGGTTTGGTTTGGCCAACTAGATTGGTTTTTCTAATGGGAGAGGTGCTTAGTTTTGGGTTCAATTTTGTCGTGTCCTCACCCAGTGACAGAAGGTGTCGCGAGGCACGTATTGCATTGTTGCCATCAAGGATAAAAAGATGGGATTTGTATAATATTGTGTCAGTTTATCCCTCTACATCATGTCATCTTACTTAGAGTGTTGGTCTGTTCTTATGAACTTAATACTCTAGATGAACAGGAGTAGGTCGAGGTGTGGTGTAATAGTAGTAGATGCAGGCAGGGAGTCGCTCTACTTGTCACAGACGTGATGCCTATATTCATGATCATTGCCTTAGATATCATCATAACTTTGCACTCTTCTATCAATTGCTCAACAGTAATTTGTTTACCCACTGTATGCTATCTTCAAGAGAGAAGCCTCTAGTGAAACCTATAGCCCTAGGGTCTATTTTCCATCATAATTTTCAGATCTATAAACCAGAAAACCCAAAAATGCCTTGCTGGAATTTATTTATATTTACTTTAGTTTGCTCTTCTATTTATGTTTTATACCTATCTCTATTAGATCTCACTCTTGTTTGTAACTGTGAAGGGATTGACAACCCCTTTTTCACGTTGTGTGGAAGTGTTCGTTAGTTTGTGCAGGTGCATATATTGGAGACTTGCTTGTGCCTCCTACTAGATATATACCTTGGTTCTTAACTGAGGGAAATACTTATCTCTACTTTGCTGCATCACCCTTTCCTCTTCAAGGGAAAAATCAACGCAAGCTCAAGAAGTAGCAACTATCGTCGAACATTTCTCAGGTTCACGATGTCTTCCATGTGTCACAGCTCCGCCACTGCTTCAAAGACCCTATCCGAGAAGTGGATTACAAAGTGCTTGAATTGCAACAAGACCTCTCTTATAAAGAGAATCAGGTCCGCATTCTCGACCAAGCTAAACGTCGCACCCGTCAGAAGGCGATCAAGTTTCTCAAAGTCCAGTGGTCAAACCATTCTCAAGATGAAGCCACTTGGGAATGCGAGGATAGTCTTCGAGAGGAATACCCTGCTTTGTTTCCTTCTACCTCATAAATCTTGGGACGAGATCTCTTGTAGTGGAGGAGAATTGTAACACCCTATTTGTTAAGCTACATTAATCACAAGTTAATGGTGCCATGTCATCACTCTTACTATTGTTAATCCTCCCTTGCAATCAAAGGCCTTTAAAATTTCAAATTCAAATTAAAGTCAAAATTCAAATTTGTCAAACATGAAAACAAAAACATTCAGAGTGTGGAAAATAATCCCTAGATATTTGTCATGTTGAAACCCATATTTTATAAGGTATTTTAAATGCCCAAAAATCAATAAAACAAGGGCTAAAAACAATTATTAATGCTTTTAAATAATAAACAAAAACAACTATATTATTTAAGTGCCAAATTATTTGTGGCAGTGGCATAAAATTACTAATGCTAATTTAGGGACTAGTATTATATTTTATAAAACTAAAAATAGAAAGAAACTAAAAACAAAACAGTAAATATAAAAAGGAAAAAGGAAAAGAAAATGTAAAAATACAAGTTTGAAAAAAATCCTCGTGGGCCTCAGCCCACCAGGCAGCCCACCTCCCCGGGCGCCCGCGCCCGGTCGCCACCACGCCGGCTCACCATCGTCGGCGCAGATCCCCTCTCCCTCTCCACCCTCGCCCAGATCCCCTCCTCCTCGTTGCTCGCCCGAGGCCGCCACGCCCCCGACGCGTCTCCGCCCCATGCCGTCGTCGCCATTCGCTCCCTCGTCGGCTCCACAGAGCCACAACGAATCATTCCCCTGCAGCGGTGGTGAGGCACCGCGCGCTCCCTCTTGCCGTGCTCCCCTCCATTTTCGGCGTCATAGAACTCCGCCCGTGCCGCACTAGTCTGGCCGGTGGCCGCGGTCGTCGCGTGCTCAACATTGCCATGTCCGCGCCCTGTACGCCCTCGCCCTCGCCTCGCCGTGCACGCCTGCGCCGCGCCCGACCGCTACTCCTTACCTCGCTGCACTGCTGCAGCTCGCCTACAGCCATGCCGCCCGCTGTTGCTCACCGCGTCCGGCCGCGCGCACACCCGTCGCTCGTCGCCCGCGTGCCTTGTCTCGTCCCCGGACCTAGCCTGCGCTCCCACTCCATCCCGCGCCTCGCGCACCCGCCTGCGCCTCACCGTGTCCGCCCCTGCTGGCCTCCCGGCCGCTGCAGCCATCCGCCGCCGCGCCCGGCCCGCCGTCCCCGGCCACCGCTCCCTGTGCTCGGGTTTCGACCACCGCTGTCCGCGACGCGGACGCTGCTGCAGACCAACTCCGGCCACCTCGCGACCGCCAACCAACCCGCCTCCTCGCGCCGCGTCCGTAGCCCCAAACCGCCCGGTGAACCGTCGCCGGAGGCGAGCGCATGGCCTCGCAGGCGTACTCAGCCTCGCCGTCGTTGAACGCCGGTCACGTGGCATCATTAGCCCCGCTAATTAACCCCTAACCCTCACTGACCATGAGGCCCCACCATCTAACTAATCCAACTAATTAATCTAACCCCTAATTAGCTCGCTGAGTATGACGTGTAGGCACTGTCCACTGTTCCAGTGGATAGGATTGACCCAGTCAGCCTGCTGACTGGGCACTGGCCCCACCAGTCAGCCTCTGCTGACTGGGCTTTTCACCCAGTCAACAAGGCCCACCAGTCAGTCCTTAGTGTGTGCTGACTGGGTACAGCTCTGGGTGCACCTAGCATTTATTGTTTTGGATAATTCGGATTTAATAAGTACAATAATTCCAGAAAATGTATAGACCTTAGAAAATTAATATAAAATAATCTATAATTCATATGAAAATAATTTATATATGAAAATTGGTCAGAAAAATCCAATGAATCCGTTTATGCAATCTGTTCATCTTTCACATGCCCCTAGCATGCTGAACTTGGAACCGTCGCTCTCTTTTCAAACACCGAGAAAACCCCTCCGGTTGTTTTCCCTCTCCGTCTACAATGTGTAGTACCGCGTTAGAACACTCCTAGCATTGCATATTGTCATGTCATGCTTAGTGATGCATCTGTTTGCATTGTATTTATTGTTACTTCCCCCTCTTCTTTTCGGTAGACCCCGAGACCGATGTTGCCCCTGTTATCAACTACGTCACCGACGACCTTTCTTCCTTTTCAGCAGAGCTTCCACGCAAGCAAACCCCCTTGATGATCCCGATATTGCCCATTCCCTTCTCTCTTATGCTTGCATTAGAACTGCTACTGCTTTTGTATGAACCTATTCTGATGCATAGCCTGTTTTTGTAACCTGCTATTGTACCTTATGTGCTTATGCTAAACTGCTTAGTATAGGTTGGTTCGTGATCCACCAGTGACCCCTCACCTTGTCCCTGTTGCCACCGCTGGATTACCAGATGACTCGATCACCATGATCAACGTCCAGGGCCCGACACAGCACATCACACTCCCTTAGTTGATGACCTATAGAGCTACTATGGAGTGCCGAGGGTGATACCTCGTAATGCACTCCTAATGATAACCATGTATTGTAGTTAATCGGTCATGGTCATTGAGGGTGATTCCTCCTTCACCATTCCTGATATGACTCTATCGTACAACACCGCAAGTGTAAACGTCAAGGGTGGTTCCTCCTAAGTTCACCTTGACGATTACATCAAGTGGATTCCATTGAGGGCGATTCCTTGGATTCCCCTTTGGTGTATGGACACACGCTTACTTTGACTTGACCACGGGACCATGATGACACTAGGTCGGCCCTGAGGGGTACCCACGAGTGATGTGAAGTTGGGTTTCACATGGAGGGTACCCGCGAGATATTTATGAGGCACGACCGGGCCGATAGACCGCCCTAGAGAGAGGGTTGGTCATGGCCCTTGTCGTATTTCCTTGAGATGGGGTGACAGGAGCACTGATCGTTACCACGCGCTCCTAAGTCACTAACGAGATTGGGTATTTGATCTGAGTTGGTTTTGACCTATACGCACTAACCTTCAAACGAGAGAAGTTTATGGGCAACCGGGGTCATACGTATCAGCTAAAGCTCTCCAGACGTCAGCGGTTTAGTGGCGTGTGCCCGGGTGGCCTGTGTAAGCAGCTGCCTTATTTAAGGAGGTTGTCAGGACTGACACCGGCCGCGTTCGCAACATGCAGGATTGTAGAGGGTGATTGGCCCATGACCCCTTCGCATTTAGTATGTTGACCGGTGTGCTGGCCTCTCTGTTGAGCCTAGGTAGGGCTACAACGTGTTAATCTTCCAAGGCAGGGCATGACCCAGGAAAGTGTGTCTGGCCAGAGATGATTGAGCGTGTTAGGTAATGTGGTGCACCCTTGTAGGAAAGTTAATCTATTCGAATAGTCGTCTCCACAGTAAAAGGACGACTTGGAGTTTTATCCCGATCTATATAGCTAGAACTGGATACCGAGATGATAATGTGATATGGTAGCTCTGGGATTGCTTTCTTGTAGGGAGTCGAGGAAGGATCTCTGGGCGTTAATACTACAACATGCTTGCTATTGATAAAATGCTATTCTGTACTCTTCTAAATGCTGCAAGATGCTTGAAGATGCTAGTCTTTGATAGGCTGGGCTTCCCCCTCTTCCGTGCAGTTCAGTCCATAGATACAGTTCATTCCTTTGATACCGATGCATATTTAGTTTAGATCTGATGTAAGTCTTGCGAGTAATTTGGATGAGTACTCACGGCTGCTTTGCTACTTCTTTCCCCCCTATATTCGGTTGTTGCGATCAGATGGCGGAGTCCAGGAGCTAGGTGCCACCACCGACGACTAATACTACCCCGAGGGTGCCTAGTACTTTGTGGAGACCGCCGACGACCAGGAGTACTTAGGGGGGCTCCCAGGTAGGAGACCTTGCCTTTTCGATCGATGTTGCTTCTGTGCTAGCCTTCTTATGGCAAACTTGTTTAACTTATGTTTGTACTCAGGTATTGTTGCTTCCGCTGACTCATTTGTATTCGAGCTGACGTATTTGAGCCCTAAGTCCCTTGGCTTGTAATATAAAGCTTGTATGTCTTTAATTTGTGTCTAGAGTTGTGTTGTGATATCTTCCCGTGAGTCCCTGATCTTGATCATACACATTTGCATGTATGATTAGTGTACAATTGAATCGGGGGTGTCACACTTATGAATCATGAAAAGATTGCTTTTATGTGATAGCTATATTGTTGACTTCATTCATGATGCTACTGAAAATTACTATGAGAGAGGAACATATGCTTTTAAATATCTCAATAATATCAAGTTTCCTCTTTATGTGTTGAAAGTTTTGAAGTTATGCTTGTTTTTCCTTCCTATCTTAGTTGAGTATTACTCCCATAAGTTGTTTGCTCACAAAATCCCTATACACAGGAAGTGGGCTAGGATTAAATGTGCTAGTCATATGCTTCCTAATGCCCCCGTTGTATTTCAATTCCTTACTTTTATGTGAGCATCATTCAAATCATCATGCCTACCTAAAAAGGCATTAAAGAAAGCGCTTGTTGAGAGACAACCCAACATTTACCCCCACTTTTTTTGTGTGTTGCCATGATTAAGCTACTGTAGTAATCATGTTGTATATCTTATGTTTCAATAAAGTGCCAAGTAAAGCTTTTGGGATAGTGTGGATGATAGTTGACTTGATTCTGTGCAAAACAGAAACTTTTGCGTTTGGTAGCAGAATTGTTGAGATTTTCTGGAGTGTGATAAAATTCTGAATTTTTACACATGACTTATATACAAATTTCATACATTTTCCTATTTTTAGAATTGTTGGGTTTACAAATGTATGGTCATTGTTTAGATTATTACAGACCGTTCTATTTTTGACAGATTCTATTTTCAATGCATTGTTTGCTTGCTTTATAGTTTTCGTCGCTTATATTGATCATAATAAATTGTAGAAATTGTAGGGTACAGTAGGAATTGTGTGAGAATGAATGATTTGCTCTTTATCATACTAACCTATCTCACGAAGTTCCATTAAGTTTTGTGTGATTGAAGTTTTCAAGTTTTGGGTGAGATATCAATATGAGGAGAATAAGGAGTGACAAGACCCTAAGCTTGGAGATGCCCAAGGTCCCCAAGGTAATATTAAAGGAACACCCAAGCAACTAAGCTTGGGGATCCCTGCTACCTCTTGAGCTTGCGTTGGTTTTCCCTGAAGAGGAAAGGGTAATGCAGCAAAGTAGCATAAGTATTTCCCTTAGTTTGAGAACCAAGGTATTAGTCCAGTAGGAGACAACGCACAAGTCACCAAATACCTGCACAAACAATCAATAACTTGCACCCAGTGCGATAAAGGGGTTGTCAATCCCTTCACGTTCACTTGCAAAAGTGAGATCTGATAGAGATAGATAAACGGTAAAGTAAATATTTTTGGTATTTTTGGTTTATAGATCGGAAAGTAAAATATTGCAAAATAGTAGATCGGAAACTAGTAAGATGTAAAAGAGATTCAATATATTGGAAAGAGACCCTAGGGCCATAGGTTTCACCAGTGGCTTCTCTCAAGATAGAAAATATTACGTTCGTGGACAAATTACTGCCAAGCAATTGATATAAAAGTGCACAATTATGACAATATCTAAGGCAATGATCATGAACATAGGCATCACATCTGTATCAAGTAGACCGAAATGATTCTGCATCTACTACTATTACTCCACACATCGACCGACTCCTGCTTGCATCTAGAGTATTAAGTTCATAAAGAACACATAATGCATTAAGTAAGATGACATGATGTAGAGGAATTAACTCAAGCAATATGATGAAAACCCCATCTTTTTATCCTCGATGGCAACAATACAATACATGCCTTGCTGCCCCTACTGTCACTAGGAAAGGACACCACAAGATTGAACCCAAAGCTAAGCACTTCTCCCATTGCAAGAAAGATCAATCTAGTAAGCCAAACTAAACCGATAATTTGAAGAGACTTACAAAGATATCAAATCATGCATATAAGAATTCAGAGAAGAACCAAATAATATTCATAGAAAGCCTGATCATAAATCCACAATTCATCGGATCTCGGCAAACACACCGCAAAAGAATATCACATCGAATAGATCTCCAAGAACATCGAGAACACGGTATTGAGAATCAAAGAGAGAGAAGAAGTCATCTAGCTACTAGCTATGGACCCGTAGGTCTGTGGTAAAATACTCACACTTCATCGGAGAGGCAATGGTGTTGATGAAGAAGCCCTGCGTGATCGAATCCCCATCCGTCAGGACGCTAGAAAAGGCCCCTAGATGCGATCTCACGGGTACAGAAGGTTGCGGTGGTGGAAAAGTGGTTTCGTGGCTCTCCTGGATGTTTTTAGGGTATAAGAGTATATATAGGCGAAGGAGCTAGGTCAGGAGACCCACGAGGGGCCCATGAGAGGTAGAGGGGTGCGCCCTACCCCCTAGGGCGCGCCCTCCTTCCTCGTGGCCGCCTCGTTGCGTCTCCGACTTCATCACCAAGTCTTCTGGTTTCCTTCTGGTCTAAGAAAGATCATCGCGAAAGTTTCATTCCGTTTGGACTCTGTTTGGTATTCCTTTTCTGCGAAACTCTAAAATAGGCAAAAAAACAGAAACTGGCACTAGGCTCTTGATTAATAGGTTAGTCCCAAAAATAATACAAAATAGCATATAAATCCCTATTAAACATGCAAAACAGATAATATAATAGCGTGGAACAATCAAAAATTATAGATACGTTGGAGACGCATCAAGCATCCCCAAGCTTAATTCATGCTCGTCCTCGAGTAGGTAAATGATAAAAACAAAATTTTTGATGTGGAATGCTACCTAACATATTTATCCATGTAATTTTCTTTATTGTGGCATGAATGTTCAGATCCAAAAGATTTCAAAACAGAAGTTTTAATATTGACATAAAAAAATACTTCAAGCATACTAACAAAGCAATCATGTCTTCTCAAAATAACATGGCCAAAGAAATTTATCCCTACAAAATCATATTATCTGGCTATGCTCTATCTTCATCACACAAAATATTTAAATCATGCACAACCCCGGTTTCAGCCAAGCAATTATTTCATACTTTAGTATTCTCAAACTTTTTCAACTTTCACGCAATACATGAGCGTGAGCCATGGACATAACACTAGAGTGGAATAGAATATGGTGGTTGTGGAGAAGACAAAAAGGAGAAGATAGTCTCACATAAACTAGGCGTATCAACAGGCTATGGAGATGCCCATCAATAGATATCAATGTGAGTGAGTAGGGATTACCATGCAACGGATGCACTAGAGCTATAAGTGTATGAAAGCTCAAAAAGAAACTAAGTGGGTGTGCATCCAACTCGCTTGCTCACGAAGACCTAGGGCATTATGAGGAAGCCCATCATTGGAATATACAAGCCAAGTTCTATAATAAAAATTTCCCACTAGTATATGAAAGTGACAAAATATGAGACTCTCTATCATGACGATCATGGTGCTACTTTGAAGCACTAGTGTGAAAAAAGGATAGTAACATTGCCCCTTCTCTATTTTTCTCTCATTTTTTTATTTGGGCCTTCTCTTTTTTTATGGCCTCCTTTTTTACTCTTTTTTTATTTTTCGTCTGGAGTCTCATCCCGACTTGTGGGGGAATCACAGTCTCCATCATCCTTTCCTCACATGGGACAATGCTCTAATAATGAAGATCATCACACTTTTATTTACTTACAACTCAAGAATTACAACTGAATACTTAGAACAAAATATGACTCTATGTGAATGCCTCCAGCGGTGTACCGGGATGTGCAATGATTCAAGAGTGACATGTATGAAAGAATTATGAACGGTGGCTTTGCCACAAATACGATTTCAACTACATGATCGTGCAAAGCAATATGACAATGATGGAGCGTGTCATAATAAACGGAACGATGGAAGGTTGCATGGCAATATATCTCGGAATGGCTATGGAAATATCATAATAGGTAGGTATGGTGGCTGTTTTGAGGAAGGTATATGGTGGGTGTATGGTACCGGCGAAAGTTGCGCGATACTAGAGACGCTGGCAATGGTGGAAGGGTGAGAGTGTGTATAATCCATGGACTCAACATTAGTCATAAAGAACTCACATACTTATTGCAAAAATCTATTAGTTATCGAAACAAAGTACTATGTGCATGCTCCTCGGGGAAGGGTTGGTAGGAGTTAACCATCGCGCAATCCCGACCTCCACACAAAGGAAGACAATCGAAAAATAAATCATGCTCCAACTTCATCACATAACGGTTCACCATACGTGCATGCTACGGGAATTAAAAACTTCAACACAAGCATCTTTCAAATTCACAACTACTCCATTAGCATGACTCTAATATCACCATCTTCATATCTCAAAACAATCATAAAGACTCAAACTTCTCATAGTATTCAACGCACTTTATATGAAAGTTTTTATTATATCCATCTTGGATGCCCATCATATTAGGACTAGTTTTATAACCCAAGCAAATTACCATGCTGTTCTAAAAGACTCTCAAAATAATATAAGTGAAGCATGAGAGTTCAACAATTTCTATAAAATAAAGCCACCGCCGTGCTCTAAAAAGATATAAGTGAAGTACTAGAGCAATATTGTCTAGCTCAAAAGATATAAGTGAAGCACATAGAGTATTTCAATAAATCACGATTCATGCATGTCTATTCCAAAAGGTGTGTACAGCAAGGATGATTGTGGTAAACTAAAAAGCAAAGACTCAAATCATATAAGACGCTCCAAGCAAAACACATATCATGTGGTGAATAAAAATATAGCCTCAAGTAAAGTTACTGATAGACGAAGACGAAAGAGGGGATGCCTTTCGGGGCATCCCCAAGCATAGGCTTTTGGTTGTCCTTGAATATTAACTTGGGGTGCCTTGGGCATCCCCAATCTTAGGCTCTTGCCACTCCTTATTCCATAGTCCATCAAATCCTTACTCAAAACTTGAAAACTTCACAACACAAAACTCGACAGAAAATCTCATGAGTTCCGTTAGTATAAGAAAATAAATCACCACTTTAAGGTACTGTTGAAACCTCATTCTTTATTTATATTGGTGTAATATCTACTATATTCCAACTTTTCCATGATTCATACCCCCGATACTACCCATAGATTCATCAAAATAAGCAAACAACGCGCAAAAAACAGAACAATCTGTATTAATCTGTAACTCTCAAATACTTCTGTAACTCCAAAAATTTATCCAAATTAGGAGAACCTGAGAAATTTGTGTACCAATCTAGAGAAAAAAGAATAAGATCAAAATCACATTTCTGTGAATTTTCAAAATTACTTTACTGGGCGCAAAAGTTTCTGATTTTCAGCAGGATCAACACAACTATCATCGTAAGGTATCCTAAAGGTTCCACTTGGCACAAACACTAATTAAAGGATAAAACCACATATAACCAGAGGCTAGATAAATTATTTATTACTAAACAGGAACAAAAAGCAGAGAACAAAAATAAAATTGGGTTGCCTCCCAACAAGCGCTATTGTTTAACGCCCTTAGCTAGGCATTGATAATTTCAATGATGCTCACATGAAAGACAAGAATTGAAGCGCAAAGAGAGCATCATAAAACAAGTGACAAACACATCTAGGTCTAACATACTTCCTACGCATAGACATTTTATAAGCAAACAAATTACCAAAGCAAGCAAAAACTAGCATATGCAAGGAAGAGGAATGAAACAATAGAAATCTCAACATGAAGAGAGGTAATTTAGTAAGATGAAAATTTCAACAACCATATTTTCCCTCTCATAATGATTACTTGTAGGATCATAAGAAAATTCAGCAATATAGCTATCACAATACATATACTCAACACGATCCACATGCATGCGAAGTTGACACTCTTCCAAAATAGTGGGATTAACATTAACTAAAGTCATGACCTCTCCAAACCCACTTTTATCAAAAAATTCATAAGATTGAACATACTCCAAATATGTGGGATCTAAAGTTGACACTCTTCCAAACCCACTTTCAATATTATTGCAAACATTATTATCAATCTCATATTCATTATGGGGCTTAAATAAACTTTCAAGATCATAAGAAGAATCACCCCAATCATGATCATTGCAACAAATAGTAGACATGGCAAAACTAGCATCCCCAAGCTTACGGTTTTGCATATTATTAACACAATTGACATCAACAGAATTTTTAGTAAAATCATCACAATCATGTTTTTATTTGAGGAGCTACCGTGAATCTCTTCATAAATTCCTTCATCACAATTTCCAGATTCACGAATTTCAAGCAAAACCTCATAAAGGTAATCTAGTGCACTCAAATCACTAGAAATTGGTTCATCAAAATTGGATCTCTTAAAAATATTAGAAAGTGGATGAGGATCCATAAACTTTAGCAAGCGAAGATGCAAGCAAAAAGAAGGTACATGGTAACACAAGATTGAACGGAAGGAGGGCGAAGAAAAGGCAAATCTTTTTGAAAATCGTTTTATAAGTGGGGGATTGGAAAACGAGAGGCGAATGGCGAATAATGTAATGCAAGGGAGAAGATTTTATGATGGGTACTTGCTATGGCTTGGCTTGATGTAGATCTCCCCGGCAACGGCGCCAGAAATTGGCAAGTTGATGGGAGACAAATCTTGACTTGACTTGGCATAAATCTCCCCGGCAACGACGCCAGAAATCCTTCTTTCTACCTCTTGAGAATGTGTTGGTCTTTCCCTTGAAGAGGAAAGGGTGATGCAACAAAGTAGCGTAAGTATTTCCCTTAGTTTGAGAACAAAGGTATCAATCCCCTAGGAGACAACGCACAAGTCACCGAATACATGCACAAACAATTAACAACTTGCACCCAACGCGATAAAGGGGTTGTCAATCCCTTCAGGTCACTTGCAAAAGTGACATCTGATAGAGATAGATAAATGGTCAAGTAAATATTTTTGGTATTTTTGGTTTATAGATCGGAAAGTGAAAGACTGCAAAATAGTAGATCGGAAACTAGTAAGATGTAAAAGAGATTCAATATAATGGAAAAGAGACCCGGGGGCCATAGGTTTCACTAGTGGCTTCTCTCAAGATAGCAAATATTATGGTGGCTGAACAAATTACTACCGAGCAATTGATAGAAAAGCGCATAGTTATGATGATATCTAAGGCAATGATCATGAACATAGGCATCACGTCCGTGTCAAGTAGACCGAAACCATTCTGCATCTACTACTATTATTCCACACATCGACTGACTCCTGCCTGCATCTAGAGTATTAAGTTCATAAAGACCAGAGTAACACATTAAGTAAGATGACATGATGTAGAGGAACTAACTCAAGCAATATGATGAAAACCCCATCTTTTTATCCTCAATGACAACAATACAATACGTGCCTTGCTGCCCCTACTATCACTGGGAAAGGACACCGCAATATTGAACCCAAATCTAAGCACTTCTCCCATTGCAAGAAAGATCAATCTAGTAGGCCAAACTAAACCGATAATTCAAAGAGAGTTGCAAAGATATCAAATCATGCATTTAAGAATTCAGAGAAGAACCAAATAATATTCATAGATAATCTGATCATAAATCCACAATTCATCAGATCTCGACAAACACACTGCAAAAGAATATTACATCGAATAGATCTCCAAGAACATCAAGGAGAACATGGTATTGAGAATCAAAGAGAGAAGAAGCCATCTAGCTACTAGCTATGGACCTGTAGGTCTATGGTAAACTACTCACGCTTCATTAGAGAGGCAATGGTGTTTATGAAGAAGCCCTCCGTGATCGAATCCCCCTCCGGCAGGATGCCGAAAAATGCCCCTAGATGGGATCTCACGGGTACAGAAGGTTGCGGCGGTGGAAAAGTGGTTTCGTGGCTCTCTTGGATGTTTTTAGGGTATAAGAGTATATATAGGTGAAGGAGCTAGGTCAGGAGACCCACGAGGGGCCCACAAGGTAGGGGGCGCGCCCTACCCCTTGGGGTGCACCCTCCTGCCTCGTGGCCGCGTCGTTGCGTCTCCAACTTCATCACCAAGTCTTTTGGTTTCCTTCTGGTCCAAGAAAGATCATCATGAAAGTTTCATTCCATTTGGACTCCGTTTGGTATTCCTTTTCTGCGAAAATCTAAAATAGGCAAAAAAACAGAAACTGGCACTGAGCTCTCAGTTAATAGGTTAGTCCCACAAATAATATAAAATAGCATATAAATGCCTATTAAACATCCAAAACATATAATATAATAGCATGGAACAATCAAAAAATATAGATATGTTGGAGACATATTAATGCCCCAGAAGGCATCCCCCGTTTCTTCTTCAACATTATTGGTAACCTCACTTGGAGCTATATTTTTATTCATCATATGATATAAGTTTTGCTTGGAGAGTCATTTTTATTTGCTTTATGTTATTTATAATAATATTTTGAATCTTTTATTTTTAATAAAAAAAGTCAAGTATAGCCTTTACCATGTTTATTTTGCAAGTCTATATTTTGTTGTTTGAAACAGAAAGTTTACTATTATTGTCTGAATTTCTCAGGAATGTCAGAATGTGATAAAATCTTGAAATTTTTACACAGTATGTTATGATAAATTTTCTATAGTGTGGTAACTTTTTAGAATTTTTAGAGTTAGATAAGTATGAATTTTCTTGCATCCTTCACAGATTGTCCTGTTTAGATAGATTGTCGTTATGTTTGCAATGTTTGCATGTGTTTGCTTATTTAATGATTCTATTTGAGGATAGGAGTATTAAATATGTAGATATGTTTAGTATGCAATGTTAAATTATGATTTTTAGTGATTTGTTATAGTAGAAAATGATAAGGTTTTGCATTGATCTATACTAACTTATCTCATGAGTTCTTGTTGAGTTTTGTGTGGATGAAGTTTTTGAGATTGAGGGAAACCGTGAAATGAGAGGAATGAAGGGAACACAAGAGCTCAAGCTTGGGGATGCCCAAGGTATCCCAAATTAATATTTTAATAAGTCTCAAGCATCTAAGCTTGGGGATGCCCCGGTAGGCATCCCATCTTTCTTCTTCAACAACTATCGATTAGTATCGGTTGAGCCTAAGTTTTTGCTTCTTCACATGAGATGTAATATTCTTGGAATGTCATTTTATTTTGTTTTGTTTGCTGTTTGAATAAAATATTTAAGGTCTGAAATCTTTATTTGTAGAGAGTCTTCACATAGCTAATTAATTGTTTGAGTACTCATTGATCATCACTTATATCTTTTGGAGTAGTTTGTCATTTTTTCTTGTGCTTCACTTATATCCTATGAGTAACTTGTTAAATGAGTTGAATATCATAATTCTCAAATTATATATGTTTCATATGCTTGTCCCATGGGGAGTAACGACTTCACATATAAGAAGTATTGGTGGTAAAATTTATTAAAAGTTAACAAACACAACATTGGTCACTTAAACAATTCATGAAAGAATATAGAAGGAAGAGAGGTTTCACATACAAATGTACTATCTTAGACATGTTCTATGATTGTGAGCCCCCATTAATTACTTTCAAACATGATCGAATAGTTGATGTTGGACAAGGAAGACAACATAATGAGTTATGTTTGTTTATATTCACATAGAAGTTATATTGTCATGGATCCTCTAACATGTGGTGCTTGCCCAATATCTTTGCTAGCCAAAAATCCATACCAAGTAGAGATACTACCTAAGCATCCAAAAACCTTAAACCCAGTTTCATGTCATAAGAGTCCACTACACCAACCTATGTATTGAATAAGATCCTTCAAGTAAGTTGTCATCGATGCATAAGGCAATAAAAATTGCTTCTAAATGTGTATGATCTTTTATTGTAACGGAAAATAAGCGTTGTACGAACTTGTGATGGTAAAGAAATAAAAGCAATGGACTGCATAATAAAAGTTGCTATCATAAGGGGCAATATAATATGGTGTTCCTTTGCATTAAGAGTATGTGCATCCAAAAATAAAAAGCGCATGACAACCTCTGTTTCCCTCTACGAAGGGCCTATCTTTTACTTTACCTATTTAATTTTATGCAAGAGTCAATAATGTTCTTATCTATTCCATTTTTTCTCTTTGCAAGCATCATGTGGTGGGGAAAGATCCTGGCACATATATCTAGTTGAATATAGGTGGTCATGAGTTATTATTGTTGACAATTATTTATATGATAAATAAGTTGGGAGGCGAAACATTAAGCCCCTATCTTTCTCTATGTTCGATGGATGCTATTTGTTCTAAAAATATGCTTTGAGTGTCATCAATCATGGAAGACTATATGATAGTTGAGTGTGTGGAATTTGCTAAATCAAAGCTCTTACATAGACCCTTCCTGAAAATAAGGTGAATTGTAACTGTTTGATGACTGAGACATAGTTTGTTAGTTTTCAAGAAAGTCTATGGCCCATACTTTAACATGTGAATAGCTTGCTACGTGATCATGAGAATTTTTATGAGATGAGCTACTGTTTATGATATATAATGATGCTAGAAAAAGTGATTGAAATTATCAATGATCAAACTTATGCACTATGCTAGCATTCACACTTCATAAATTATTTCTTTATCATTTACCTACTTGAGGACGACCTGGAATTATGCTTGGGGATGGTGATACGTCTTCAACATATCTATAATTTATGAAGTATTCATGCCATGCTTACAACAATTTTATATGCTTTTGGTATGATTGGATTAGAACTAACCTGGACTGACGATGTTTTTAGCAGAACAACCGTGGTGTCATTTTTTTGCAGATATAGAAGTTCTCGGAATGGGCTGAAAATTTATGGTGATTTTTATGGACCAAAAGGGGCCCCCGAAGCACCGGAGCTAGGCTAGGAAGTGGCCGAGGGAGCCAAAATCCTAGGGGCGTCCCCCTAGGGCATGCCCCTGAGCTTGTGGGCCTCTCGAGCACCCCCCTGGTGTAAGACCGCAGCCAAAAATTCTTATAAATACCCAAACCCCCCAAAAGAACCCTAGATGAGAAGTTCCGCTGCCGCAAGCCTCTATATCCAAAAAAACTCAATCGGGACCCTGTTCCGGCACCCTGCCAGAGGGGGAAATCATCACTGGAGGCCATCTTCATCATCCCAGCGGCCACCATGATGAGGAGGGAGTAATTCACCCTTGGGGCTGATGGTATGTACTAGTAGCTATGTGTTTGATCTCTCTATCTCTCTCTTTCTCTCGTGTTCTTGATTTGGCATGATCTTGATGTACCGCGAGCTTTGTTAATATAGTTGGATCATATGGTGTTTCTCCCTCTCTATCACATGTTGATGAATTGGGTTTTATCTTTGAGGTTTCACTACTATCGGATGAAATATTGTTCGCACATGAACAAGTCACGTGTACCCACGATGCTGGGGGTGATGGACCGTAGCTCACGTGGAAGGAGACCCATCCTGAAGTGCAGTACGCAAGCAATCCAGTGGGTGCTTTTGAGGACCCGAAACCCCACATGCCCAGGAGGGACTCCATCAGGGCACGTGGCGGCTATGGGCTGCCCTAGGTTGACCTGATCGCCCCTAGGGCCTCGAGGTTCGCCGCCCTGCAACAAGAAGAACGAACGAAGAACGAGAAGAAAACAAGGGAGAAGATAAAATTAAAGGTAAAAGATGATAGATTGATTTGTCCATTGCGTGTTGTTCAATCGGCGAATATAAGAGGTGGCTGGACTTCACGTACAAGAAAAGGACTCCAAATCATGTCCACATCACGTCCAAATCTTTCCAAAATTAACCGAACTTGGATTTACGTATGTCTGGAACATCAATTTGGATTTTAGGTCCCATAGGCCACAAACGACCTTGGATGAAGATGAGCCCAAAAGAAAACCATCTTGAGGGCCGAATCTCTCATGAAAAGCAGCCGATTGGTGGCGCTACCCATCACACACGTGTCTCGTGGGGCGCACCATATTTTGCCTCCTGATAGGGCTGCATTTCGATGGCTATTACTTTTGCATACAAACTCGGATTGGGACGATTTTTGTATACAAATCAACCATTTCGACGAGATGCACAACTTTTGTGTTGAAATGTTTTCCATCAGATGCCATATTAATTGAGTTTCATGCCATTATTTAATCTGGTGTCAACATTGGCATCTCTGAACTTGTCATAACTATTGCATAAGAGCTCCGTTTTGGACCATGTTCATATCCATCTCGATCTTCTTAAAGTGAGCCATCTGGAGGTGACCTCCAATC
The DNA here is from genome assembly GCF_002162155.2 of Triticum dicoccoides. NCBI lineage: Eukaryota > Viridiplantae > Streptophyta > Magnoliopsida > Poales > Poaceae > Triticum > Triticum dicoccoides. The sequence goes on from NC_041383.1 coordinate 239,269,984, forward strand.
ATAAGTTTGAATTAGTCTTGATATAACTTAAAGCTACTCTCTATGATTGTGCCATTGTTGAGCGTCAACACATGCCCCCTGTTTTCTGGTAAAGCTAGTGTGCCAAAAAATAACTTCTTCTATGCTAGTTCTAAGGACGATGTCAGCAATCCATTGGCCATTTATATTCTTAGGGCAATAATTGTGTATCGGCCATGTCTTTTCTTAGGGCGATATTTATATATCAGCCGTTATTTGTTTGAATCCTTGATGCAAACTTGGGTGAAACCTTCTCAACTTCATTAACAATCCGATGATAAAGTTCCATAGATATGTATCTCAAGGTCATCCTCCAAACCATATTGTTCACCCTTTTGCTAGGATTTTGCAGATAATCAACAATAAACTTCCTCCAGTCCTTACTTTCCTCGGCATAAAAATTTCATTAGTGGCCGAAGCGATGAGCTCCAAATTGGCCTTACCTACGTTGACGAGAATAAGCATCGGCTATTGATAGATATATGCAATACAACATGATCAACATAATAGGCGGATGCTTGTTGTGCCAATAACTCATTTGCTTTTCAATTGTCTTGTCCAGATATATGAGCAGTCTTAAAGCAACCCAAGGTAAATTTTACATCTAGACATACCTCAAAATAAATTATAAGTGATTTGTCATAATATTGATATCCCTTGGATATTTGTTGCACTTCTCATCATGAATCACCAAATGCCTCAATATGTGTAGCACCTATGGCAACCAAAGGCCTGTCTCGCTTTCCAATCAAACTAAGGACGATGTTCGGATACTACACCGGCCATGCTTTGACATATTCTTAGGACGATAGAGAAATATTGGCCATTAATATAAGGTCCACGTAAACTTCATCCACCAAAGCAAGTATAGCTGAAATAAACAAATCAAATGACAAATCAAATGTTTCGGCCCTTTGGATCAGCTCTAAACTTGTAGCTAATCAAATATATTTGGTAATGTGAACACTTTCATTGGCTATTTTTCACTTGAGATCAAATCTGAAGTAGCACTCTTACGACCATTTCTTTTAATGCGGTAAACTTGTTTGACCACCTCTTTCTTCTTGTTTGAGCTCTGGACCGATTCCTTATGATTGAAACGGTCTTTAACATGTGATTGTTCAAATGTTGATCTTCTCGAAGCTTGCATAATATTGATGAGATGGTCTAAAATAAGATGGAGAATTTTCCCTTGTATCATACCTATCCCATGATGGATATGGATCTACATGAGCATCGGGAGGCATCCACGGCATTGGCATTGGTGGCCCAAAATAAGAATATGAATATGTTGCATTAAAATTCTCACTTTGTCAATACCGATCCTCATATTTGCGCCTTGGGGGTGATCTTGGTTTCTTTGCATGATGTGGCCGATAAGAATTCTTCTCTTCACTCTTCTTTTGATATTTATCCAAGAGTTTAGCGAAGGTGATTTTTGATCTCTTACACTTGCGCTTATTTTAGCTTTTGTTTTGTTTTTGCTTGTTTCATCAATCTTTGAATTTTCTTGTTGCCCCCCAGTACTTGGCGTCTTCTGTGCAACCTTGAGGGAATTCCCGCCTTCAAGAATATCTTCATTGTGCTCTTGAAAAACTTCTTTACTTGCAAACTTGATCCCATCATCCACTGATTTTACCTTCTCATCATCATTTAATGAATTAACTTGAAGAAGCCGATGCAATTTTTTTTGCCATCAAGACCAGTCAGAGTGGACTGGTCATCCTTTGGTGTTTCAACAAATCTTAATCGTCCTTTGTCAGTGGACGATTTAACTATGTGACGAAACATATTGCAATCCTCATAATTATGTTTGAACGAATTATGCAACCTACAATACATTCGTCCCTTAATTGATGGATTAACATGGTGATGAAGAATTATTATGTAATTATTTTTCAGCAACAAATCAAATATTTGATCACACATGCTTGAATTGAAGGTCAACTTTTTATTTTCTAGCTGGTCTTATTATGAGAACAGCTTTGGAGTTAAGCAAACAAATGGTTCAGATTTTACATCACACCATTCGGTTATGCATTGTGTTTTGCACTTTATCTCCGATGTCTTTGGGTAAGATATTATACTAGCATCGGTTTTCTCTACAGAATTTAACCTTGGCTTTAAATTTATAAAACGAAAATAGTTAGAACATACATGTCTCAATTGAGACCAAGTGCAAGCTAAGTACAAAATAAGCAAAACTACCCAATTAGATATGAAGTTTAGATAAAGCAATGGGGAAAGCTGTGGCTGCAACAATAAGTCATTATCGGTCTTTATAAATTGCGCAATGGGTTGACCAAAATGTTCTATAAATTTTTTATTGATAACAAGTAAATTACCCTTCTTCATTGCTCTTTCAAAATTACTTATGAGGATTTTTCTAATATATGCATCAACAATAAAGTTCTGACCAAATCTGAAAACATCAACAGTAAATTACTTGCTAAACATACCTCTTCAAATATATTGGGAAAGCATGATGGTGGTGTGACTTGAAAAATATCATGCTTCACTTTTGGATGGCTTCCCAATACCTTGTCACCCTCTTTTTCTTGATTCAGTGCATCATTACATTAAAGATCTTTGTCAACCGAACTTTGTTCGGCTATATGTTCTTGCTCTTGAAGCTCGTAAATTTCTATGGCACGAAACTCATAGGGCAGGAAGTAGGTTCCATTAACTTCAGAAAAATCAAGCATGGTGATTTTGCTATGCTTTCCGTGCCCTTTCTAAATACTACTTGCATCTTTGGATTTGATGGATTCGTAATATATACTACTTGATTCGGCTTTTTCAATGGAAGCACTTTCATGTTCCGAATCATCCTTCTTTTCATTGATACTATCAGTTGGCAATGCTTATTTTATCTGAGCCAATTCTTTTTCTATTTGTTTCTGGCGGCGAGAGGCAAAATTGGCTTTAAGCTTTTTCTCAATTTCAACCCACACAGGATATGATTGCCCTCAATGCTTTTAGATTCTTTTCGCAATGACACATGGATGTTGCCGAAATTTGCAATTGTGTAGGGGGTGTATAATGCTACTTCTTGATCTTGTGTTGGTTATTCCCTAGAAGAGGAAAGGGTGATGCAACAAAGTAGACATAAGTATTTCCCTCGGTTAGAGAACAAATGTATCAATCCAGTAGGAGACAATGCACAAATCACCAAGACCTGCACAAACAATCAAACAACTTGCACCAAACGCGATAAAGGTGTTGTCAATCCCTTCATGGTTACTTGAAAAGTGAGATCTAATAAAGGTAGATGAAACTAAACAAAAGATAAAGTAAATATTTTTAGTATTTTTGGTTTATAGATCGGAAAGTAAAAGATTGCAAAGTAGTAGATCAGAAACTTATATGATGGAAAATAGACCCGGGGGCCATAGGTTTCACTAGTGGCTACTCTCAAGATAGCAAATAATACAGTGGGTGAACAAATTATAGTCGAGCAATTGATATAAAAGCGCAAAGTTATGACGATATCTAAGGCAATGATTATGAAATATAGGCATCACATCCGTGTCATGTAGACCGACTCTTGCCTGCATCTACTACTATTAATCCACACATCGACCGACTCCTGTGTGCATCTAGAGTATTAAGTTCATAAATAATAGAGTAACACATTAAGTAAGATGACATGATGTAGAGGAATAAACTCAAGCAATATGATGTAAACCCCAACTCTTTATCCTCGATGGCAACAATACAATATGTGCCTTGCTACCCCTACTGTCACAACAATACAATATGATGTAGAGGAATAAACTCAAGCACTTCACCCATTGCAAGAAAATCCAATCTAGCTGGCCAAACTAAAATGATAGTTCAAAGAGAATTACAAAAATATAAAATCATGCATACAAGAATTCAGAGAAGATTCAAATAATATTCATAGATAAGTTGATCATAAATCCACAAATGATCGGATCTCGACAAACACACCACAAAAGAAGATTACATCAGATAGGTCTCCAAGAACATCGAGGAGAACATGGTATTGAGAATCAAAAGAGAATAAGCCATCTAGCTACTAGCTATGGACCCGTAGGTCTGAGGTAAACTACTCACGCTTCGTCGGAAGGGCAATGGAGTTGATGTAGAAGCCTTCCGTGATTGAACCCCCCTCCGGCAAGATGCCGAAAAAGCCCCTAGATGGGATCTCACGGGAACAGAAGGTTTTGGCAGTGGAAAAGTGTTTTCTCGGATGCTTCTGGTGGTTTGGGGATATTTGGGAATATATATAGGACGAAGAATTAGGTCAAGGGAATCATGAGGGGCCCAAAAAGGCAGGGGTACGCCCTACCCCCCTGGGCGCGCCCTGCACCCTTGTGGCTGCCTCGTGGCTCTTCCGACTTGATCTCGAAGTCTCCTGGGTGTTTTCTGGTCCCAGAAAAATCATCATGAAGGTTTTATTCAGTTTGGAATTCGTTCTCTGCGAAGCTCAATAACAAGGAAAAAACAGAAACTGGCACTAGGCTCTAGGTTAATAGGTTAGTCCCAAATATAATATAAAATAGCATATTAATGCATATAAAACATCTAAAACAGATAATAAAATAGCACGGAACAATAAAAAATTATAGATACGTTTGAGACGTATCAAGCATCCCCAAGCTTAATTCCTGCTTGTCCTTGAGTAGGTAAATGATAAAAATAGAATTTTTGATGTGGTATGCTACCTAATGTCTGTATCCATGTAATTTTTATTTATTTTGGCATGAATGTTCAGATCCATAAGATTCAAAACAAAAGTTTAATATTGACATAAAAACAATAATACTTCAAGGATACTAACAAGGTAATTATGTCTTCTCAAAATAACATGGCCAAAGAAAGTTATCCCTACAAAATCATATAGTCTGGCTATGGTCCATCTTCATCACACAAAATATTCAAATCATGTTCAACCCCGATGACAAGGCAAGCAATTATTTCATACTTTTGGTGTTCTCAAACCTTTTCAACTTTCAAGCAATACATGAGCGTGAGCCATGGACATAGCACTATAGGTGGAATACAATATGATGGTTGTGGAGAAGACAAAAAGAGGGAGATAGTCTCACATCAACTAGGCGTATCAACGTGCTATGGAGATGCCCATCAATAGATATCAATGTGAGTGAGTAGGGATTGCCATGCAACGGATGAACTAGAGCTATAAGTTTATGAAAGCTCAAAAAGGAAAACTAAGTGGGTGTGCATCCAACTCGCTTGCTCATGAAGACCTAGGGCAATTTGAGGAAGCCCATCATTGGAATATACAAGCCAAGTTCTATAATGAAAAATTTCCACTAGTATATGAAAATGACAAAATAGGAGACTCTCTATCATGAAGGTCATGGTGCTACTTTGAAGCACAAGTGTGGAAAGAGGATAGTAACATTCCCCCCTTCTCTCTTTTTTATTTTTATTTTTTTCTTTTATTATCATTATTATTTTATTTCATCCGGAGTGTCATCCCGACTTGTGGGGGAATCAGAGTCTCCATCATCCTTTCTTCACATGGGACAATGCTCTAATAATGATGATCATCACACTTTTATTTACTTACAACTCAATAATTACAATTCATTACTTAGAACAAAATATGACTCTATAGGAATGCCTCCGGAGTTGTACCGGGATGTGCAATGACTCAAGAGTGACATGTATGAAAGTTATGAAAGGTGGCTTAGCCACAAATATGATGTCAACTTCATGATCATGCAAAGCAATATGGCAATGATGAATTGTGTCATAATAAACGGAACGGTGGAAAGTTGCATGGCAATATATCTTGGAATGGATATGTAAATGCCATAATAGGTAGGTATGGTGGCTGTTTTGAGGAAGGTATATGGTGGGTGTATGGTACCGGTGAAAGTTGCGCGATACTAGAGAGGCTAGCAATGGTGGAAGGGTGAGAGTGTGTATAATCCATGGACTCAACATTAGTCATAAAGAACTCACACACTTATTGCAAAAATATATTAGTCATCAAAAAAAGTACTACACGCATGCTCCTGGGGGGTTAGATTGGTAGGAGAAGACCATCGCTCGTCCCCCACCGCCACTCATAAGGAAGACAATCAATAAATAAATCATGCTCCGACTTCATCTCATAACGGTTCACCATACGTGCATGCTACGGGAATCACAAACCTTAACACAAGTATTTATACAATCCACAACTACTCCACTAGCATGACTCTAATATCACCATATTTATATCTCAAAACAATCATAAGGAATCAAACTTCTCATAGTATTCAATGCACTTTATATGAAAGTTTTTTTTATCTCTCTCTTGGATGCCTATCATATTAGGACTAATTTTATAACCAAAGAAAATTACCATGTTGTTTAAAAATACTCTCAAAATAATATAAGTGAATCATGAGAGCTCAACAATTTCTATAAAATAAAACCACCGCCATGCTCTAAAAAGATATAAGTGAAGCACTAGAGTAATATTGCTTATCTCAAAAGATATAAGTGAAGCACATAGAGTATTCTAATAAATCATGATTCATGTGTGGCCCTCTCAAAAGGTGTGTACAACATGGATTATTGTGGCAAACTAAAAGCAAAAACTCGTATCATGTGGTGAATAAAAATATAGCCTCAAGTAAAGTTACCGATAGACGAAGACGAAAGAGGGGATGCCTTCCGGGGCATCCCCAAGCTTAGGCTCTTGGTTATCCTTGAATATTACCTTGGGGTGCCTTGGGAATCCCCAATATTAGGCTCTTGCCACTCCTTATTACATCGTCCATCAAATCCTTACCCAAAACTTGAAAACTTCACAACACAAAACTCAACAGAAAATCGCATAAGCTCCATTAGTATAACAAAATAAATCACCAATTTATAGTACTGTTGTGAACCTATTTTTTATTTATATTGGAGTAATATCTACTATATTCCAAAATTTCCATGGTTCATACCCCTCGATACTATCCATAGATTCATCAAAATAATGAAACAACACATAGAAAACAGAATATGTCAAAAACAGAATAGTCTGTAGCAATCTAGAAACTTAGAATACTTCTGTAACTCCAAAACTTCTGAAAAATTAGGACAACCTGGGCAATTTGTATACCAATCTTGTGCAAAAAGGATCATGTCAAAAACACGCTTCTGTAAAAAATGTAAATTATTTTCCTGGGCACAAAAGTTTCTGTTTTTCAGCAAGATCAAAACAACTATCACCGTAAGCCATCCCAAAGGTCTTACTTGGCACAAACACTAACTAAAACACAAAACCACATCTAACCAGAGTCTAGATGAATTATTTATTGTAAAACACCAAGGAAAAATATTGGGTTGTCTCCCCACAAGCGCTTTTCTTTAAAGCCTTTTAGGTAGGCATTGATAATTTCAATGATGCTCACATAAAAGAGAAGAATTGATGCGCAAAGAGAGCATCATAAAACACGTGACAAACACATCTAAGTCTAACATACTTCCTATGCATAGGCATTTTATAAGAAAACAAATTATCAAGCCAAGCAAAAACTAGCATATGCAAGGAAGAAGAAAGAGATGATAGCAATCTCAACATGAAGAGAGGTAATTTAGTAACATGAAAATTTCTACAACCATATTGTCCTATTTCATAATAATTACATGTAGGATCATAAGCAAATTAAACGATATAACTATCACAAAACATATTCTCAACACGATCCACATGCATGCGAAGTTGATACTCTTCCAAAATAGTGGGATTAACATTAGCTAAAGTCATGACCTCTCTAAACCCACTTTTATCAAAAATTTCATAAGATTGAACCTTCTCCAAATATGTGGGATCTAAAGTTGACACTCTTCCAAACCCACTTTCAATATTGCAAACGTTATTATCAATCTCATATTCATCATGGGGCTTAAATAAATTTTCAAGATCATAAGAAGAATCACCCCAATAATGATCATTGCAACAAGTAGTGGACATAACAAAACTAGCATCCCCAAGCTTAGGGTTTTACATATCATTAACACAATTGACATTAATGGAATTTATAATAACATCATTGCAATCATGCTTTTCATTCAAGGCACTATCGTGAATCACTTTATTATTTTCTTCTTTCAAGACTTCATCACAAATTTCAGATTCATGAATTTCAAGCAAAACCTCATAAAGATAATCAAGTGCACTCAACTCACTAGCAATTGGTTCCTCATAATTGGATCTCTTAAAAAGATTAGCAAGTGGTTGAGGATCCATAAACTTTTTGTTTCTGAATTTCAATAAATACACAATTATGCCAAGCAAGCAAGCAAACAAGCCAAGTAAGACATAAAGGGCAAATGAAAAGACGAACGGAAGAAGGGCGAATAAAAAGGAAAATCTTTTTGAAAATCATTTTAGAAGTGGGGGAGAGGAAAAAAGAGGCAAATGGCGAATAATGTAATGCAAGAGATGAGATTTTTATGATGGGTACTTGGTATGTATTGACTTGGCGTAGATCTCGCTAGCAACGGGACCAGAAATTCTTCCTCCTACTTCTTGAGCTTGCGTTGGTTTTTCCTTGAAGAGGTAAGGGTGATGCAACAAAGTAGAGATAAGTATTTTGCTTAGTTAGAGAACGAAGGTATCAATCCAGCAGGAGACAACGCACAAATCACCAATACATGCACAAACAATCAAACAACTTGCACCCAACGCGACAAAGGGGTTGTCAATCCCTTCACAGTTACTTGCAAAATTGAGATCTAATAAAGATACATGAAACGAAACAAAAGATAAAGTAAATATTTTTGGTATGTTTGGTTTATAGACTCAAAAGTAAAAGATTGCGAAATACTAAATCAGAAACTTATATGATAGATAATAGACCAGGGGGCCATAGCTTTCACTAGTGGCTTCTCTTAAGATAGCAAATAATACAGTGTGTGAACAAATTATAGTCAAGCAATTGATAGAAAAACCCAAAGTTATGACGATATCTAAGGCAATGATTATGAAATATGGGCATCACGTCCGTGTCAAGTAGACCGACTCCTGCCTGCATCTACTACTATTACACCACACATTGACCGACTCCTGCCTGCATCTAGAGTATTAAGTTTATAAAAAACAGAGTAACGCATTAAGTAAGATGACATGATGTAGAGGAATAAACTCAAGCAATATGATGTAAATCCCATCTTTTTATCCTCGATGCCAATGATAAAATATGTGCCTTGCTGCCCCTACTGTTACTGGGAAAGGACACCATAAGATTGAACCCAAAGCTAAGCACTTCTCCCATTGCAAGAAAAACCAATCTAGTTGGCCAAACCAAACCGATAGTTAGAAGAGAATTACAAAGATATCAAATCATGCATATAATAATTCAGAGAAGATTCAAATAATATTCACAGATAAGCTGATCATAAATCCACAATTCATCGGATCTCGACAAACACACCACAAAGGAAGATTACATCGGATAGATCTCCAAGAACATCGAGGAGAACATGGTATAGAATCAAAGAGAGAGAAGAAGCCATCTAGCTACTAGCTATGGACCCGCAGGTCTGAGGTAAACTACTCACGCTTCATCAGAAGGGCAATAGAGTTGATGTAGAAGCCCTCCGTGATTGAATCCCCCTCTGACAGGATGCCAGAAAAGGCCCCTAGACGGGATCTCACAGGAATAGAAGGTTGTGGCGGTGGAAAAGTGTTTTCGTGGATGCTTTTGGCGGTTTGGGGATATTTGGGAATATATAGGACGAAGAATTAGGTCAGGGGAGTCACGAGGGGCCCACAAGGCAGGGGGCGCGCCCTTCCCCCTTGTGACTTCCTCGTGGCTCTTCCGACTTGATCTCCAAGTCTCCTGGGTGTCTTGTGGTTCAAGAAAAATCATCGCCAAGGTTTAATTCCATTTGGACTCCGTTTGGTATTCCTTCTCTGCGAAGCTCAAAAACAAGGAAAAAACAGAAACTGGCACGGGGCTCTAGGTTAATAGGTTAGTCCCAAAAATAATATAAAATGGCATATTAATGCATATAAAACATCCAAAACAGATAATATAATAGCATGGAACAATAAAAAATTATAGATACGTTGGAGACGTATCATATAATATGATGTAGTACGAGGTGAAGGCATATGCATTGTTGTAAAACCATATTTTTTTATCTCCACTTTTACCAATTGGCAAAGATTCATGTTCTTGCAAAACTCTAGCTTTTATTGTATTATAATCAGGAACTAGCCCCTTATGATGTTCTTCAAGGCAAAGAGCACTAATCTTATTATTTCGGGCTATATCCCTTTTTAATTTAGTCACTTCCCATTCTGTAAGGGATTGCTCCTCAATACTTTTAGATTCTTTTGGCATTAAGGTGTTGCCAATATTATGCAAGTGCGTAGAGGATGCATTATACGCTACAATATTAGATGATGGCATGTGCACTCCTGCAAAATTTTCACTTATTCGGCTATGACCATGAAGGTGTGGAGCCGAATTATGAGCATCTATAGTTTTATACGGTGCCGAATAATTACTAACATTAGGTGTAGCATATGATGGTTGAGAGTAACGGGCCGAATAGTTGGTATTAGCATGGCCAATTATCCCATCCATCGGCATGGTTGAACTAGTATATTGCAAATTAGTTGACGATGAATAAAAAGGTGAAACACTTTGACACATGCTTTTGGAAGTTCCTACAAGAGGTATGTCAACTTGATTGACCAAACTCATCATGTTCTTCATCGGCATAACTATTTCTGGGGTTGCCGATGCATGAGAGTTAGAGTATATACGGTGCATGTTACTAGTATCATAAGAAGTTGAAGCATGTAATTACTTTGGATTGGCTTATGTATGTAATTAGATGCATGATTGAAAAAACTCAGGCTGGCCAATAGAGTATACTTATTGAACGATCTAGTAACACCATATGATTTATTTGCATCTACTCTAGGGGACTGGGCATTCATATTACCTTTGTAGATTGCAAACCCGAGATGACACTCTCTTTGTGGTAAGAACATGCCAGATATCGTTCAAAGCTTCATCCCCAGCAGAGTCACCAAAAAGTGTGTTCGCATATGAACATGTTGCGTGTACCCTCGACTCCGGGGGTGACGCACCACAGCTCACGTTGAAGGAGACCCGTCCTGAAGCGCGGTACACAAGCAATCCGGCGGGTTCTTTTGAGGACCCGAAACCCCACACGCCAGGGAGGGACCACGTCAGGGCGCGTGGCGGCTATGGGCTGCACTAGGTCGACCTGATCGCCCCTAGGGCCTCGAGGTTCGCCGCCCTGCAACAAGAAGAACGAACCAAGAATGAGAAGAAAACAAGGGAGAAGATAAAAGTAAAGGTAAAAATGATAGATTGATTTATCGATTGTGTGTTGTTCAATTGGCCGTCACCTCTTAGGAATATAAGAGGAGGATGGACATCCCGTATAAGAAAAGGACTCCAAATCATGTCCATATCACGTCCAAATCTTTCCAAAATTAACTGAATTCGGATTTAGGTATGTACGGAACATCTGTTTTGTTTTTAGGTCCCACATGCCACAAACGACTTCGGATGAAGATGAGCCCAAAATCATATTTGACCATTTTGACGAGATGAAAAACTTTTGTGTTGAACTTTTTTTTTCCGATTCTAAGCCATTTTGAGGGCCGAATCTCTCATGCAAAACAGCCGAGTGGTAGCGCTACCCATCAGACACGTGTCTGGTGGGGCGCGCCATATTTTGCCTCCTGGCAGGGCTGCATTCTGATGGCTCTAACTTTTGCATAGAAACATGGATTGAGACGATTTTTATATAAAAATCAACCGTTTCGACAAGAACCACAACTTTCTTGTTGAAATGTTTTCAATCAGATGCCATCTTAATTGAGTTTCATGCCATGCTTTAATTTGGTGTCAACATGAGCATCTCTGAACCTGTCAAAACTATTGCATATGAGCTCTGTTTTAGGCCATGTTCATATCCATCTTGATCTTCTTAATGAGAGTTATCTAGAGGTGACCTCCAATCATAAGTTTTAAATCGTGTTGATATAACTTAAAGCTACTCTCTATGATTGTGCCACTTTTGAGCGTCAACAAATACTTTTATGGATTTGATAACACTTGATGTATGTCTTGCATATGAATACCCGTGGTGACAATGGTGTATTATATCGATCCACTTCATGTATGTTTTGGCACTCAACTCACGGATTCCCGAGGTGACATTGGGGTAATCTATGCATAGGGGTTGATGCACGTTTTCATCCTACTTTCTTCGGTAGAAATCTTTGGGCACTCTTTGAAGTTCTTTGTGTTGGATTGAATATTACGAATATGAAGTTCTTGATGCATATCGTATAATCAACTCATGGATACTTGTGGTGACATTGGAGTATCTAGGTGACATTATAGTTGGTTGATGTGTGTCATATGGTGTTATTTTAGTACGAACTCTAGGACTGTTTGTAACACTTATAGGAATACCTCAATAGATTCATCGGAAAGGATAACTTTGAGGTGGTTTTGTACCCTACAAACAATTTCATCATGTGTTCTCCGCTAGATAAGAACTTTGGAGTGATTCTTTGTCGCACGTTGATATATTGTTATATGATTCAATTTTGTTAGTACTATTGAGAAATTTCACTAGTGAAAGTATGAACCCTAGTCCTTGTTTCTAAGCATTGGAATATCGTTTGTGCTTTGTTTTATCACTTGCTACCTTGTTATTTTTATATTTTAGATTACAAAAACATATATCTACTATCCATAATACACGTGTATCACCATCTCTTCACCGAACTAGTGCACCTATACAATTTACCATTGTATTGGGTGTGTTGGGGACACAAGAGATTTCTTGTATTTGATTGCACGTTGTTTGAGAGAGACCATCTTCACCCTCCACCTCCCACGGATTGATAAACCTTAGGTCATCCACTTGAGGGAAAATTGCTACTGCCCTACAAAACTCCGCGCTTGGATACTTAACATGAGTCTACAAGAATAAGTTGTGTAGTAGACATCACCATGAAGAGTGCAGCCCCCTCCGAGTCCAAGCCCAAGGCTCATGCTTCCAATCCAAGAGGGAAGAGTATCAAAAACATCTCTGCTGCTGAAAATAACAAGGCCCCAGTGCCTGAAAGAGAAGAGGATGCCCCAGTGCTCATGAAGTTGAGACCCAGATTGCTAGAGCATAATGATGCTCATCCAGTTGCTGAAAACATGAAGGAGGGGGAATACAAAGGTTTGAGGAAATGGAGAGAGGCAGACACCTACTCCATCATAAGGAGGACTGTTGTGGATTATCACTTCCACACCAAAGAACAACAAGATTTCTATGAGACGGTATTGCTTGACAAGAAGCCCATAGTTAGTAACATGGAGTGGGTAGACTGGAAGTACATTGATCTACATGAGGAAAACTTCCCCCATGTTGATGAGGACTTCATGACTATTGGTGTTGATGCATTCATAGGGGAAAAAGCTGACTGCATGGGACAATGAGATGACCATGCAATTTTACTCTACAACTCACTTCTATCCCAATGGAAGAATTGTGTGGATGACCGAAGGAGTGAAGTACCAGTCTAGTGTGCTTGAGTGGCCCACATTGCTTGGTGTGCCTGAGGTTGATGAAAATGACATCGATGTGTCTGCTAAGCCAAACATGGACCACAATTAAATGGCTAAAATTTATACGGAGGTGCCTGAGAAGTACAAAGAATCTCACAAGCTTGGCTCCATCTATTTCTTGTTGGCAGGACTTGCTACCTCCAACACTATAATGAGGCACACTTTGATGCCCAAGTCAGGTGATGAGAGGGTGATTCGAGGTCACTCCATTAATATTCTACATCGTATTGATCAACATGATAAGTTCAAGGTCATGGATCTCATTATAGAAACTATCAATAGGACAACTACTAATCAGAAAAGGTCTTGTGGATTTGCCCCTCATATTCAGGTTCTTATCAACTCCAAGGGTGCAAAAAAGAACTTTTTGTTGGATCATGAGCATTTTCCACTTCTGGCAGAGCTTAAGGAAAACACCGTGACGATGGATCCATCCCATCCTACTTTGGCCGTAGCTCATGCAAGTGCCAAGGTTGCAAGGGCTTCAACACCTAGTGCTTCCTCAGTTCCATTGCTCAAGACCAAGACTGACCAAAAGCAGTATCTCATTCAAGCTACTCGGAGGATTGAGCAGAGTCCGGACAACATCGCAGAGAACCGGAAGAGTTTTGAGAGAATTGTAGAGACTAAATTTCATGATCTGGATATCATGTGACAGAAGTTCAGTCCATGGTTGAGAACCTCAAGAAGGAAGTGGATGAAGCCAATGCACGAGCTTCTAGTGATGTTGAGGACACCCATGGTGATGACATTTCTACAACTACTCAGTTCAGGACTATGCCCAGATCAGCTGCAGTTCCAGTACCTTCCAAAGCCACAGTCTGATGCGGAGCATCCTACGGACATCACCATGTCAAGAGCCCATTTGGCAAGTGACACGTGCGGCATCTACTTCACACACACAAAGGTGAATTGTATCCTTTACACGTGCTCACTTAACCCCTTCGAGGATGGTATACTACTTGACACTTCTCCCGTGTGCATGCTTAGGTATTGTCGGAACCTCATGGATGACGAAGAGTGCGAGCGCAAGTGTACGTCTACACCATCCGCGAGGGAAGCATGGAAGAGAGGAAAGAAGAAAGGAGAAGAATACGGAGCAGCGGCTGAAGCTAGCCCGGATGTCCGGACCGCCATCCGGATCATCTGGACCCAGCCGGATCATCCAGGTCCCCTCCAGATCATATGGATAACCGCACTGAGGATACCCGAAGGTTTCTCCTGAAGCCGGATCATCCAGGGCCCCTCCCGGATCATCCGGACGACGGCCGGATCATCCGGACCCCCATCCGGATCATCCGGGCCTTGCCTGCATGCAACGTTTTGGGCCGAGGCCCTTGTACCCATTCCGCCCCCTCACTTACCCCTTTGCGACTTAGACTATAAATAGTCCTTCTCCACCTCCTTTCTAGGGGAAGCAAAGTGATAGCTCATTTGTATGTGAGCTTTGCTCCTACTCTTCTCTTGAGAGAGAGAGACTACTCCATTGGAGGCCAAGACCTCCATCTTGGAGAAGATCCTTCGGGATATCATCATGACCCCCTCATGGGTGGACCCCCATCAAGACCTCCTCTTGGAGATGAACTTTACCTTGTATCTTTCTCTTTGTTGTTCATGTACCTTGTGAATCTTGTGTGTTTGATTGTCTAGTGGATGTGTGATTGGACTTGTTCTTGAGTGTTTCCCCTTGTGATTTCTCTCGTTCTTCCCCGTGTTCTTCGTGTTCCTCATAGGGATCCGCTCCAATCGTGAAAGATCGGGCCTCTGGGGTTCTACCCTACATCATCTTGGTATCATGAGTCACGTTGATCACGTTTTTGGAGCCCCTACCCCGTGTTTTCTAGCTTGATTTTGTTGATTTCGTCCTAAATCCTAAAATCCCCACCAAAAATAGCCCCCAATTTTTTTGTGATTTGTTGGTTCTGATGATGTTTTGTTGATTTTGATCCGTGGATTTGCTTGGTTTTGAGTGGATCTAGCATCTCCCCAAGTTTCCCCACCTTCCATCCACAAAATCTCCTCAATTTTGCCCCGAAAATCATGCATTTCTGCCCAAAAATTCGCCCCCGAGAGGAATTCCCGAGCAGAGTTGACCTGCCTGGATCATCCGGACTTGCTCCCGGATCATCCGGACATCCCCCGGATC